>NC_061110.1:89026802-89071802 GCF_015104395.2 Macrobrachium nipponense | reverse complement strand
TACAAATACTCTTTATTCTCTGATATCTACGAATCACTGTTTCGGTACAGAATAACAATTTAGAGAAACGAAAGATGCCTGTGGTCTTAAACAGTCAGTGATGGTTTTATATAAATGTTCTTCATGTGAAAAATTTTACTTTTTAATTTTATTTCTGCCGTTTTATTTTTATTGTTTACAAAACTGTGGTTACATGATTCACATAGTGCTGCCTATCTATCTGTCTATCTATCTATCTCTTTTATTTTTTTATATATTTTTTGTGTTTTGCCGAGTCTTTAGGGGCGATTTAGCTAACCCCTCACTCCGTTTTCTTCACCTAAGTAGGCGCTATAGTAGATTCACATCACCCGTGCATCTGATGCCTAGGCCAGTCCCTTACGATGCTCTTGATTGGCTGTTGATAAGCCAATTATAGGGCTGGAAACTCTCAGTCTCTCTCGAGAGTTCACATAGGCAGGATGTATGTTCCACCTCTCCTGAGGGATACCTCTTTCTAAAGTATCCCTCAGGAGAGGTGGAACATAGATCATTCCTATGTGAACTCTCGAGGATTGGCTTATCAACAGCCAAGCAGAAGCGTCGTAAGGGACTAGCCTAGGCATCAGATGCACGGGTGATGTAAATCTACTATAGTACCTTATTACAGCTGGGTGGTGGGTGGTAGGTAGGGAGCGATCCACGTACCTAGAGAACGTAAGCCACGCGCTGCACCACTCAACCACGATGCTCTTAGTGGGTCGTTATATACTCTCTCTCCCTCTCTCTCTCTTTCATAAAGTAAGTAGAGCCTCTCTTCACTGTGGGTATCATTCCCCCATGGAAGCTCTGGTATGCCAAGGCATAGCAGCGACAACGTCCAGATGCCCCTTTGGGGTTTATAAGCCGATAGATAACGCCCGGGTTGTGTGACGGTCACCCGTCCAGGGATTGCACCCGCCGGCGTTGCTGGTCCGATTTGTGTTGCGATGGGGTTTACTGAGCTGGTTGTAATGTGAGGAAAATTTAATAACTTTTTAGGTCATGCGTTTTGTATACATATATATATATATATATATATATATATATATATATATATATATATATATGTGTGTGTGTGTGTGTGTGTGTGTCATATCACATTACCGTGATTCATATACATATATCGAGCTACAAATGTCCGTTAATACCTAATTCGCTCTACCTCGGAATCAATATATTTTCATTTATGTTTAACCGAAGGGGAATTTATTCAGCGATAATATCGAGAAAGAGAGAGAGAGAGAGAGAATATTCATGTATATATATATATATATATATTCTATATATGTTTATATATATATGTGTGTGTGTGTGCGCGCGCGTGCATGCATGCGTGTGTGGAGAGAGAGAGAGAGAGAGAGAGAGAGAGAGAGAGAGAGAGAGAGAATATTCATGCTTGTACGTATGTAGCCTGTATAATGAATTAGTGCATCTGACCACGAAAGCAGAGTTGCCAAAATCAGTTGTTTATCATTTTTATATTCAAACCAAAGTCCATACAAGGTTCGAATCCTTGCGGGGGCTAGATGCACTTATCAGTAATAATTCTCCTTTAGGTGTGTTATTCTCAAGGTATATCGTAATATTCGTCGATATAAAAATGTCACGAGTCAGAAGCGACGAGACAGAAACTCAAATATAAATATTCATACATACATGAAGGCTTTTAAGACAGAAATTCACATATTGGTATTCATACATAAATGAATTATGCATAGTTAAATTTGCATATGTTAGAATGAACATTGTATGGCAGTAAGCAGGTGAATTGTGGAAAATGCAAGAAATTCACATATCAATAGTCATACATACATGAATTATGTATAGTTGAATTTGCATGTGTTTGAATGAACGTTGTATGGCAGACTGAAACTCATATGTAGATATTCATACATACATGAAGTCTATTAAGATAGAAATTCACACATTAATAGGCATACATACATACATACATGAATTATTTATAGTTTAATTTACATATGTTTGGATGAAAATATTATGGCAGTAAGCAAGTGAATTATGGAAAATAATAACTTTATGCATTTCCGATTATTTTTCCTGATAGCAATTTACGATTACACACAGTAAAGCTTGTGTATCAATTCAGAATGTTTTATGGGTTCGCTTTACAATATTTTGATAGAATATGCATTGATGCAATTTTTTTCTATATTTTGACGTTTTTCGAAGTAATTCGGTTTAGATATTTTTTATGCCCTTTTGTAGGACTTTGCCTTTCGTTTTTAACTATTGTAAGGTGCATATAGAAGTGATGAATGTGTTTTTATATATATGTATATATATTTATATATATATCTATATATATATAATATATATATATATATATATATATATATGTATTTTATTTATTTATTTGTTTACTTTAATATATAAATAATATACATATACTCACAACACATAAACACACACACACACACACACATATATATTATATATATATATGTGATTCAGTTATACATAAATAAAGGTATAAGCCACAAAGGAAAAATAAACAACGGAGTTTTGTGCAAGATCTTTCGACTCAACGTCCTTTACCTCAGCAGATAAACTGACTTATAATCTCCTTATAATCCCTATCTGTCAGTTATAAACGACTTTTCCTGTACTGTCAATTCCTCATGTAAGTCAGTTTATCTGCTGAGTAAAGGACGTTGAGTCGAAAGATCTTGCAGGAACTCCGTTGTTTATTTTTCCTTCGTTGCTTATACCTTTATATATATATATATATATATATATATATATATATATATATATATATATGTGTGTGTGTGTGTGTGTGTGTGTGTGTGTGTGTGTACATACATACATACATAAATTATTTTGTGTAAATAAACAGAGCACTTCTTTGTTAGAGAGAGAGAGAGAGAGAGAGAGAGAGAGAGAGAGAGAGAGAGTAGAATTGTGGCATTTCCGACCCTGTGGCGCTGCTGATTTTTTTTTTCTTTTTTATTTTGTGCATCAAAGAGGTCATGTTGACTCCCTCGGTAGTTAGGACCTGACGGTCAGAGCTCCCTTAATGCGTGACGTCATCCTCGATCAGAGGAGCGGGGCGAGGGGTTGGGGAGGGGGCGGACATCTGTCCAAAAGGTTTGTAACCCATACGGGCCATTTGCCGGATCATTGGCGGATGGCTCTGGTCTTTTTAATGGGGCATAAAGTTAAGCTTCCTCCCTGTAGCCTCTTGTCTGAATCTAACAACATCTCTCTCTCTCTCTCTCTCTCTCTTCTCTCTCTCTCTTAAACACACGTGTAGACCTCTGTGTAATAAAGGCTTCCTCTATCATTCTCGGGAGGACCGAAAAAGGTATGTCATCTCTCTCTCTCTCTCTCTCTCTCTCATACACACACACACAGTTCCAGGAGATAAAATAAATTTTATACTTGTGTAGCAAAGGCTTCCCTCTCCCATTCTCAGGAAGACAGAATAAGCTGGGTTATCTCTCTCTCTCTCTCTCTCTCTCTCTCTCTCTCTCTCTCTCTCTCTCTCACACACACACACATTTGTAGCACATAAAATCATGTATATACGTTTGTGTGACAAAGGCTTGTTGTACCATTCTTAAGATCATAGGACAAGCTAGGTCATCTCTCTCTCTCTCTCTCTCTCTCTCTCTCTCTCTCTCTCTCTCTCTCTCTCACACACACACACACACACACACACACACACACACACACACTCGAGTTCCAGCAGATGAAATCGCTTACAGACCTTATTATGTTTAAAATGTGCGATCTTCAGTCTCATTCCTATACTGAAAGGATTCCCCCCACTTCAGTTCTGATACGATCCTTGCTTCCTTGCTTTCCCCTGCATTCTCCTTCAGGAGAGCCAAAGACATCAGCATCAGCATCAGCATCAGCAGCTGATTGGCAATAATGCAGCAGTGTCTGAATCGCCGTGAGCCGTCGGGAAAGCAGTCTCATCATTGCGACTTAAGGGTAATGAGCACTTACGATGCCGGCTATAATTCGCTTAGACGGGTTATTTTCTGCTCGAGATCGCTTGAAAAGACTTTTTTTTTTTTTTTTACCTTCTTCTTCTTCTTGTCCCTCAATTCTCCCTTCATGCGTTCAAGTGGTTAACGAGGAATCATTTTTTTTGTTCCGAGATCGTTTCAGGCTTTTTTTTTCCCAAGAGAAAGTTTTTTTATTTATTCATTTATTTTATTTTATTTTTTGTAAATCGACTTACCCTTTCATTTATATTCATAACGGATGTTGGTAAATATTAGGCCATTTATGTGATTTTCTCGATATTAGAAGATGGTATGTGAGGTCTAATAAATTATAATTTTTAAAAGGAAATACATTTACTTCATCATTTTTAATTTCTAGCCCGTTTCACTCCTTTGCATTTTTTAATATATACCAAAAGAGTTTTTTAGAATAAAATTTTGCTTTTAATTTTCAGCTCGATTTATTCTTTTGGATTTTTATACTCTTTCAATGAATACACAGAAGTGTTTTTGTTTTAAATTTTAATTTTTAACCTTTTTGGAACCTTTGCAGTTTTGAATAATTATTTGGTCAGTTTCTACCCTAAACATTTTATTTTTTTTTTTTTAATTTTTGAGTTTAAGTTTTAACCCTTTTTACTCCTTCAGTCATTGGTGTGAGCAATTTCTCTCAAAATTCTTTATGACGCTGAATGATCCTTTGGGTCCCAGCGCCTGGCCTTCCATCCATCCATCCAGTGATCCATCCAGCGATTCATTCATCCATCCATCCATCCAGCGATTCATCCAGTCATCGATCTGTCCATTAAGCGATTCATCCAGCCATCTATGCATCCAGCCATCCATTCGTCTACTTATCCATCCAGTCATCCATCTGTCCATCCATCAGTCCACTCATCCATCCAGCCATTTATGCATCCAGCCATCCATTCACCTACTTATCCATCTGTCCATCCATCAATCCACTCATCCATCCTTCCTTCCATTCATCCAGCGATTCATCCATCCATATATCTACCCAGCCATTCATCTATTTATCCATCCAGTCATCCATCTGTCCATCCATCCAACCACTCATCCATCCATCCTTCCATTCATCCAGCGATTCATCCATCCATCCATCTATCTATCCAGTCACCCATATTTCTTCCAGCTGAGTTCTTCTGTCAAGTTCACATCCACTCACCGGACAAACCCCTCCCCCCCCCCCCCCCCCCCCCAACCCCTCCTTTTAATGACCCTCGATTTTACCTCATTTAAAAAAGGGTCTCTCCCCTTCTTTTTCTTCGAGTACTACTTCAGCTCTTGCTCCTCAAGAGCTGGAGGACGACTTTCCGCATCTCTCGAGGTTTGTTATTTTGTCAGTTGATGAATTTTTGTACATTTTTTTACTTTGATGTTAAAAGAAAAATAACAGTTGCTGTGTCATTAAACGCAATCTCTCTCCTCTCTCTCTCTCTCTCTCTCTCTCTCTCTCTCTCTCTCTCTCTTTGTGTGACGTGCTAAAAAATGCTTTTGCTACAGACATTATTATTATTATTATTATTATTATTATTATTATTATTATTTGTTCTTTTTATTTTTATTTTTAAAAGCGCTACTTAATTTATTATCTTACTAAAAAAATTGACCGGTTGTCCTTTGCTCAAGAAAAAAAAAAACTTAGATTAAAAACCAAAATCCACCCACATTTTTTTCTCTGACAGAATCTGGGATGAAACCTATGTGCTAGAAAATTCCTGTCCCAAGCGTGACCACTCATACAAGTGTTTATTTTCGTGTATACCATTCCTGAATGCAGAGGGAAGAATTGGGTACACATTTTTTAATGTTGTTTTTGTTCATTTATTTTTTTATTTTTTTGCATTCACAAACAGAAGGCTGAGAGAGGGGCGCCATCCTGAATGCCACCATACTATTTTTTTTTGTTTTTTAAAATTTTTTTTAGTGTTTTTTGTTCAGAAACACCCAGTTTGTTTACTGAAGCCGAAGAGATTAGGCCACTGGCTATGTTGTTTACATTATGGCTTCAGATCTCCCCCCTCCCTTTCTCTCTCTCTTTGCAGTCGCAAGTGTTTTCCACAAATCTCTCTCTCTCTCTCTCTCTCTCTCTCTCTCTCTCTCTCTCTCTCTCTCTCTCTCTCTCTCTCTCTCTCTCTCTCTCTCTCTCTCTCTCCCTGTGTGTGTCTTTTACTCCCCTTCTCTTCTCTGTTTCTCATTCTCTCTGTTCGTTTTACCCTCTCTCTCTCTTCCTTTTACTCTCTCTCTCTCTCTCTGTTCCTTTTGCCATCTCTCTCATTCTATCGCAAAGCCACTTGCAATATTATTAAGACAAAGTGTAGATACAGGCAAGATTTATGATGAGCACAAATTAGCATATATCACCCCTACTTTCAAAAGTGGATCAAGACTAGAGGCAAGTAATTATAGGCCTGTGAGTCTAACATCACATATTATGAAAGTGTATGAAAGGGTAATGAAGAAAAATATTATGAAACATTTAATAAAAAATAATTTGTTTAACATAGGACAACACGGTTTCGTACCCGGAAAAAGTACACAAACCCAACTGTTAGTCCACCGTGAGAACATATTCAAAAATATGAAAAGCGGAAATGAAACAGATGTGGTTTATCTAGACTTTGCAAAAGCTTTTGACAAAGTAGACCATAATATATTAGCAAAGAAAATTAGAAAACACAATATCGTAGATAAAGTAGGAAGATGGTTAAAAGAATTTTTACACAACAGAAAACAGATAGTTATTGCAAACGATGAGAAATCGGATGAAACCAAGGTAATATCCGGTGTGCCACAAGGTACGGTGCTAGCTGCAATATTGTTTGTTATTATGATTGAAGACATAGACAGTAATGTTAAGGATTCGGTAGTGAGTAGTTTCGCTGATGACACAAGAATAAGTAGAGAAATTACTTGTGATGAAGATAGGAACGCTCTACAAAGAGACCTTAACAAAGTATATGATTGGGCAGAGGTAAATAGGATGGTATTTAACTCTGATAAATTTGAATCAATAATTATGGAGACAGAGAAGGAAAGCTATATGCATATAGGGGACCTAATAATGAGACAATCACAAATAAGGAAGCAGTTAAAGACCTTGGTGTGATGATGAATAGGAACATGTTATGCAATGATCAAATAGCAATCCTGTTGGCAAAATGTAAAGCAAAAATGGGAATGTTGTTACGGCACTTCAAAACAAGAAAAGCTGAACACATGATTATGCTTTATAAAACATATGTTCGTAGTCCACTTGAATATTGCAATATGATATGGTACCCACACTATCAAAAGGATATTGCACAAATAGAGAGTGTACAAAGGTCCTTTACAGCTAGAATAGAAGAAGTTAAGGACCTAGACTACTGGGAAAGACTACAATCCTTAAAATTATATAGTCTAGAAAGGAGAAGAGAACGCTACATGATAATTCAGGCATGGAAACAGATAGAAGGAATAACAGAAAATATCATGGAACTAAAAATATCAGAAAGAGCAAGCAGAGGTAGATTAATAGTGCCCAAAACTTATACCATGGGGGGAAAACAATAACGGAAAGCACCCACAGGACATTAATCCACTACGCACCAGCATCGATAATGCAGCGTCTATTCAATGCGTTGCCAGCTCATCTGAGGAATATATCAGGAGTGAGCGTAGATGTGTTTAAGAATAAGCTCGACAAATATCTAAACTGCATCCCAGACCATCCAAGATTGGAAGATGCAAAATATACCGGAAGATGTACTAGCAACTCTCTGGTAAGATTTATTAAGGCGCCTCACACTGAGGGACCTGGGGCAACCCGAACGAACTGTAAGGTCTGTAAGGTAAGGTAAGGTCTCTCTCTGTTCCTTTTACCATCTCCCTCTCTCTCTCTTTCTCTCTGTGCCTTTTACTCCCCATCTCTCTTCCCTCTCTCTCATTCTCTGTTCCCTTTACCATCTCTCTCTCTCTCTCTCTCTTCTCTCTCTCTCTCTCTCTCTCTCTCTCCTTCAGCTCTGACGTCGTCACTCATTTATACTTTTATTTACTCTCCCCCCCCTTTTTTTCTTCGCTTTCGTTTTTATTATTTGGGACTTCCGTCTTTCTCCGCTGTGAAATAAGCGGATTATTTCATTGCATCCGCGTCTGTTTATTTGCGAAAGCTTTTTGTTTATTTGTTCTGGATAGAGAAGAATGACGCTTGAATAAGTTGGAGCGAAAGATTATTTATTTATTTTTTTCTGTAAAAGAAAACTATATTGTGCCGGCTTTGTCTGTCCGTCCGCACTTTTCCCGTCCGCCCTCAGATCTTTAAAAAATACCGAGGCTAGAGGGCTGCAGATTGGTATGTTGATCATCCACCCTCCAATCATCAAACGTTCTGAATTGCAGCCCTCTAGACTCAGTAGTTTTTATTCTATTCAGGGTTAAAAGTTAGCCATAATCGTGCGTCTGGGAACGTTACACTAGGCTAGGCCACCACCGGTTCGAGGTGATAACTTCATGGGCCGTGGCTCACGCAGCATTATACCAAGACCACCGAAAGATAGATCTGATTTCGGTGGCCTTGATTATACGCTGTACAGAAAACTTGATTGCTTGTTTTCATTTATTTACAATTTTTAATGTCTTATATTTTTGTTTACACTTATAGGGGTGCTATCCTTAAGGTCTTCAGCCACGTCATTGGTCTTTTATTTTTTGTGCTCTTACGGGCTGCTCTAGGAGCAAGAGCCCGTGCTGGCACAAGGCCAGCTAAATCTAAAACAACGTTGTTGCGCTCTTGTTAAAATGTATTGCACGTTCTATGTGTTAAACAACAACAATAATGATAAACAATCTAATAACAACATCGAATCGGGAAGTTTGTTTCCCTCGTGGGACTGTGGGGTTCCTCTCTCTCTCTCTCTCTCTCTCTCTCTCTCTCTCTCTCTCTCTCTCTCTCCCCTCGTCTTCCCTGTCAGCAGCTGTTCAGGGGGCAAACATTCGGATTATTTCCTGTCACCGGATGTTTATGAAGGACGCATGTCTGTGCTTCTTTGTTTTTTTTGTTTCTTTTATTATTTGGTGACGTTAAATTCAGTTTTTCCAGAAGTCATTTCATAGTTCATTACTGATTTTTAAGCAGATGTCAACGAAGGAGATTTTCCTATGTGAGTTTTCGAAGATTGGCGCTTGAATCCTTTGCTCTGATGTGAGTTGGATTTTCAGAAGTTCAAGTGAAGTTGTAATAATAATAATAATAATAATAATAATAATAATAATAATAATAATAATAAAATAATACCTTTATTCCACAATATTACAGCGGGTATTAAAATATTGGATTAAAATATACCACATAAAATGTTTGTTTAAGATTTAACCTCTACTGATGACAGTGATATACACATAGATTTATATCTAAATATCCATTAAAAGTATGTTACATAAAAATCATTAGATACATAAAATATTAGCATAAAAACATATTATTATTAGTAAAATCATTCTCCTAAACTCGGATCAGAATTACAGATAAAATACAAAATTAAGATATACCTGTAACATTAAACAAAAATGTACATTATACAAACCCTTATACTATTCTTCTTGCATCGTAATATGTTTTTATATATTTATTAATTTGTTCATTTTTTTTCCTCTTTTAATAAGTGGGACCTCTTCTCTATATTTCCTATTTCCTCGTCTTACTTCTGCCTAGAACAACATAATATTCTTTGGCAGCTTGAATTTTAAGTCAGTGGCCCCTTTGGTGGGCTTATTCCATGTGAATAGGGTTCATCATCTGAAATTATTAATAGAAATAATACATTTTAACCGTTTTAAAACATGTAAATGTGGTGACTTGTTTCTAAAATCAAAAGACGAAAACATTAGATTAAAGTCGGTATAAAAGTAACACACTTCATATATGGTTTAAAGCTAAGGACTATATTTCGGTGGACTAACTTCCACCCTCAAAGGGCCTTTTATACTTGAGACGTATCCTGTTTTAACAGAAGAATTTATTTACGCACACACATACACACATACATATATACATACATACACACACGTACAGATATTGTATTGGGACAAAGACTTGAGTCATCGTAAACCTTTAGAACATTATAATTTTAAGAGTCCACAGTATACATCGTGGTGCATATATATATATAATATATATATTATATATATATATATATATATATATATATATATATACACTGAAAATAGATGTAAATATGATATAGTGACAAGTAACTATATATACTATATATATATATATATATATATATGTGTTATTATCTATAATATATATATAGAGTTACTTGTCACTCCCCACCTGATAACTTAATGGAAACCGACCCTTTAGCATCGTCTCACTTTATATTTCAGAATCGGGTGAGTGACCTGCAACTGAGCTCTCTAGTCAAAGCCTTTCCTTATATTTAGAAATGAGAGCTCAGTCCGTTTCTTTTTTCGCTTACTCGGGGAGTAAGCCTACAAACTACCTTGTTGTTGTTGATCTTATTTTGGGATGGCGGATTAGGAAAGCTCTATGGAAGAGCCTAAATAGGTCTGAAAATAGATGTTTCGAGTTAAAGATACAGGAATTTTAGAATAGGATATTTATGATTTATTTATTAGAATGAAAATGTTAAAGATAAATAATGTGGATGTTAAATAGTACTGAAAAACTATTTCTAATAAAATATAGCGTATTCATTTTAATTTCCGTTGGTGAAACAAAGCTCTATTTATCCGTTGACTTTAGCACATTTTAATTTACCTTCAAAGTTAGGAATATAATATTTACAACTGGGTAAGCTGGAGGTCGGATCATGCCTTGTTTATTTTTATTTTTCCTGCTTCTGTGTTGTATCTATTTTCTCTTTATTAATTTATTTTTTATTTTCATGAATCCAACAGCATTCTTTTATTTTGAATTTAATGATGGATTATTTTTTTAATTGTTCTGTTTAATTCTTCATATATTCGACTGGTAAGATTATTTATATATCATATTACATACATACATGCTTACAATTGAAAGATCTTAGTTCGATACCTGTGTGATTGCGTATTGATTTACATCTCTGCACTCATGTATATATATGTGTATGAGATATATATATATATATATATATATATATTATAGCGATTATATATCTATTCTATATATATATATATATATATATATATCTATTATATATATATAATATATATATAATATTATATAGATATTATAATATAATATATATTAGATATATATATCTATACATACATACTGGGTGTCATAGAGTCCCAGTACCATTACAAGTATTTATTGCCCACCAGAATGGTACTTGGACTTTGTGGACACCCTGTATACATCATATATATATATATATATATATATATATATATATATATATATATATATATATATATATATATTTATATGTGCGTGTGTGTGTGTCTGTGTATGTATGGATATGCCAAAGTTATTCTCATCTGTTACCTTTTCGACCAGCAAAATACCATTGCCATTTCACTATTTGTCGAATATTTTTAAAGGTTACTGATATTGACTCTATCACTGACATTACTGTTATTCACAAGGTGGCAGAGTTGCTAAAGACTGGGCACCTTTCAGATTCAACGAATAACTTCTATGCAGACTTTTTAAATCCAGTGAGGAAATAGATTGTTTTCCTTGATCTCAAATATAGATTATTATATAAAAGACCGAATCGTTCTTTTATGCTTGATAATTCAGGGTGTCCATAAAGTCCCAGTACCATTCTGATCAATAAATACTTGTAGTGGTACTAAGACTTTATGGACACCCTGTAGTTTGGGATTTTTCCTACATAGGCAAAGTTCGGGGGTCGTTATCTGGGACTAATATGTCTCGGAGGTCTTTTCTACACCTACCCAAAGGTGGATACATACCACATACCCGGTTAAAACCCCCGGGGGGGGGTCACTATCTAAGAAAGATCCACAGTTCGAAATTAAAAAGAACTGGTTTTGGTTGATAAATACATTTTTAATATACAATAATAAAATTGCTTTGATGTTTTGGATTGTAGCTCTTGTGAGGTTTGCATTTCATGCGTCTTACCGTTGTGATATTAGATTACAGTAAAGAGCCTCCGTGAGAGAGAGAGAGAGAGAGAGAGAGAGAGAGAGAGAGAGAGAGAATGTCTTATAGTTTATGAGTGGTCTCTTTACATCTTCGATGTCCTTCCGTTTAGAAAGTATACATTTTGATTGACTCTCTCTCTCTCTCTCTCTCTCTCTCTCTCTCTCTCTCTCTCTCTCTCACACACACACATTAATTACGACCGATAACAATCTTTTGAAAACTAAGTTCGATCACGGGTCATACATTTTGAGCTTAACGCATGACCAAAGAAGAAGAAGAAGAAGAGGAGGAGGAGGAGAGAGAGAGAGAGAGAGAGAGAGAATCGTTCGGTTGTGAGGTAGACGCTCCTACCACCAAGAAAGAGAGAGAGAGAGAGAGAGAGAGAACAGGTGGCGATGAGGGCAAAAAAAAAAAAAAAAAAGTTTTGATAGCTGCGTTATATGACAACCCCCATCTCGGCCGTCATTCTAATGGGGTTTGACAGACCGTGGTTGTTTTCGTCGAATGTATTCGTTCTCTGGGTACATAAAAAAAAAAAGAATAAGAAAAAGGTTGGGAACTTGAAAGAGAATTTCGATAACCAATGAGAATCGTAAACAGCCTCAAAGATTGTCACAGTATTGTGTTGATATGTACGAAGGAAGTATTTTGTCAAGTAAATTGATATTTTTATTAGTATTTCACACGTTAAATATATATATATATATATAATATATATATATATATATATATATATATATATATATATATATATATATATATATTAGGCTCTCAAATATTTATCCTTTTGTACCATTTAATAGTATCCCTACCATTTAAAATTATTGGGGTTGACTTACTTAAAGAATATACATAAAAAAGTATCCATTGTACCATTTAAAAGTAATGGGGTTGATTTACTTAAAGAATATACATAAAAAAGTATCCATTGCACCATTTAAAAGTATTGGGGTTGACTTACTTGAAGAATATACATAAAAAAGTATCCATTGTGCCATTTAAAAGTATTGGTTGACTTACTTAAAGAATATACATAAAAAAGTATCCATTGTGCCATTTAAAAGTATTGGGGTTGACTTACTTAAAGAATATACATAAAAAAGTATACATTGTACCATTTAAAAGTATTGGGGTTGACTTACTTGAAGAATATACATTTTTCATGTGTTAAGGTCCAGGAATCGAGTTCCTTATATATTACTGTTACACTACGGTTTGAATTTTGTATGCTATTTTTAATCAGTTATGTGCTGTCATTTTCTTTAAATGCCTGTATTAATTTCCTGATAGTTTTACTCTTTAATAATAATAGAATTCATCTCTTTCGCAGGTAATCTGATCAATCAACGTCCAAGGTTTATTAGCCGTGAGTAATATCACTACAAAAATGCAGTATTGTATTTTCATTTTTAAAACGTATTTGTTTTAGGCTTAAAAGAGAAATGATTTGGTCTCGCTAAGGTATGTAAATGAGAGAGAGAGAGAGAGAGAGAGAGAGAGAGAGAGAGAGAGAGAGAGAGAGAGTTTGGATGTGGAAGTCTTTTGTGATGGAGAGAGAGAGAGAGTTACAAGGATTAGTTACAAGGATTAGGATGTCTCAAAATTATTAGTCCATTCAAGGAGACACCGTGTGCTCACTTATCTCTAGGAGAGAGAGAGAGAGAGAGAGAGAGAGAGAGAGAGAGAGAGAGATTTTGGACGAGGAAGTCTTTACTGAGAGAGAGAGAGAGAGAGTCTTTTCTAGAGAGATGAGAGAGAGATTTTGGACGAGGAGAGATCTGCTGATCTTTACTGAGAGAGAGAGAGAGAGAGAGAGAGATTTTGGACGAGGAAGTCTTTTCTGAGAGAGAGAGAGAGAGAGAGAGAGAGAGAGAGAGAGAGAGAGAGAGAGAGAGAGAATTTGCACGTGGAAATCTTTTATGAGAGCTAGAGATATATATTTTGGACATGGAAGTCTTTTCTGAGAGAGAGAGAGAGAGAGAGAGAGAGAGAGAGCGAAGAGAGAGAGAGAGAGAGAGAGAGAGAGATACACGGATTATTTTAAGAATTGCCTTTTAAGTGTGCTGTCTACTTCACGCTTCCTTCAGATTGAAGAAGCTGTTTTCCCTCATTATTGCAATTGCTCATCATGCATCGCATGACGAAAGCAAATCAAATCAATGTGGCTCACCTGAGCGGTTATTTTTAACTTTTATTTTTGTTTTCAACTTTTATTTTTGCCAGAGAGCATTACAATCTGGGACCGTTCGTTCCAAGTCAATGGCTTCATGGTAATGATGTAAATAATATATATACGAGTAGGTCCATAATCACCATTTTCTCTCTCTCTCTCTCTCTCTCTCTCTCTCTCTCTCTCTCTCTCTCTCTCTCTCAGCCATTACCCAGGATTTCTAAAATTAGATCATGGAAAAAAAGTTTACCATTTCGAAGTGCGCCTCGAACTCTGTTGTGTAAAATATTTTATTTACTTTTTATTTTTTAATAAATTTTTTTTTTTTTTTTTTAAGTTTCATCCCTTGAGTTGTAGGTGAAATATTTAACATGACAGTGCAAACGATTTTTGTTTATTTGATCAGTTTCGTTTTTATTTTTTAATGTTATATTGAACTCGCCACATACTATTATTTTAATACCGATTGAATTAAATGACCTAGTTCTTCCAGGAACTCGTATATCAAGAAGCGTGAGTGACTTTTTATTTTGTGTCATGATTCCATAAACGTAACGAAATATAGTTATTTGTTCAAGATACGTTGTGGCGTGTTAGTGTAACGAGTTTGATATAAATGAAGTATATTCGTTACAAGTTTTTTTTTCCATTTTCAACCAACTATTAGGAGGGATGAAATGCGTATCTGAGTGTTTGACAAACTCATATATACAAATTTAATCACAATCGATCCATTAGTTCCATAACTGTTTATAAACTTCCATCGTATTAAGAGCAATGAATAGTTCCATAACACTTACAATTTGCGTCAGTTAAGAAGCAACGAACACGCAGACTTCCACTTCACGAATTTTTAAATCTTTTTCATCTATCCGTTTCTTTCTGTTTCCAAAAAAGAACAAGATAAATAGAAAAGATGACTCGAGGAGGAGCAGAGAAGATGGTGGGTGTAAGGTTTGCTGAGTCACTGCAATTTGAAATCACATTCACGTCACTGCTATTTCAGCAGGAGCTGCTAACTTTGCCCATCTCGAAGGCCATCATCGCTGGAAAAGATCCAAAACACTTATACTAGGCCTGGAAAAAAGATGTGGAAAGATCTGGAAACACTGTCTGGAAGGAGGTCTGGAGAGAAGGGATAGAAGAAGGAAGGTTTTGAAGGAGTTCCGGAAGGAAGGTCTGGAAAGAAAGAACTTCTGGAAGGAGGTCTGGAAAGAAAGAGGGCCTGGAAAGAGTTCTGGAAAGATGGTTTGTAAGGAGTTCTGGAAAGAAGGTCTAGAGGAAAAGTCTGGAAGGAGTTCCGGAAAGAAGGTATGGAAAGAAAGAAGTTCTGGAAGAAGGGCTGGAAAGAGTTCTGGAAAGATGGTCTGGAAGGAGTTCCGGAAAGAAGGTCTGGCAAGAAAGAAGTTCTGGAAGGAGGTCTGGAAAGAGTTCCAGAAAGAAGGTCTGGAAAGAAAGAAGTTCTGGAAGGAGGTCTGGAAAGAAAGATTTGGAAAGAGTTCTGGAAAGAAAGAAGGTCAGGTAGGAAGGAGGTCTGGAATGCAGGTGTGACAGGTTAGGAAAAAAGCTCTGGAAGGAGGTCTGGAAAAAATAAAAGACAATGTGGGAGGTAACTTTTTATATATAGCCTATTTTGTTCTTTCAATTACCTTTCGTCTGTTAAAATTAAAATTCTGTCATTTTCTTCTGTCTGTACAAAGTAACATTCAATATTTTCCGTCTGTGACACTTCTAACATTTGTTTTTCTATCTTAGAAAGTTAGAGTTATCTCGCAATTTGTTATTTCTGTGAAGAAGAAGAAGAAGAAGAAGAAGAAGAAGAGGAAGAAGAAGAAGAAGAAGAATTGAGTGGTTCATTCACATCACCCGTGAAAGGGCTGAGGAATAATTTTCTCTCCCTTGGGAGCGCCGACCACTAATCTTCCGATTTGACTAAATCGATTTCGTGATGAATCAGTTATTATTAGCTTTTGCGGTGATGGTTCACCTATTCTGTAGCGTTTTGAAATCGATTTTAGTTGATTGGAAAATAGCGGCAACCACGAAAAAGTACGGAAATTGTGATAAAGTGCGTTAATCGCTAGAATCTCATCAGCTAAAACACGTAATTACAGGCTAAGTTAATGGTTCGCCTTGAGATTAAATAGCGTAAATCCGGCGATGCAAAATAACTCGGTTTAATTTGGAGGCTATTTCTACGGTGTATAAATATTCGAAATATACGAACGTACCCAACATATATACATTTATAGATCCAAATTTAATGGGGACTATCCACGATCTTTGTACTTTTCGCGTCATTCTGATCAAAGTATTGTCTCAGTCAAAGTTGAGAAATGGAAGCTTGAATTTCAAGTCAGTGGCCCCTTTGGTGAGCTTGTTCCATGTGAATAGGGTTTATCTTCTCTAAAATAATAAATAATAATAATAATAATAATAATAATAATAATAATAATAATAATAATATAAATAATATTCAGGAGAGGGATCTTCCAGGGCGACTCACTGTCCCCACTACTCTTCGTAGTAGCCATGATTCCCATGACAAAAGTACTACAGAAGATGGATGCCGGGTACCAACTCAAGAAAAGAGGCAACAGAATCAACCATCTGATGTTCATGGACGACATCAAGCTGTATGGTAAGAGCATCAAGGAAATAGATACCCTAATCCAGACTGTAAGGATTGTATCTGGGGACATCAGGATGGAGTTTGGAATAGAAAAATGCGCCTTAGTCAACATACAAAAGGCAAAGGTCAAAGTAACGAGAACTGAAGGGATAAAGCTACAGATGGGAGGCAACATCAAACACATAGATGAGACAGGATACAAATACCTGGGAATAATGGAAGGAGGGGATATAAAACACCAAGAGATGAAGGACACGATCAGGAAAGAATATATGCAGAGACTCAAGGCGATACTCAAGTCAAAACTCAACGCCGGAAATATGATAAAAGCCATAAACACATGGGCAGTGCCAGTAATCAGATACAGCGCAGGAATAGTGGAATGGACGAAGGCAGAACTCTGCAGCATAGATAAGAAAACCAGGAAACATATGACAATACACAAAGCACTACACCCAAGAGCAAATAACGGACAGACTATACATAACACGAAAGGAAGGAGGGAGAGGACTACTAAGTATAGAGGACTGCGTAAACATCGAGAACAGAGCACTGGGGCAATATCTGAAAACCAGTGAAGACGAGTGGCTAAAGAGTGCATGGGAGAAGGACCTGATAAAAAGTAGACGAAGACCCAGAAAATATACAGAGACCGGAGAAAGACAGACAGAACAGAGGACTGGCACAAACAAACCAATGCACGGACAATACATGAGACAGACTAAAGAACTAGCCAGCGATGACAATTGGCAATGGCTACAGAGGGGAGAGCTAAAGAAGGAAACTGAAGGAATGATAACAGCGGCACAAGATCAGGCCCTAAGAACCAGGTATGTTCAAAGAACGATTAGACGGAAATAACATCTCTCCCATATGTAGGAAGTGCAATACGAAAAATGAAACCATAAACCACATAGCAAGTGAATGCCCGGCACTTGCACAGAACCAGTACAAAAAGAGGCATGATTCAGTAGCAAAAGCCCTCCACTGGAGCCTGTGCAAGAAACATCAGCTACCTTGCAGTAATAAGTGGTACGAGCACCAACCTGAAGGAGTGATAGAAAACGATCAGGCAAAGATCCTCTGGGACTATGGTATCAGAACGGATAGGGTGATACGTGCAACAGACCAGACGTGACGTTGATTGACAAAGTCAAGAAGAAAGTATCACTCATTGATGTCGCAATACCATGGGACACCAGAGTTGAAGAGAAAGAGAGGGAAAAAATGGATAAGTATCAAGATCTGAAAATAGAAATAAGAAGGATATGGGATATGCCAGTGGAAATCGTACCCATAATCATAGGAGCACTAGGCACGATCCCAAGATCCCTGAAAAGGAATCTAGAAAAACTAGAGGCTGAAGTAGCTCCAGGACTCATGCAGAAGAGTGTGATCCTAGAAACGCACACATAGTAAGAAAAGTGATGGACTCCTAAGGAGGCAGGATGCAAACCCGGAACCCCACACTATAAATACCACCAGTAGAATTGGAGGCCTGTGATAGAGCAAAAAAAAAAAAAAAAAATAATAATAATAATATTGGAAGGCGACCCTCTTTCAAACAAGGATTATTGAAAGATATTGCCGCATCAACTGCATTTAGTTGTAATAGAGAGAAAGCAATTATTAGAAAAATATAGAAGAATACTTACAAGCTAAATGCAGCTGATGCAGCAATATCTTTCAGTAACAACAACAACAACAACAACAACAACAACAATAATAATAATAATAATAATAATGATAATAATAATAATAATAATAATAATAATAATAATAATGATAATGAATCCCCCATTTGACGTTTTGATAGCCAATTTGAGTACAGAAGAAAAGTCAGTAATAAGAAGAATAGAGAAACTTCTTTACAAAATAAACCACGGCTGAAATAGCCATTATTTTCAATAAAACCTGTATTAAAGAAGGTCTTCTTCCTGCAAATAATAATACTAATAGTAATGATACTAATAATAACACTAAGTTTGGAGTGTTTTATTTACTCTCTTTTATCAAAATCGAACTAGCCCTCACAGTCCAATGGCGCATGGCGAGAAGACAATATAGTTACATAGTTAGCCATGCAGCATCTACCGTAGGATTGTAAGGTTAACTATACAACATCCTCCGTAGGAAATGGTGTATAGAAAATGCTGTAGACAGCAAAGGCCCCTTCTCCAAATAAAAGGAGATAGGAAGCCGCAAGCGGAAATTCCCCCTCTTAATGAATCTATGGCGGCCCCTATCGTGTAAAAGGGCAAATGGAATATTCTTCATCACAGGCGAAATCCCTCTAGAGAGAGAGAGAGAGAGAGAGAGGATATCCATCTCCAACGAACAACAGAAAGAGATCTGTAATATTGTCTAGTATCACTAACGAAATATCCCATAGATAGAGAGGAGAAGAGAGAAGAGATGGAGAGAGCGAAGAGAAGAGAGAGAGCGATGAGAGGAGAGAGAGTGTGTATTCTTCACTCTCTCTCTCTCTCTCTCTCTAAGGATATTTCATCAGTGATATAGAGAATATTATAGATCTTTTTCTGTTGTTCGTTGGAGATGAATATCCCCACCTCTCTCTCTCTCTCTCTCTCTCTCTCTCTCTCTCTCTCTCTCTGTCTCTATATATATATATATATATATATATATATATATATATATATATATATGAAGAGAGAGAGATAGAGAGAGAGAGAGAGAGAGAGAGTGAAAGTGAGAGTGAGTGTATTCTTCACTCTCTCTCTCTCTCTCTCTCTCTCTCTCTCTCTCTCTCTATATATATATATATATATATATATATATATATAGAGAGAGAGAGAGAGAGAGAGAGAGAGAGAGAGAGAGAGAGAGCAAGCCACTTCAGAACTGGAAAATTCTACACCATTCCCTACCAATTACACCAAGGGAAAATCCCCCCCATTCTCTGTCTGTCCGTCCGCGTGTCCCTCTCTCTCTCTCTCTCTCTCTCTCTCTCTCTCTCTCTCTCTCTCTCTCCGGTGCTGTGAGAGACACAACTCATAAAGGCAATAGATATGAGTGACGTGGATATGAAGGAAGATGCATTTATCTTGTTCGACTAATGAAAGGAAGGGGAGAACGGAGTGGGAGATAAAACAAAAAAAGAAAAAGAAAAGCAATAAAGATAAAAAAGAGAGAGAGAGAAAAAAAAGAGCAAAGGCGTCGTACTGGCCGCCTACCTGCCAACTATCCTCTCTGTGTGTCATCCGTTTCATTTGGATGACCAGGACGAGAGAGTTTTTTTTTAATTTTTCTTTATTTTGTATGAATTATTATAGAGCCGATTGAAATAAGAAATTTAGGCCAAAGGCCAAGCGGTGGGACGTACGAGGTCATTCAGTGGTGAAATGGTAATTGCAGTACTATTATCACTCCTTTCTGTGTATTACGATGCAGTTAATTAAACGTAAATTAAATAAATTAAATAAAATTCTTGACCTTTTGAAGAGAGGAGAAATTAGCTATTCCAACTGAAGGCCAAACCCAGTTGTCCGCTAATTTATTCATATACATCCTGAGAGACATTCGGGAGGGTACAAGCGGAGGTAGTTCCTCCCCTCCCTCCCTCCCTCTCCCTCCCCTTCCCAAGTTCCTGCCCCTCTCGTAGATTGTGGTCGGTGACATCACCGGGTGACGTCACCGTCGGTGGCATCACTGGATGACGTCACGCGATTACGTCATTGGTTTGGATTCCGGTACCCCATCGCCATCGAGAGAGAGAGAGAGAGAGAGAACTTCGGCCCACTAGCTGCTGGAGAGAGAGAGAGAGAGAGAGAGAGAGAGAGAGAGAGAGAGAGAGAGAGAGCAGCAAGTTGTTTTCCGTTTGAAGATGAATTTATTTTTTCATATATATTTTTTTTTCTTTTATTGAAATTGTGAATTTATGCTCAAGTTCAGCTTTTATTAAAAAAAAAAAAAAAAAAAAAAACCTGCGTGCAGATTAAACCAATGAAAAAAAAAAAAAAAAAAGGCGAATGGCTTTGTCAAGGCCGATCGAAGCTCTAGTGCCCAAAATAGAAAACAGTATTGGGGCGGTTTGCGAGTAAAAAAAAAAAAAAAAAAGGAAAAAGAAAAAAACAAAAAACGCTTTTGTTTGTTTATTCGATGACTACTTTATTTTTATGCCAAGAGGAGTTTTTTTATTTTTTTATTTTTTGCAATTTGTTTCAGTGTTTATTCAAGGACCACTTAAATATTTTTTATGTGAAGAATTTTTTACGTAATTTAAAGAAAAAACTATTTTTCTCTTTATTCCATTACTACATTTTTTATGCCAAGAGATTTTCTGTTTTTGTTTTTTTTACTATTTTTTTTTGTTGCCGTTATCCGATGTCCACTTTATTTTTTTTATGCCAAGCGCAGTTATTTTTTCCTAAATCCAATTTTGTAAAACTTGTTTATCTAGTTAGTCGGAGTTAGTTGAACTAAGTGAATGATATATATATAATATATAATTATATATATATATTAATATATACTACATATAAATAGTTCACTTATATATATATATATATAAAATTACGTTAAAAAAAAAATATATTATAATAAATATACATATATATTCACTTATATATATATATATATATATATATATATATATATATATATATACACATATATATATATATTTAGGCCTAGTTTTTTTCACCAAAAGAACATTGTCCTTTAGGGAAATATATAGTCAGTACTTAGGCCTAATATGGAAATGCATAGGCCTTAATCTTGTTCGTAAGTCTTACCTGCGCGGGATATACAGTGATAATTATGATACATTGGCCATAAATTTCAATGATGTGTGTGTGTGTGTTTGTGTGTGTGTGAGAGAGAGAGAGAGAGAGAGAGAGAGAGAGAGAGAGAGAGAGAGAGAGAGATTCTGTCCTTTTGGCCGTAGGCCTAATACAGAAGTATATAGGCCTTAGTCTTGTTGGCAAGTCTTATTTCCACATGATAGATAGCGATTAATTATGATATAATGGTAATGAATTTCAGAGAGAGAGAGAGAGAGAGAGAGTAATTTGAAGATTTTTTTCTCTCTCTCTCTCTCTCTCTCTCTCTCTCTCTCTCTCTCTCTCTCTCTCTCTCTATTATTATTAAACTTTGTTGCATTTTCCGATGATTATCTCTGAACCTGTTTTTTATCCTCGTTATAGTCCATTATTTATTATTATTATTAAAAGCTTATCAAGTTTTTTGAAAAAAGTCATTCAGTGTTTTGAGAAAAAAAAGTGTCGTACACAGTTTTTTGAAGAAAAAATTTTGCTTGGTATTTCGATGATGAAAATTGCATTAAGTTTTTAGAAAAAAATTCAAACAGCCATCCTGTGTTTCGGGGGGGGGGGGGGGGGGGGGGGGGGGGGGGGAGTTTTTCGAAGAAAACATATTGCCTTTTTTTTCGATTATGAAAAACGTATTTTTTTTTAAAACATCCAGTGTTTCGAGGAAAAAAAAAGTTTCCCCCAGTTTTTCGAAGAAAAAATACTACCTGTTTTTTTTTCGATGATGAAAAACGTATTTATTTATATATTTGTTATTTTTTTTTTTTTAAAGAAAAAGCTCATCCAGTGTTTCGAGGTGAAAAATGTGTCGTCCGGAGTTTTTCGATGACAAACTATCGCCTGTTTTTTCGATTATGAAAAAGTATTAAGTTTAAGAAAAATAAAAGTCAATAGCTTCCAGTGTTTCGAGGGGGAATAAAAAGTGTCTTCCATCGTATTTCGAAGAAGCTGGCATCAATTATTCCAGCCACATATAAAAAAAAAAAAACTCTCTGTACCAAGCGCATACTATTACACAATTCCCTGACTTGAGTTGTGACCCAGAGCGACCTCTCCAATCCATCTAGCGCTCTTTGAACATCTATCGGAACCTCGCAGATAAATTCCCGCTGAAGGCAGCTCTGTTGAGCGAACCACATTGTGCGAAGTGATGGAACTGCAATTCGAACAATTCCTCCCATATTTTTTATCCCCTCCCTCAAGTCTGTTTGTTTATGTGCCTGCATAAACATGGGACGACCTACCGTTCGGAATACGACTCTGCTGAACCTTTGAAGGCGTGGTCTGTTTGTCTTTTTATACACTGGCTGCTGATAAGATGTTGATGTATTGTAGATGATGCAGTGGTTATATTCTTGTTTGTGCTTACACCTATTGACTTACATAAATGGTATTGTTAGCAGGATTTGGTAAGAAAAGATGAATTGTATCGTTAGCAGTTTTGGTTAAAAAATATGAATCGTAGAAATTTATTCTACTCCTGTTTCTCAGCTTTTAGAGAAACCACTATAAAAAAAAATAACTCTGTCAAGCTGCTAGGTTTATTTAAAAAAAAAAAAAAAAAAGGTTACAATTATATTTATATCCATATCTGCTTCATCGAGCAGTTCACTTATTAGAATATTTCTGGTCTTGGAGATATGTATTCTACAGCTGTTTCTCAGCTGTCACAGCTGTCTATGAAGAAAGTAGCACTGTCATTCTGCTGTACCTTAGAAAGAGGCAAGAAAGCTGTACCCTAATAAAAAAAATTTAAAAGGCCCATAGTGAAAAAAGTATCCCTGTCATTCTGCTGTACCTTAGAAAGAGAGAGAGAGAATAAAAAAAACTTTACCCTAATAAAAAAAAAATTTAAAAAAAATAAGACCATAGTGAAAAAAGTATTCCTGTCATTCTACTGCACCTTAGAAAGAGGAAAAAAAAAGCTCTACCCTAAGGAAAAAAAAAGGACTATATCTATCTCTGTACCTGCTCCATCGACCGCCCTCGGAATTAAAAACTATTAAAAACTATTTATAGATATGAAACCGCAACACACCTCGGCTCCTTCGTCATCGACTGACTTTGCTTTTGGAGTTATTTATGGCAATGATGAATTGCCTTTCTCTCGCTGCTTCTGATAAAGTCAGGTGGTAAAAGGGAGGGAGGAGAAGGAAAAAGGTTGGTGGCCCTCGCATTCGTATATGATACGTATAAAGGATAAAGGGTTGGTAGAGCTCGATTGAATTCATTATTTGGGGGAGGGTTTTGCACTTGTTCAGTCTATTTTTTTTTTTTTTTTTTTTTTTTTTTTTTTTTTTTTTGCATTTTTTCTGGGTTGTGTAGTCGTTGATGTATATATATATATATATATATATATATATATATATATATATAAAATATATATATATATATATGTAAAATATAAAAAATAAGTATATGAAAATTTTGACTATAGGATGATGAATTATAAAGTATAAGGTACGTATGTATGATATTTATCAGGGTGTAAAAATTAATTATAATGTATAAGATATGTATATATGACATATATCATACACATAGAACAGTATATATACTGTATGTATATATATATATATATATATATATATATATATATATATATTAAATAAAATAAATATATGTTTATACATACATACCCTTAAATCCACGATAGAAAGGTAAATGAAACAAGGACTTTGAAAAGTACTTTCGTAGTATATTCTATATTTTACATTTTCGAGTACGTGTTCCTTCGAGCTACATTGGATACATGCATACATACATACATACATACATACATACACGAAGGTATATGTATGTATGCGCCCATTTGATTCCTCATCGATCAGCGAAGCAGAACTGGATCATCGTTAGCGATGCCATTTTTCTTTCCAGGATAATTGGATGTCCTCCTGGATAATAAACCCAATGAAGACTATTGGCCCGATTTGTAACCTGGATAGGGATATTTTGTTGTTGTTCTCTCTCTCTCTCTCTCTCTCTCTCTCTCTCTCTTCTAAAATGTCACTCGAAGCTGTTGGACTAATTTTTAAGAATGGCGTTTGAGAGAGAGGACAATGAATGAATGTATAATTCCCTTCCTGCCTTATTTCATTCAACTCTCTCTCTCTCTCTCTCTCTCTCTCTCTCTCTCTCTCTCTCTCTCTTTCTTTCAAAGCAGGCCTTCAGCTATGAGTGACCTTTTGGAGAGAGAGAGAGAGAGAGAGAGAGAGAGAATGATGAATTAATTTGTCATGACATTCATTCATTTCTTATAATCCCTTCCCATTATTCATTTCTCTCTCTCTCTCTCTCTCTCTCTAACTTTTTTACTCCTCTTAAAATGGACGAGAGTAAATTGCCTAGTGTCGGTTTTGTCCAGAATTTTTGTGACGATGTTTATACAGAGATTTAACTTAAGTGGGCCTTCGACTTTTATTCCTTTGTTTTTAATACCCCTCCCCCCCCCCACCCCCCCCCCCCCCCCCCCCCCCCCCCCCCCCCCGCGCCCCCCCACCAACCCCCCCACCTTCTTTCACTTCGGGTTTTTCTCCGCGTTTTATTTTGATTCGAGGAATACGAAGAAAAAGTTAATGGGTGGGGGGTGGGGGGTTAGAAGGGACTTTTTCGGGGGTTGGGTTTCGTCCCCCTTGAACAATGGAACCTGGAAGTCAATTATTTTATGAATGATTTCACGGGTGATTTAAGAAGGCGTCCTCTTCTTTCCTGACGTCCCCCCCCTTCCCCCCCCATTTCACGTCAGTAAACACCCCCCACCCCCTCACACCCCCCCCTTTGATCGCCCCCCGTCTCCATCCCCTTAGCCCCCAACCCCCAAAAATGCATCGAATTCATAGCATGGCAAATGCAGACCCTCTGCGGATTTATGAGTGTATTATTACGTGCCCTCTCTCTCTCTCTCTCTCTCTCTCTCTCTCTCTCTCTCTCTCTCTCTCTCTCTCAGCACTGTATCAGTCATTAATAAGCTCGCCCTTTGTACTAAATGTTGCTGAACTTAAATTTTCCAGTACTCCGTAAAGAGGATGTTTTATGCTCTACAGTCAGAGCGAATATGCTAATTGTATACAAATGTACTGAATATCGTAATATCAAGTCTTTAAGAAATCAATACCTTCTAGTGAGAAGGCTGTTTATCTTACCAAAATACTCACGAATTTAATTTATTCCTGTAAGGGGGTTAGTGTCATCAGTGCACCTCACGCGGTGCACTGTAGACATCACTGAAAGGTTCTTTGCAGCGTCCCTTCGGTCCCTAGATGCAATCCCTGTCATTCCTTTTACTGCACTTTAGCTCATAATCTCCTTCTTCCAATTGACCTTCACCCTCTTCTTCCTTCTGTTACACCTTTCAAACCCTTATACTCTCAGTTTCCTTTTATCCCTGAATGACCTCACCAGAGGTCCCAGCGCTTGGCCTTCGGTCGAAACTTTATATTCCAGTTGGTGTCATCACGATGACCTGGTAGGCGTTAGTTCAAAAGCGCCCTTGACGACTATCCGACCTTCTTCGTAATTGGCTGTGACATTGCGTGTAGGATCCTGTTGCATCACCTACGCCCCCTGCGCGGGACATCCCACTATCCTCCTCTGCTTTCAAGCAACGTGAAGCTTAGGGATCTGATGGAACGAATGTGAACCATTATTGCCGAGACGCGAGATGGATGAATTGAAGAAAATGTAGCCAGAGGTCATCAAAATGATAGTTTCATTACTTTTATAAAGTATAGGACACGGGGCAGTTTCATTATTTTATAACGTACAGGACACGGGGTAATTGCTTTACTTTATTAAGTGTAGGACACGGGGTGATTGCATTAGTTTATTAAGTGTAGTATACGGGGTAATTACATTACTTTATAGAGTATAGGACACAGGGTAATTGCCTTATTTTATAAGGTATAGGACACGGAGTAATTACATTACTTTATAAAGTATAGGACGGGTGATTACATTAGTTTATAAAGTATAGGACACGAGGCAACTGTACTACTTTTTAAGGTATAGGACACGCGGTAATTACATTACTTTATAGAGTATAGGACACGGGGTAATAGCCTTATTTTATAAGGTATAGGACACGGAGTAATTACATTACCTTTAAAAGTATAGTACGGGTGATTACATTACTTTATAAAGTATAGGACACGAGGTAACTGCACTACTTTATAAGGTATAGGACACGCGGTAATTACATTACTTTATAAAGAATAGAACATGGGGTAATTGCCTTATTTTATAAGGTATAGGACACGGAGTAATTACATTACTTTATAAAGTATAGGACACGAGCTAACTGCATTACTTTATAAGGTATAGGACACGGGGTAATTAGATTACTTCATAAAGTATAGGACACGGGGTAATTGCATTACTATGTAAAATATAAGACACGGGATTACTGCATTACTTTATATAAATTATAGGGCGGGTGATTACATTTACTTTATAAAGTATAGGACACGGGGCAATTGCACTTCTTTACAGAACTGACGATGAGAATAGAACAATAGATGGTATTTTTGTGATAATAATTGCCACATGTTATTAAGTATAAAATAAGTAATTAGTAGTTTCCCCTCTGCCCCCCCCCACCCCGTGTTATTTAGCCCCTCTCCCCTCCCCCCCAAAATAGTATAATTAAATAAGCAGAAATCCAATGTATACTTCGAACACGATTACAGGAGAATTATAAGGATTTAAAAAAATAAAACTGAGAATTTCTCTGAACTCCAAAATTGGGTCAGATGTTTTCATCATATGTATTTGAAAGAGGAATACTGTAGTGGCTCAATAAAATAAGTCAAAATAGACGAGTGGCCATCGACATTGGATTCTACACTCTTGACCAGAATGAGAAGATAAATTTTTTTTTGCTATACTCCATTTTGATTTGAGTGATAACGACCAATGATGTGATAGCATATCGAGTTTTAAGTTTTCTGTGAAAGAAAACTATTGTACAGGCTTTTGCCCGTCCGTCCGCCCTCAGATCTTAAAAACTACTGAGGCTAGAGGGATGCAAATTGTATGTTGATCACCCACCATCCAGTCATCAAACATACCAAATTGCAGCTCTCTAGCCTCAGTAGTTTTTATTTTATTTAAGGTCAAATTTAGCCATAACCGTACTTCTGGCAGCGCTAAAGTACCAACAACACAGGCCACCACCGGACCGTGGCTGAGGCCACCACTAGACAGAAAACTCGATTTTTACTTTTATTTTTAAATGTCAGTGATTGAACGCTTTGTAAATAAAAGAAAATCTCATATCCGGCCCTTATCTATTAACGGAATTTCATTAAAAAAACACCTGTGAATAAAAAAATTATGTACATCACAATCTAAATCACTTGTCAGTCTGTGTAGAGGTGAATCTTAATCGAACACGAAAAAAAGAAAATCTTCAAACGTACCGTCATCTGTATTTTTCCCAAATCATACTTTCATTAAAAAAAAAAAAACTTTAGATAAAGAATTAACTTATATACGTTCGTGATCTCTGGACGTTGTTGAGAACTTGCAGTTTCTTCCTTTTTTGAGAAAAGTTTGATCCTGTTGTTGTGGTTTATAATACTTGGTTTTACTGAATTATAATACTTGGTTTTACTGAGCAGTGACTTGGAGAAGCTTCTAAAATGTCCGTGTTGCCATTGTTGCCTTATCCATTGTGCGCTTATAATAAGTATGCTGCAAGTTGTATGCGCAATTTTTTGGAGTATGCGTTTTTGTAAGTGTGCTGTAAGTTATGTGCGCAGTTGTTGGAGAAGGATTTTGAAGTATGCTGCAAGTTGTTGCGCATTTGATGGAGTATGTGTTTATAAGTGCGCAGTTTTGGAGTATGCGTTTATATGTACGCAGTTTTTGAATATTCATTTATAAATGCGCAGTTTTGCAGTATGCGTTATGCGTGTATATAAGTGTCCAGTTTTGGAGTATGCGTTTATAAGTGCGCAGTTTTGGAGTATGCGTTATGCGCAGTTTTAGAGTATATACATTTATAAGTGCGCAGTTATGTGGTATATACGTTTATAATTACACAGTTTGTGTAGTATACGTTAATAACTGTGCAATTTTGTAGGATGCAATTATACAATTATAAGTTCACAGTATTGGAGTATGCGTTTATAAGTGCACAGTCGGAGTAGGTGCAGAGTTGGAGTGTACGTATATAAGTGCGCAGTTTTAGAATATGCTGTTTTAAGCGCGCAATTTAGGAGTGGGACTTAGATATGGATGACAGTTGCCCTTACAAAAAAAATATGTACGTCATTTATATATAGCATCCTTGTTTCCATAAATTCCCTTTGTGTGTCTTGCTCTTGGTGTGTGTGTGTGTGTGTGTGTTTGTCAGACGATCTAATGTTGTCATACCGGAAATGGTTTTTTTCTATCTTACAAAATTCTGAGTGAAGTGAGTTACTTAAGAGTGAAAAAAACTGATTTACATAAGCTTGACGTGACCTACGTAAGCAGTGAGTAATGGTGAGTAACTTGCAGTGATCACTCTCTCGTAAAAATGCAGTGACGTCAGCGCTCAGCGCTCCTCATGCGGCGCACTGTAGTCACTGTTTTTAAAGGTACTTTGCATCGTCTTCTCTGCCTACTAGCTTCAGCCCCTCTCGTTCCTTGTACTGTACCTCCGTTCAGATTCTCACTCTTCCGTCAAAAGGGTTTCTCCTGTTACACCTTTCAAATCTCTTTTAATCTCAGTTTCCCTTTCAGCGCTGAATGACCTCAGAGGTCCCAGCGCTTGGCCTTTGATTAAGTTATTTAACTTTGCGACGTGTGTGTGTGTGTGTATGTGTGTGTGTGTTTAGAAAGGAAGACTTTGCCTGTTCTCTTTAAATTGCAAAGAAAATTTTTTCTTTTCTTTTTCTCTTTTAGAAAGGAAGACTGTTCCCTATAGAATTACAAAAAAATGTTGTCTATTTTTGTCTTTTAGAAAGGAAGACTTTGCCTGTTCTCTTTAGAATTCCCCCAAAAATTGTCTTTTTGTGTCTTAGAACAGTAGACTTTAGAATTGCAAAAAAAAATTGTCCTCTTTTTTTTGTCTTTTAGAAAGGAAGACTTTGCCTGTTCTCTTTAGAATTGCAAAAAAAAAAAAAAAAAGACTTCATTTGTCTCTGAATAGACAACTTTTATGAGACCTCCATTATAATCTTCTTAAGGTTATTGATACCTTGCAAAACCATTATATATTCGCCTTTGTTCTCGAGTGCCTGGTGTGTTTCAAGAACTGTAACCAGATTTCACCAGTTATCAACTTTGAATAAAATATTTCTTTCAAAGTAATACTGGTTGCATCTAATTTATTATGAGTCCTTTTCAAATTGCCTAACTAGACCAAACTGGAAAGGATTGTGTCCCATCTGTCCTCTTGTTTTATTTTTCATTGTGAAATATTGCTTTTTAAAATGTTTATTTGAATTAGACCTTCATATGTAACGTTTGCTGTGCGTGAGAGGTGATTTCAGAAATTATGCTACCTCCATGTTTTTGCAAGATGGAACACTTTATTAGGATACGCCGTATACATAAACATATACATATATATAATATATTAACATAAAAAATACGTACTTATGTATACACGTATATAAGCATATGTAACATTTGCTGTGAGTGAGAGGTGATTTCAGAAATTATGCTACCTCCATGTTTTTGCAAGATGGAACAGTTTATCAGAATAGACTATTATACATAAATGGTCTGGAAGTTATTGTTACGCCCACGTAAAAAAAAAAAAAAAAAAAAAAAAAAACATTATTAGTTGGCCTCGGGAATTCCACGCAACAAAGCAAAGTTGGTCTTGAGAGTTCCTCTGTTTATTTTAACGGCAAAGTTAAACAATCTCCGCTTTTGAAGTGATAGAACCGATACCCTGTATAGGTATTATATGACGTTATTAGAAAAGCCACGCAATTATATTAAAAAATTGTATGAACAGGTGTGCGTATGTGGGTTCTGTTTATTGGCTATTTTTTTTATTGTTAGTACGCGCATGCGCGTTTTGAATGGCGTCTCTGTTGCTGAGTTAATTTAAGATTTTAAGTGGACTGTTTTTATTTGGCCTGCGAAGTATAATAAATCCTGGTGCTTATTTCTTGCTGTGCTATAGCAGCTTGAGAATTTGGTCTCTCTCTCTCTCTCTCTCTCTCTCTCTCTCTCTCTCTCTCTCTCTCTCTCTCTCTCTCTCTCTCTCAAAGTGGTTCTATCAGAATTTTTTTTCTCCTCTTTCACTCTCAAAAATTTTCTCTCTCTCTCTCTCTCTCTCTCTCTCTCTCTCTCTCTCTCTCTCTCTCTCTAAATTGTTCTCTCCCAATTTTTTTACTTTGTCTTTCACTCTCACACAGAATTTAGCTCTCTCTCTCTCTCTCTCTCTCTCTCTCTCTCTCTCTCTCTCTCTCTCTCTCTCTCTCTCTAAATTGTTCTCTCCCAATTTTTTTACTTTGTCTTTCACTCTCACACAGAATTTAGCTCTCTCTCTCTTCTCTCTCTCTCTCTCTCTCTCTCTCAAATCTAAATTGTTCTCTCTCTCTCTCTCTCTCTCTCTCTCTCTCTCTCTCTCTCAAGACCACCCAGATTGGATAACACCACCCCATGGAGAATAGTCATGAACTCGTGACTCTTTTACAATTTCCATATTACGCGCATTACTGATGGTCTGCGTGGTTATTGAATTAGAGTAATATGCGTTTTTTTTTTTTTTTTTAAGACGTCACACGAAAATAATTGACGCATCGGCTCTGTCATGATAAACAATTTTATAACTTTTAGTTTATTTTTTTTCTAATTTTTTTTTTATTGGAGCGTCAAAAACAAAACCTGGCGATTTAGGTTGATTTAATGATGGTCGACACTACTGAAATTGCATCAAACTTTGTGCTGATCTGATGTTGTAATTGTTGCCTTTTTGTAGTTAGGTGGGATACACACACACACACACACACACACTCACATATATATAAATATATATATATATATATATATATATATATTATATATATATATATATGTGTGTGTATATTTGAATATATATATATATATATATATATATATATATATATATATATATATATATATATACATATATATATATTGTGATAAGCACCCTGGGTTCGATTCTCAGAAGCTCCTGGAAGGAGCGCTTTGGCCCCGTGTCCTTCAATTCCAATTCATGTTCTGTTGACGTAAGTATATAGTTGGTTATGTACACACACACACACACACACACACACACACACATATATATATATATATATATATTATATATATATATATATATAAAGAGAGAGAGAGAGAGAGAGAGTACATTTATTTATTTAAAAAATAAACATTTCTCATTATAAACAAGAAGCTAATCGCATTAGAATTTAATCTCACACGACTTACTGTCATTTTTTATTCTCTCTCTCTCTCTCTCTCTCTCTCTCTCTCTCTCTCTCTCTCTCTCTCTCTCTCTCTCTCTCTGAAAAACACTAATTCTCTAATGCTGTGGCCTTGCGTAAAATCTGGCAGTGGGATAAACGGAAAGTGTAATATTTAAATATTCGTTATGCGATTCCGTTTTCAATTTAGGAGTTGTCTTTGCTGGCTCTTTCTTTCGCGTTTGAATAGTGAAAGTCGGTTTTTGTTAAAGCAACTTTAGGATAGAAATGATTATAGAAGAATGTTTGTTCATTTGAAAGGAAATGCTGTGTTTAACTACTAAGTTTTAGTCACTGGGTTGGTTAGAGCGATCTAATTGAAGAAACATTGTTATTATTATTATTATTATTATTATTATTAATTTTATTATTATTATTATCATGTTCAATAGGAAATGTCAGAATTCAGAATGAATTAATCTTATATATTATCTTTTTCTATTTTCTTATTACTCGCTTTTCTGGCTTAGCGATATTTCTTAATAATTGGCCAATATTCATAGTGGGAATAATGCTGAAAGTTGTGGTATTTTATTATTATTATTATTATTATTATTATTATTATTATTATTATTATTATTATTATTATTATTATTATTATTATTATTAGATGATGATATGATGATGGTGGGAATGTAAATAGTAATATGCAAATAAATAGATAAATAAATAAAATAAAAACCCTACGTTTCGATCTTTGTTCCTTCATGATCAAAATGAAAAAGATGATGTGTTCATGCTGCTTCAAAACTTTCTCCTTTGAACAAGACTCTCCTGTACCTCTGCCTCCGGGCGCGAGCAGACACGCCCTCCCTGCGTTTGCTGGCGTCATCATTATGAGGGGTAGGGGGAGAGGGGTGAGGGGAATCGAGAGTCCCCTCTTTCCTCTGTGTGGGGTTCCCCAAGTAGGTGTCCATACTCCTTTCCCCTTTTATCTCCTGTCTGTCTTTGGGAACGATGCCACTAATAACACCAAATCCTGAGAAATTCTTTTTAAAGAAATATTTGGAGGGGTGGACGGAGATACGCCCCTCCCGCCCTGCCTTCCCCTCCCCCTTTTTAAATCCCTTAAGCCCTTCAAAGGACGCGGCGTTGAATCCCTCATAAGCGGCCCTTTGGGAACTTGGAAGGATCAAAAGAATTTGGCAGAATGCGAATGGCCAGGCCTCTTGTGACGCAGTTGGACCCTTTCCTTGCTTTTTTGTAAACAGGGTCTCCTGGACTGGTGGAGAATATCTTGCCAGTTGTGATTTTAAGGCAGAGGATGAATTTGGGCTGAATTGGTTTGCCAACGTCAACCGAATTTTTATTATAAGTTATGCAACCATTTCATCATTTTGGTTTTCACCAATTAAGCAAGTGAGTTTGTGAGCACGTGTACCTGATTAGTTTTGTAACTACGTCAACCAATTTCCTCTTTCTTGTCAGTAGTCAGGCAAATGATTTCATCAGCACGTACACCTGATTAAACGTCCAAAAATGGGGCTATCCAGTTATTGGTTGTTAAGGGGAACTTTTGTTGGCAACTGGTTTTCATATATTTTATACCAGTCAGGGTATTTTGTCTTAAGAAGGACGTCAACCTGAATTTTTTTTAATAAGTTAAATCAGGTTATGTTGAAATCCCCTGGTCATTCTATAGTCCTAAGTTGGTATATAAAGCTTTGTTTTGGTATAATTTTATTGATTATTTTCAGAGAGAGAGAGAGAGATGAGGAGAGAGATAAGAGAGATGAGAGAGAGGAAGAAAAGGTAATTAATATAAATGTCAGACGACCATTTACATATAGATGAAACAGAGAGAGAGAGAGAGAGAGAGAGAGAGAGAGAGAGAGAGAGAGAGAGAGATATAGGTAATTAATACAAATATCAGACGACCATTTGCATAACGGAGATGAAATAAACCCGGCTACTGATTCCCAATGGGTGGAACACGCACCCCGCCCAGTTTGTGATTACCCGTTATTCCCTAAAACCGGCTGGACTGGGCAATACCCTCCATACGGATTGCCCTCTTCCAAATGGAGATTTATTGGCTAATACGGTCATTAAAGTTGCGGGCAGCTGCTGGGTTCCCGACCTGCAAGGGGAAATGACCTTTGGGTAAGGGTAAAAGCTCTGCCCCAATTTGGGGAAGAGGGGAAGGGTAGTTTTGCTGAGAGAGAGAGAGAGAGAGAGAGAGAGAGAGAGAGAGAGAGAGAGAGAGAGAGAGAGTGGCCATTATGAATAAAAAAATGATATTGGATATTGGTTGGAATTTAACAACAGTACAATCCAGTCAAAGGCTCAGATGGTAATAATGAGAGAGAGAGAGAGAGAGTCTGTTTTGTGCGTTTGAAGAAGGGAGAATTGTTTTGCATTCGTAGGGCATCTTAGTGATTTGAGAGAGAGAGAGAGAGAGAGAGAGAGAGAGAGAGAGAGAGAGAGAGAGAGATTTGTATTATTGCATTCCAATGTCGTCTAGTCAACTGGTTATTCTGTGACCTTGTCTCACCTTCATTATCACTTCATCCTTCTTCTTCTCTCGTCATACATCGAGTCAGAGAATAATTGTCACGTGACTGAGTGACGTGTTAGCGGTTGATTTCATTACCTCGGACAAAAGAGCTTTTGTTTTAACTTAGTTTGTTTGTATGTTGGTTAGCCTGATGACGTCAGAGTTTGTCTGGATTTTTAGGAAAGTGGAACATCAGAAAAAATTAGGTTTAGGGGGAGGTAGATGGCGTTATGCCCTCCCTTGGCGGAAGTTTGCGGTTTCCAAATGTTTTTATAATAATAATAATAATAATAATAATAATAATAATAATAATAAAATAAATGTGTGGCGCCGTGGAGGAGTGGGTTAGGTCGTCAATAGACTTAAGTCAAGTTAAGCAACACTGACTCTGGTCAGTCGTTGGATGGGTGACCGCTCTCCTCGGCGTTGATTCCTTGGAAAGGATCTTTACCATAATTTCCTCAGTCTACTCAGCTGTAAAATGAGTACCTATCCCTGATGGGTAGGGTCCAGCTATGGGTTAAATAGCAAAAACTCAGCAATGATGGAAAGAAATGAAGGATTAACCGACAACGACGTAAATGGAACCTCTGGCAACAGAGGAGCTTCGTCCGGCAACCAGGTATTCAACCCAATTGAACGGGGAAGACGGTCAGGTACTTGGAGGTCGTCATCCAGCAACTGATCACACCACAACGACAATAATCAACAGACTGAGATTGGAGCTAGAGAGGCAAAAAGGAAGAAATGGACAAGAGAAGAAAATAAGGAAATATGGAGATGCTACATCAAAAGCAACCCGACGGATAGAGGATATAGAAGAAGATTGGTCAACAAATCTGGAATGAGAGGAATAACACCCCCCAAACAGAGCAGAGGCTGGCAGACCAAGTAAGGAACATAAAGAAAAAGAACTGGCTCTCCCCAACAGAAAGAGAAGAACTGGAAAGGGAAATGTCACACGACAACGAATTACACGAAGACGAACTGAGAGACGATGCCACAGAGACGACAGGGAGGATGAGATATCAAACAACGACACACGAAGAAACACCGACGAAGTAACAGAGAGGACGGAATGGGTAGAAAAGATTAGACAATGGATGGAGCAGATACAGAGAGAACAAAGATCCCCTCCATGAAAGCCTACAACACCAAGAAATTAAGGGAGAAAACAAGTGAGGGCGTCAATGAAATAATGGGCATAAATACAGACTCCACAGTATCACAGAAACAAATAACTTGCCATATGCAGGAGCAAGATTAGTAGCAGAACTGATGGGAATTCGAACACCACCAGCCCACACCAACCCAACAGAAACCAAACAGCAACCTCCTTGGAAAAGGCGACTGGAAAAGCAAATCATGGTGATGAGTATCTGACTTGAGTAAACTGAAAGAGATGGCAGAAAAAAGGCTAAGAAGCAAGAAAACAAGGGGAGGAACTCAACGAGAAATACAAAGTACAAGAGGGGAGGGGATTAAACAACACAATAGAAGATGTAAAACAGAGGCTTAAGGCCAAAAGCACATAAGATCCAACGATACATGAAAAGGAATAAGGGATACCAAAACAGAACAAACTATTCGGAACCAACCAGAAAGACTATACAGCCAACTAAGAGGGGAGACAACCACCCAGAAATTCCTGAAGCCGAACCAAGTAAGAGACTCTTGGGAAAACATATGGAGCAATCCGGTATCACACAACAACATGCAACATGGCTCCAGGGAGTCAAGGAGAAGAAACAGGGAGAATAAAACAAAGATTCACAGACCTCACTGACAGACACAGTCAGACACCAACTAAAGAAATGCCAAACTGGAAAGCCCCAGTTCCCGATGAAGTCCATGGTATACTGGCACAAAACTTCAAGGCCCTACACCCACGAATAGCAGAACAACTCCAGCATTGTATCTCAAATCACCAAGCACCCAAATGGATGACCACAGGAAGAACATCCTTAGTACAAAAAGACAAGAGTAAGGGAAATATAGCCAGTACTACAGGTCCTATCAGTTCCTGCCACCAAAAGTGTGGAAGTTACTAACAGGTATCATCAGTGAAAGGCTATACAACTACCTAGAGGAAACAAACAAAAACACCACCCCCACCAACAGAAAGGCTTGCAGAAGGAAGTGTAGGGGCACAAAAGACCATCTCCTGATAGACAAAATGGTAATGAAGAACAGTAGGTAGAATGGAAAACCAACCTAAGCATGCGATGGATAGACTATAAGAAAAAGCCTTCGACATGATACCACACATGGCTAATAGAATGCCTGAAAATATATGGGGCAGAGGAAAATACCATCAGCTTCCTCAAAATACAATGCGCAACTGGAATACAATCCTTACAAGCTCTGGAATAAGACTAGCAGAGGTTAATATCAGGAGAGGGATCTTCCAGGGCGACTCACTGTCCCCACTACTCTTCGTAGTAGCCATGATTCCCATGACAAAAGTACTACAGAAGATGGATGTCGGGTACCACTCAAGAAAAGAGGCAACAGAATCACCATCTGATGTTCATGGACGACATCAAGCTGTATGGTAAGGAGCATCAAGGAAATAGATACCCTAATTCCAGACTGTAAGGATTGTATCTGAGGACATCAGGATGGAGTTTGGAATAGAAAAATGCGCCTTAGTCAACATACAAAAGGAGGGCAAAGTAACGAGAACTGAAGGGATAAAGCTACCAGATGGGAACAACATCAAACACATAGATGAAGACAGGATACAAACCTACATGGGTAATGGAAGGAGGAGATATAAAACACCAAGAGATGAAGGACACGATCAGGAAAGAATATATGCAGAGACTCAAGGCGATACTCAAGTCAAAACTCAACGCCGGAAATATGATAAAAGCCATAAACACATGGGCAGTGCCAGTAATCAGATACAAGCGCAGGAATAGTGGAATGGACAAGGAAGGCAGAACTCCGCAGCATAGATCAGAAAACCAGGAAACATATGACAATACACAAAGCACTACACCGAAGAGCAAATACGGACAGACTATAACATAACAACGAAAGGAAGGAGGGAGAGGACTACTAAGTATGAGGGACTGCGTCAACATCGAAAACAGAGCACTGGGGCATATCTGAAAACCGTGAAGACGAGTGGCTAAAGAGTGCATGGGAAGAAGGACTAATAAAAGCAGACGAAGACCCAGAAATATACAGAGACAGGAGAAAGACAGAAAGAACAGAGGACTGGCACAACAAACCAATGCATGGACAATACATGAGACAGACTAAAGAACTAGCCAGCGATGACAATTGAACAATGGCTACAGAGGGGAGAGCTAAAGAAGGAAACTGAAGGAATGATAACAGCGGCACAAGATCAGGCCCTAAGAACCAGATATGTTCAAAGTACGATAGACGGAAATAACATCTCTCCCATATGTAGGAAGTGCAATACGAAAAGTGAAACCATAAACCAACATAGCAAGTGAATGCCCGGCACTTGCACAGAACCAGTACAAAAAGAGGCATGATTCAGTGGCAAAAGCCCTCCACTGGAGCCTGTGCAAGAAACATCAGCTACCTTGCAGTAATAAGTGGTACGAGCACCAACCTGAAGGAGTGATAGAAAACGATCAGGCAAAGATCCTCTGGGACTATGGTATCAGAACGGATAGGGTGGTGATACGTGCAAACAGACCAGACGTGACGTTGATTGACAAGGTCAAGAAGAAAGTATCACTCATTGATGTCGCAATACCATGGGACACCAGAGTTGAAGAGAAAGAGAGGGAAAAAATTGGATAAGTATCAAGATCTGAAAATAGAAATAAGAATATCTGGGATATGCCAGTGGAAATCGTAACCCCTAAGTCATAGGAGCACTAGGCACGATCCCAAAATCCCTGAAAACGGAATCTAGAAAAACTAAGAGGCTGAAGTAGCTCCAGGACTCATGCGAAGAGTGTGATCCTAGAAACGGCACACATAGTAAGAAGAGTGATGGACTCCTAAGGAGGCAGGATGCAACCCGTAAACCCCACACTATAAATACCACCCGGTCGAATTGGAGGACTGTGATAGAGCAAAAAAAAAAAAAAAAAAAACAAAAAAAAAAAAAATAATAATAATAATAATAACGCAAAATAAGGGGTTTTAATCTCATGGCAAATTTATTTGAAGAAGCAAGATGTTTTTGATATAAAGTTTTTAATTTGGCAAATTTAGAAGAAAAACGAGAATGTGTTTTTTTAAAATCAATGTAAATTTAGGAATCCAGTTTGAAGGAAAATTATATTAATTCAGAATCTTTTGTAAATGAAGATTAGGAATTTAAAAAATTTCTTAAAAATTCAACCAAACGTTGAGTTTGAAAACCTGACAATTGTCAGTAAGCCATTCACCCCCCCCCCCCCCCCCCCCCTTCCCTTCGTTCCCTTATCTCCCTCTCCCCTGCCCTTTCCCTATTCCATGCTCCCCCCACCTCCCAACCTTCAATCCCGTTGATAAAAAAAAAAAGAGAATTGGAATTTTACCGTAAACAGTTTTTTTATTGCTTTTTCTCAAGTCGAAATAAAAAACTTGTACTTGTCAATAAGAACGAATTCACTTGTTGCCCACACGAAAGGGGAAAAGGTAGTAGTATCTTTGTTAAAGGTTTGATTCTTGTTTTATGTTCAATGTATTTTTTTGTTTTTTTCTTTTTTACTGCTGCAGATTATATATATATATATTATATTATATATATATATATATATATATATAGTATATATATATATATATATATATATATATATGAATGTAGTATCTGTGTGTATGTATATATTTATACTGTATATATTATATATATATATATATCTATATATATTATATATATATATATATCATAACTTTTTAAGGTTGTCGTACGGTTGTAGTCATTGTAGATTTGCTGTTGAAAAAATTGCCATGAAGTTAAGTTAAGTATAGTTCCGTTTTTTTTTTTTTTTTTTTTTTTTTTTTTTTTTTTATTTTTTTTTTTTTTTTTTTTTTAGTAATATGGAGCTTTTTTTACCCTTGAATTGTGCATTTTTTTTTTAATTACAAGTTAACCAATTGTTTTCTGATGTCCCAATTTTATGTATTTTTTTCATTCTCTAGTTTATCGCGTTGCTATATTCTCAGTGTTTAGTCACTAGTGTTCTTGTGTGATTCAAATATTCGGTTCTTAGTTATTCGACTACACCTGTGCTTCATTAGACATGTGCAAGGTGACACTAGTAATCCTTCTCTCTCTCTCTCTCTCTCTCTCTCTCTCTCTCTCTCTCTGATGTCTGCCGCATCTCATTGCCAGGCGCTGGGTTGATAATAGTCACCTGCTCCAGTCATGTGGAGCAAGACTTGTTTTTCTAACCTACCTGTCAACCTGTCACGCCGTTTCTGTGCCAGGAACTTTCCCTTGATTTTTCTGTATATCCGTGAGTTCTCTCTCTCTCTCTCTCTCTCTCTCTCTCTCTCTCTCTCTCTCTCTATTTTCCTTTTATCTCTGTTTTCTTACCTTTCTCTTGTTCTATCCCATCTCCATGATTCATTTGAAATTCTCTCTCTCTCTCTCTCTCTCTCTCTCTCTCTCTCTCTCTCTCTCTCTCTCTCTCTCTCTTTTCCGTTTGTCTCTGTTTTATTACCTTTCTCTTGTTCCGTCTTATCTCCCTTATTCCTTTCAAATTCTCTCTCTCTCTCTCTATTCTCGCCATTATCTCTGTTTTCTTACCTTTTTCTTGTTCTATCCCATCTCCATGATTCCTTTCAAATTCTTCTCTCTCTCTCTCTCTCTCTCTCTCTCTCTCTTCTCTCTCTCTCTCTCTCTACTTCTCAGGAAGGATATCAGGTACCGTCAAGACGTGAGTGTTATCTATTATCAATTCATCAAGTCATTCAGTGTGAGTTAGGCGTCTCGAGTCAGTCACAAGTCCGCTAGTATTTCTTGCTTGGGTCAGAACCAATCAGGTGTGATGATAATACGCATGTAAAGGCATGTCCCCCTACCCTTCCTGACCCCCCCCCCCTCTCGATTTCCCCCTTCGAAGGCGTTGGGTTTCACCCTCCGTAGTATCATTAAGAGGCTGGGGGAGGAGGAGGAGGAGTAGAATTTTTGGTAGACTGATCCGATTTTGACGCGCTCACCTTTTTTTTTTTTTTTTTTTTTTTTTTTTTTGTGGACAGATTTGAGTTGTTTTGGGACAATTCTCTCGATATCTCTCACTCCTCACTGTGTCCTCTATTTAGAGAGAGAGAGAGAGAGAGAGAGAGAGAGAGAGAGAGAGAGAGAGAGCACTATTTTGTTTTGATTAGTTTTCTTGCATTTTCGTGTTGTCATTGGGTCAGGTTTACAGTTGTTTTGGCAAATTTCTTTCGCTTTCTCTCACTTTCTCACTGGTCTTTGCTATACTCGGAGAGAGAGAGAGAGAGAGAGAGAGAGAGAGAGAGAGAGAGAGCCATTTCCTTATGCTTATATATATTTTGTCTTGATGTCAGATTGAGTTGTTTTGGGATATTTCTGTCGCTTTCTTTCACTTTCTCACTGTCTTTTCTATACTTGCATGTAAATAGAGAGAGAGAGAGAGAGAGAGAGAGAGAGAGAGAGAGAGAGAGAGAGAGAGAGAGATCGCCTTTCCTTTCGAGTAGTTTTACTTTTTCCCTTTTGTTAGTTTTGGGGTCAGATTGAGTCGTGTCTCAGGACAATACTCTGGCATTCTCTCGCTTTCTCAATACCTCTTTCATGAGAGAGACCTTACCTTACCTTACAGACCTTACAGTTCGTTCGGGTTGCCCCAGGTCCCTCAGTGTGAGGCACCTCTAATGTCTACCAGAGAGTTGCTAGTACATCTTCCGGTATATTTTGCATCTTCCAATCTTGGATGGTCTGGGATGCAGTTTAGGATATTTGTCGAGCTTATTCTTAAAACACATCTTACGCTCACTCCTGATATATTCCTCAGATGAGCTGGCAACGCATTGAATAGACGCTGCATTATCGATGCTGGTGCGTAGTGGATTAATGTCCCTGTGTGCTTTCCTTATTTTTCCTGGTATTGTTTTGGGCACTATTAATCTACCTGCTTGCTCTTTCTGATATTTTTTTCCATGATATTTTCTGTTATTCCTTCTATCTGTTTTCCATGACTGAATTATCATGTAGCGTTCTCTTCTCCTTTCTAGACTATATAATTTTAATGATTGTAGTCTTTCCCAGTAGTCAAGGTCCTTAACTTCTTCTATTCTAGCTGTAAAGGACCTTTGTACACTCTCTATTTGTGCAATATCCTTTTGATAGTGTGGGTACCATATCATATTGCAATATTCAAGTGGACTACGAACATATGTTTTAAATAAAGCATAATCATGTGTTCAGCTTTTCTTGTTTTGAAGTGCCGTAACAACATTCCCATTTTTTGCTTTACATTGCCAAAAGAATTGCTATTTGATCATTGCATAACATGTTCCTATTCATCATCACACCAAGGTCTTTAACTGCTTCCTTATTTGTGATTGTCTCTTATTAGGTCCCCTATATGCATATAGCTTTCCTTCTCTGTCTCCATAATTTATTGATTCAAATTTATCAGAGTTAAATACATCCTATTTTCCTCTGCCCAACATATACTTTGTTAAGGTCTCTTTGTAGAGCGTTCCTATCTTCATCACAAGTTAATTTTCTCTACTTATTCTTGTGTCATCAGCGAAACTAATCCACTACCGAATCTTAACATTACTGTCTATGTCTTCATCATAATAACAAACAGTATTGCAGCTAACACCTACCTTGTGGCACACCGATATTACCTTGGTTTCATCCGATTTCTCTCCATCGTTTGCAATAATCTATCTGTTTTCTGTTGTGTAAAAATTCTTTTAACCATCTTCCTATTTTATCTACGATATTGTGTTATAATTTTTCTTTGCTATATATTATGGTCTACTTGTCAAAAGCTTTTGCAAAGTCTAGATAAACCACATCTGTTTCATTTCCGCTTTTCATATTTTTGAATATGTTCTCACGGTGGACTAACATTTGGGTTTGTGTACTTTTTTTTCCGGTACGAAACGTGTGTTTGTCCTATATTAAACAAATTCTTTTTTATTAAATGTTTCATAATATTTTTTCTTCATTACCCTTTCATACACTTTCATAATATGTGATGTTAGACTCACAGGCCTATAAGTTACTTGCCTCAAGTCTTGATCCACTTTTGAAAGTAGGGGTGATATATGCTAATTTGTGTGCTCATCATAATCTTGCCTGTATCTACACTTTGTCTTAATAATATTGCAAGTGGCTTTGCGATAGAATGAACTACTTTCTTTAACAAAATAGCAGGGATTCCATCAGGCCCTGCAGCAGCTCCATTTTTAATTTCATTAATTGCCTGCACAATATCAGCTTCATTAATTTCTATGTCAGCTAAATATTCACTATTTTCGTCCCTTACTTCTATATCATTATCTTCATTATCTATTCTAGGGGTGAATTCTCTCTTATATCATTCTGCCAGTATGTTGCAAATTTCCTTTTTTTCATTCGTTAATCTCCCTTCAATTCTCAGAGGGCCTATTTCTATTCTTCTTTTATTCATCTTCTTCGCATATGAGTATAATAGTTTGGGGTTTTGCTTGATATTTAATAGGGTTTTTTCTTCCAATTCCCGTTTTTCATTTTCTTTTGATTGTATAATCTTTTGTTCTGCATTTTCTATCTTACTTTTTAGTTCTATAACTTTCCATGCATATTCTTTTGCAAGACCTTTTTTTTTTCCACTTTCTGATTTTTCTGGAACAAGATCCTTCTGTCTCTTGGTATGCATGAATGATGTTTACTTTTCTTCTCGGTATATATTTACCACTATTTTCTCTAATATTTTATATAATATCCGTATTTACCCTTATGTCATCGCTTACGAAAATGTTATCCCAATCTTTGTTTAATTCTTCATTTATTTCTGACCATTTTATATTTTTTTTACTGTAGAAGTTGTATTTTCCATATCCTTCCCACTTTTTTCATTTCTTGCTTATCTCTGTTTTCACACCTTGCTTTGGAATGAACTGTTAATTCTATGACATTATGGTCTGAAATACTCGCATTATAAACTATTATTTCTTTAACATAATTCACCTCGTTCACAAATACTAGGTCTAAAGTATTTTCCTTTCTTGTTGGCAGGTGATTTATTTGTTGAATGTTGTATTCTAGTAGCAATATCTAATAGCTTTTCGAATTGCCTCTTATCTTCTGCACTACTATTACTCTCTTTTTTATATGTATAAGTACATCCACAATCTCCTATTCGTTCTTTCCATTCTACGAAAGGAAAGTTGAAGTCACCAGATAGGAGAATAGTCCAGTCCTTGTGATTTCTACATATATCATCCAATTTTTCAATTATTAAGTCAAACTCTTTAGTATTAGGAGTCTATATACTATGTTCATTAATTTTTCAGATTCAAACATTCTACCGCTATTAGTTCACATTCTGAGTTACTATATTTCTCATATATTTTTCCTTGTTTTTTGTCTTTCCATATATTGCGGTTCCCCCCCTTTCCTTGATTCATATTTTTTCTATCTGATCTATAAGTTTGGAACCCTTTTATTTGATCATCATTCCCAGTCTCTAGGGAATACCAGGTTTCACTTATATTCATTATACCTATTTTCTTTTCAATTTGGGTTAGTTCTTCTAAGTACTCTATTTTTCTTTTTGAGTTACTCGTAACTAAACCCTGCGCATTCATCACTATGATGGTTTGCGTGTTTTTTTCTCCTTCATTTAATATTGGTAGTAATAAGGATTTTCCCATGTCTCTTTCCTGTTCTGGTATGTTGTTCTTTTTTTCATTTCCAGAAATTCTGACATTAAAAATCCAACTTTTCCATAATATTTGATCTTCCTTCATCATAATTATTCATTTTGTGTCATGAATCTGCAATTTTCTCCGTTTCTGCAATATCCTCTTGCATATAAACTACAGTTATTATCCCTTGAGTAGAATTTTGGAGCTGATGCAATTGAAATTTTTTGCTGACATCTCTGCATATCTCATTGGTGGTTTGCTTTTCTCTTTTCACCTGATATTCTTGATTTCTCTCTTTATTTGTTTCTTTCTTATTTTGGATTTTATTACTTGGTTGGTTATTTATTTGATTATGATTCATGGCTACGGGTGCATATATTTGCATTTTTGTCGAACTTACATCCTTTTCCTTCTTTTAGTTTTTGCATATTTTTGGATGCAGATCTCTGCAATCATCCCCATATCCATCTAGGTATGCACATTTACCATATATTTTCATAGTTGTGACATACTTTAGGATGTTTGTAGTAACATCTTTCTCCAAATCT
>NC_061110.1:89001802-89021802 GCF_015104395.2 Macrobrachium nipponense | reverse complement strand
TACTCTCTCTCTCTCTCTCTCTCTCTCTCTCTCTCTCTCTCTCTCTCTCTCTCTATATATATATATATATATATATATATATATATATATATATATATATATATAAACATCACGATATAAGGGTATTTTCAATACTCATCAAGATTCTTCATCATCATCATCATCATGCTCATCATCTTTCATCATCCCTGGAGATGTGACACCTCCCCCCCCCCCCTTCCTCCCCATTCAACCTGATTAAGTGACAGGTAAGAAGGAAAGAGATGCAGACGAGAGGCCTTAATGAGAATCTGATAACGCTGGTGGAGAGGAGAGGAGAGAAGAGAGAGGCCTCTTCGCTTCTTGTGGGCGGCGTCTTCTTCTTTGGGTGTCTTTGACCTTCGGTGCTGCGACGCCAGGTTTAGGTGCGGGCGTCTCGATGGTCTTTTGGTTGGGTTGCTTCGTTTCGTGTGGTTAAGTCTTGTATAAGTATTGTCAGGTGTGAAATGGATGTGGTCTCTCTCTCTCTCTCTCTCTCTCTCTCTCTCTCTCTCTGTATATATATATATATATATATATATATATATATATATGTATAATATATATTTGATATATGTATTCTCTCTCTCTCTCTCTCTCTCTCTCTCTCTCTCTCTCTGTAATATATATATATATATATATATATATATATATATATATATATCTATATATATATATATATGACTGGTAAAAATGTTCCGTTATAACAGAATTCCATCTAATAAAAGGAGCCCATAAAAACACAAAACATAGAGAGAGAAGGTACTATATTTCAGAGACTGCTGTCTCCTTCTTCATCTACCTGAAGAGGGAGACAGCAGTCTCTGAAATATAGTATTTCTCTCTCTATAATTTTGGTGTTTTTATGGGCTCCTTTTATTATATATATATATCTATATATATATATATATATATATATATATATATATTATATATCAATCAATGAGGAGAAGGACATAAAGACTTGCTAAAAGGGTCACTTTATTCCCGACGTTTCGTAATGTCTTCATTACATTTTCGAGGGCTGTACAAAATAGATAGCATAAAATAAATTACAATAAAGCTAAGAATTTGAAACATAAAAGTTGCACAATGATTAACTTAAAATATTAAAAAAACTAAAAGGATACCTTTAAAAACAAAAAACGTAAACTAAACAGGACACAAATTATTAAGATAAGTAAAAAAACAAATAAAACACGAAAAAAATTAATAAGAAATATTCAAGTAAAGTAAAACTGGACCAACCTATTCAGCGGCAATGCCAAGACTGGAGATAAAAGGAAGAAACTAAGAGAGGTGCAGTGTGCCAGCAGAGGTTTGGCTGTTTAACAAGGGGACGAGTCGTTTGATCATTAACGATTCTAAGATTGTCAAATCGTGGCAGTTGGAAGCTCGTCCTACAACTGTAAAGTCCGTTTTGTTTTTCAATTGGTGATGTTTTTACATATTTTCGAATGATTTCTAATATTAGAAAACTCTGGGTTTGCAATTTTGCTGCCTGTCAAATTTTTATAGTTTTTGTTCTTTTAATTTTAAAATTAATTCTGTTTTTACTCTCCTCCACAGGGCTCTTACGCTAACTTCTGATTGGTTTCTGTTCCAAGATGAGATCGCCTTTCTATGCAAATATTTTAAAGAAAACTGCTTCCCATCTGAACTGGTCTTTAAGACACTTCGCTTGCTTTTAGACAAGTATTTCTCCCTAAGAATGAAAAATTTTAATGTTCCTAAACTGAATTTTTATGCTAAGTTCCCTTTTTTATTAGATGATACGTTTAGAAAATCATTTTCCCAACATATCCAAAATAAGTTTGGAGCTATTGAGGTTCATTTGATTCCCATTAATCCTGTTACCATTGGGTCATTATTCAAGTTTAAAGGTCGTTTGTGCCCTTATATGTCCTCCGGGTGTGTGTATAGCTATAATTGTCCTAAATGCAATTTAGGCACTTTTATTGGATCCACCAGGAGGCTTCTGAAGGTACGCATAGATTCACATCGTGGAGTAAGTTATAGGACAGGCAGCAAAATTGCAAACCCAGAGTTTTCTAATATTAGAAATCATTCGAAAATATGTAAAACATCCATTGAAAACAAGGACTTTACAGTTGTAGGACGAGCTTCCAACACGATTTGACAATCTTAGAATCGTTAATGATCAAACGACTCGTCCCCTTATTAAACAGCCAAACCTCTGCTGGCACACTGCACCTCTCTTAGTTTCTTCTTTTTATCTCCAGTCTTGGCATTGCCGCTGAATAGGTTGGTCCAGTTTTACTTGACATGAATATTTCTTATTAATTTTTTTTCGTGTTTTATTTGTTTTTTTACTCATCTTAATAATTTGTGTCCTGTTTAGTTTACGTTTTTTGTTTTTAAAGGTGTCCTTTTAGTCTTTTAATATTTTAATTAGTTTGTAATCATTGTGCAAACTTTTTATGTTTCAAATTCTTAGCTTTATTGTAATTTATTTTATGCTATCTATTTTGTACAGCCCTCGAAAATGTAATGAAGACATTACGAAACGCCGGGGAAATAAATTGACCCTTTTAGCAAGTCTTTATGTCCTTCTCCTCAAATTGATGTATATCCGGCTGTGGCCACCGCTGTTTGGATATATATAATATATATATATTATATATATATATATATATATATATATATATAATATATGTATATATTATATTATGTATATATATATATATTTAGTATGCATATATGTATATGTATATATAAATATATATATTGTATGTATAGATATATATATATCATATATATATATATATATATAAATAGAAATACATATATGTAAATCAGTTCTTCTGTTACAACAGGATACTCTCAAGTATCAAAAGGCCCATTAGAATATTCCTTAGCTTTAAACGAGAGTGTCTTAATGGGCCTTTTATAAATAAAGAGAGAGAGAGAGAGAGAGAGAGAGAGAGAGAGAGAGAGAGAGAGAGAGAGGGGGGGGGGTTATCTTTGGTGCAAGTGGATCCCTTACAGTAACATCCCTTAAGGGTATATAGATACCTTTGTATACCCACCCCTATACCACCTCCATACCCACCAAGAAGCCGTGTCCTGGGTGTTACCGGACCCCGAGGAGAAAGAAAGGTTGAGGGGTTGAGGGAGGTGGAGGGATTTGGAGGAGTTGTTGGGCATCAGGATATGCAGGGGATGAGTGCAAGAAAGGAAAGTTTTTTTTTTTTTTTTTTTTGTCTCGAGGAAACTCATGTTACAGATCGGAATCTCTCTCTCTCTCTCTCTCTGAGATGGAGGGGTTAGTTCAAATTATGAGTGTTCATACATAACTTTATTAGAGAGAGAGAGAGAGAGAGAGAGAGAGAGAGAGAGAGAGAGAGAGAGAGGGGGGGGGGAATCTGAAGTCGTACTGATATTATGAGAATGCATGCAAAACTTAGAGAGAGAGATAGTATGAAGTCATACTTACATGTCGATACATGTAAAACTTTATCAGAGAGAGAGAGAGAGAGAGAGAGAGAGAGAGAGAGTCTGAAGTCATACTTACATGACGATACATGTAAAACTTTATCAGAGAGAGAGAGAGAGAGAGAGAGGAGAGAGAGAGAGAGAGTAGAACGGACAGTACGCGAGTACTTGCGTGTGTGTTTATGACCTGTCTTTGTTCGTTGCATATAGGTCATAGAAATTGAGAGAAATCCCAGAGCTCTGTTGTTGGGATGCTCCAACCTGGCCCAGGAGATTCCTGCTCTCTCTCTCTCTCTCTCTCTCTCTCTCGCGCCTCTGTGATGCTCTTGTTTGCTGATGGTTTACAAATTCGTATTCTTCTGTACATGTTTATCTCTTTGATAAGGTTGGTTCACTTTTGTTAAATTAATATATATATTTTTGTTTATTTACACTGAACAGACTTATTATATGTATGTATATCCCTATGATGTGATTGGTTTTAGTTTTGTTTTAATTGAAATTTTTTTTTTTTTCATTTTAGGCATTTTTTGTGTTACAACAATTAAGTAAGATATTCTCTCGTTTTTTTCAAAGGAATATTTATATTTGATGGACTAGAACAACAAAAACAGCAACAACAGTTGTTTGTGTTGTTATGATTTGTTTCTTATAGATAGTTTGCCTGTGTTCCTTTCTCGGTTTCATATATATATCAATGTCATGGAAAGTATAAATCCTATATGTTGTTGCCTTTGTTATGAGAAGAGAAAAGTAGTTATTTATTTGAAGTCATTATGAAAATGAAATGTAGTTTTTGTATATTTTGAATGAAATATAGAAGTGAAAAAGCAGTTTTTCTTTTAGTTTTAAATTCAGTATAGAAGTGAAAGTAGTTTTCTCTTATTTTGAATTAATTGTAGAAGTCAACACATATTTTTCCTCGTGAGTTCTATAAGTAAAATGTATTTTTCTATTTTTTGAATTAATTATTGAAGTAAAAACATTTTTTTCCTCGAGAATTATATAAGTAAAATATATTTGTCCTTATTTTGAATTAATTATTGAAGTCAAAATATATTTTTTGTAGAGAATTATAAAGTGAAATGTATTTGTCCTTACTTTGAATTAATTATTGAAGTCAAAACACATTTTTCCTCGAGAATTATAAAGTAAAATGTATTGTCCTTATTTTGAATTAATTATTGAAGTCAAAATATATTTTTCCTCATTGTGAACTATATAAGTAAAATGTATTTATCCTTATTTTGAATTAATTATTAAAGTAAAAAAATATTTTTCCTCGAGAATTATATAAGTTAAATTTATTTGTCCTTATTTTGAATTAATTGTTGAAGTTAGAATATATTTTTCCTCGTCCATTATATAAGTGAAATTTTTTTCCTTACTTTGAATTAATTGTGAAAGTGAAATTAGTTCTTTCTTATTTTGACTGGTAGAAACAAATAATAGTGACCCATTAATTTGCAATAATTATAGCTATAAAACATAGAATTTCCTTACATTGAATGACTGAAAGTACTCTGTGTGTCTGTGTTACTCATCTGCCTTGCTCGTGTCATCTTTTCTGGATCTCTTGTATTCTGTCGTGTTTCTACATCAAGACTCCATAGTTTTTAAGAACCAGATATCCGTAAAGTTCGTGCTCGACGCGTGATCCATAAGACTGGTTTCCCAATCTAGTTCGTTGGGTCCAGAATGTGACAACTCGCTTTCCCCCGTGCTTTCTGAAAGCAGGGGGTGGGGTGGAATAGAAAGTTCTCTTTGTCATCTTCATTATTATTATTTTTATTATTATTATTATTAATATTATTATTATTATTATTATTATTATTATTATTATTATTATTATTATTATTATTATTATTATTATTATTATTATTTGCGAAACAAATTCACAGTCAAATATATGTGCTTATATTGAAAGGCAAAACATACCTACATATACAGGGTGTCCATAAAGGCCCAGTACCATTCTGTGCAATAAATACTTGTAATGGGTACAGGGACTTTATGGACACCCTGTATTTGTACACATATGCACAACTGCCTCGTGCTGTTATTATTATTATTATTATTATTATTATTATTATTATTATTATTATTATTATTAGATACGATGACCAAAGAAGTACTTTGTATTTTAAATACTCGAGTCTGTTGGCATCATATGACGCGGTAAATCATTTCTCCTTTTCACGCTCACAGTTAACTCAGTTCGCGATGTGAAAGTATGTCATGTCATACTTGACTAGTATGTCATCATAATCCCTCGATCAGTCATCCTTGGAACACCGTATACTTTTTTTGTTCTTCTTGTGGTTTGCTGTGTTGACACAAGTGTTGCATATTCTTCAACGTGGCATTAAGTTGATCCTCCCTTTGTGTGTTCGACTGCGTCATGCCCTGATACCTTGAATAGAGGCGAGTCTATCATTCATCTGTGATTACCAGGATAGTAATCTATTCATTATAATCTTCTCGAGGTTCTTTGCAAGCGTTCCTTTGGCCCTTAGCTGCAACCCCTCTCATTTCTCTTACTGTAGCGCCGTTCATATTCTCTTTCTTCTCATCTGATTCCCCTCAACCCTCTCCTAAGAATTGATTCATAGCGCAACTGCTTTGAGGTGTTCCTCTTGTTACACCTTTCTAACTATTTTAATGTCAGTTTCCATTTCAGTGCCGAATGACCTCATAGGTTCCAGTGCTTGGCATCTGGCCTAAATTCCTACATTCTATTGTATTCCATTCATCATAAACCCTGTGCAACTTATCAACAGGTTTCTTGTATTCTTTTGTTTGATCGACTTATTCACTTTTGTTTAGATTAACTTTGCGTTTCCGTAATTGTGCCTTAACACATGTTTTTATTCTTGGTTTCACGTGTTTACCCATGTCTGTGCGCTTGACTGACTGCACGTATGTTTAGGTAAACGTGCGTGTCGGTGAACTCATTGTCTGATGTGTTTGTATTTTTTTCTGCGCTTTGTATATGCGCCTAGAAACGTTTTTTTTTTTTTTTTTTACTTGTGGCGAATCCCTAATTAACAAACGTCATTTTCAGTCGAACGATTTTGTAACCAGTTTTATTTGCTCCTAATAAAAAACGTTTCCACTTGGTCTTTTTTCATGAAGTTTTAGAAGGAGAATCCTTTGTTATGAGTTTTATTTGCTCCTAATAAAAAACGTTTCCACTTGGTCACTTTTTACGAAGGTTTAGAAAGAGAATCCATTGTCATGAGTTTTTTTGCTCCTAATAAAAACGTTTCCACTTGGTCACTTTTCATGTTTCAGAAGGAGAATCCTTTGTCATCAAAATGTTATGTCCAACACAACGTTTTTGCCAACGCTGGGAAAGTCTTAAAAGATAACAGAATTGGACATCTAAGGTAGTTGTCTGATTTTTTTCTTCATTGTACTTTCAGATATCAAAAACAGGCAGTTGTCTGATTTTTACTTTATTGTACATTCAGATAACAAAAACGTTTTCAAACGTCATATACAATAGAACGTTTCTATAAACGTTGGGAGTCTTTTTTTACCCCTTATTAATCAAACGTCATATAGAACGTTCTTGTTAAAGTTGGGAGTCTTTATAGTCAATTGAATTAGACATCTCAGGCAGATGTCTAAACCTTTTCTCTATCGTCCTTTCAGATAACAGAAAGGTTTGTACTTGGGCCGCTGTACTTGAAGACTTAGAGGAAGGATCAGTTATTTCCTAGAAATTCATATCCAGCAAAACGTTAATTTTAACGTTTCTGGTCTTATGGGTTAAATCAGGTACTTTAGCCCGATGTTTGTATTTTTTTCTGAGTATAAACCGTTACTGGTCGAAGAAATAATGTTGAACAGGTTTGCGTACATTAAATTTTGAATAGTCTTGCGTACATTAAAGTCAGGTAAATAACTATCAATAACTACAAATAGAACATCACCTCCTTCACTAAATTAGAACACAAATAAAAAAATAACAATTTAATTAAAGTGTAGGGTTTTTCAAGCAATACAGACAGTGATAAGGTTTTACCTCGAAGAGAGAAGATAACCATTACAAAAGAATTGGCTGCACTGCAGATAAGATAGTGGAGGGTACATCAGTAGATGATAATATATTAGTTCCATTAATAGGTATCGTTAGCATCCTTGAAACTGTCAGTGTGTTAAGTGATTTTTTTTATATATTTTTATTTTTCAGAATTTCTTTCTGATTTTTTTTTCGGCGTTAGGAAGGAAAGATGCTATTAGGTTATGTATACTATGTATATATATTATATCTATAATATAATTTATAAATAATATATATATAGATATACTATCATATATATATATTATATATATAATATTTATATAAATATACTATGTTTGTATGTATGGATGTATGGATGTACTACTATGTATGTATGCATGCCTATACACACAATGTGCGTCTGTACTTTCATCTGTATGGAAGAGTATATACATTTTTTTTATATTTTTGTCCGTAGATACGAGAATTATCAATTGATATCACCTTTGCTTTTCCATTTAGTACTTTTGATGAAATGTAATGCAAAAAATTGACATACAAATGTTGTGGCACAGTAATTGAAAATATTGGCATAAATGGTTATAGCCCCCCCCCCCCCCCGCCCCCCCCCCCCTCTCTCTCTCTCTCTCTCTCTCTCTCTCTTCTCTCTCTCTCTCTCTCAAAATACAATTTTTCGTAATTCAAGTCCTTTTCATTTGAATATGTACATTCTTCTTCTCTTCCAATGGAGTGCCGTCGTCATGGGAACGGGGTGGGGGATCGGGGGCTAGGGATGGGGGAGTTGGTTGGGGGGGGGGGGATGTGACGGTAATGCTTTGTCCCTTCAAAGTATGCGTCGTGCATCCGTGGAAATATTTTTTGAAAGAATTTCTCACCGTTGTTATACTCACCTCATGACGCCTCTATATACATTCTTCTGGAGAGAGGAGTGTCTCACTTAAAGTTTAACTATACCCACACATCACCGCCCTGAGAATGTGGGTATTACCCACACATCCCCGCTTTGAGAATGTGGGTATTTCTGTCTCCTTGTTCTCCATATATGTTTTTTTAAATGGGCCAAGTTCTCATGCGATCGCCACTGTAGGAAATAATTTTTTTTTTTACTTAAATATCGTTTTCTTCTAAAAGGATTATTCACTTAAACATTTCATTCGCTTGAAATGTTTTCTAGAGAAATAATCTATTCACTTGAGCATTATTTTCTAAAGTGGATTTGTTCTTAACTGTATCCTAAGCCACTGGAGGAAACAATGTATTTTTTAAAATATTGTTTTATACAGTAGCTTTTTTTCTTAACTGTATCACAAGCCACTTTTGAAAATGCATAATTAATTCATTTATTGTTCTCTACAGTAGCTTTTTCTTAAGTGTATCCCAAAGCCACTGTAGAATATATATAATTAATTCATTTATTATTGTTCTCTACTGAAGCTTTTTCTTAACTGTATCCCAAACTACTGTAAGAAACAATGTATCTACTTAATGGTTCGAGACCAACAAATCTATGATTTTTCAATTTGGCGATTTTTTAAAACTTCCATTCTCTTATTCTCTTAACTTTATTCTTTTGAATTCTCGCTCTTATCTTTTCGTTTGCGTATTTCTTCCTTTCTTTTTCTGTATCCTTCAAACTGGGCTAGAAAAGGGTACTAGGAAAGGGCAACTTTTGTGTAAAAGTAACAAAAGTATAATAAGTTGCAGACTGACCTCGCTAGCAAAGTTGAAAATGGGTCTTTTGTTACGGTATATTCTCTAGTTTCTAGTTCGCAGATTGTAGTAGTAGATATTCCTTACTGGGGTGAGGGTACCGGATTAGGAAATAATAAAAAAAAAAAAAAAAAAAAAAAAAAAAAAAAAAAAAAAAAAAAAAAAAAATCAGGAAGTAAAAACATTTCATATACAAGGTCATATTTTTTTTTTATCCATCACGACTTGAAATGTGAATTTTGCGGTTAGCAATTCTCCTGTGGTTTCTATACTTCTGTTCGGATAGAGTCTATCTGATAGACATCTAATTTTGATGGATCCGTGGATTTTATTTTTATTTATAATTTTTTTTTTTTTTTTTGCGTTTTATGCATTTATATATTCTTCTGTTGTTGCCGTTTCTTCTTCATCCAATGAATACGAGGATTTTGCCGGGTGTTTTTAAGAAATTCGTCGTGACGTCAGGATAATTGCGTCTGTATTTTTGTTTTTATTATTGAGCGTGTTACGATTTTCGGTAAATATGATTACTAAGCTACATTTAATGTCACTCCCAGTTGAAAGTTACTAGAATATAATTTTCTTCCTTTTTTTTGTAAAGCTAATTGAATTTTGAGGGTCCCAGAGTGTAAATAAGTAATCCCTTAGTGAAACTGATTAATAATACGGAATTCTTTTGCTTTCCCATATATATAAATACATATACATATACATATATATATATATACACATATACATAAACGTACGGGTAAAGAGGATAATATAGAGGGTTGGTTAGCCAATTGACTTATTTATTTCTGCAGTTTAACAAACACTTTCCATATATTCGCTTACTCGGGGAGTAAGCCTACACACTACTTTTTTGTTGTTGTTTTTGTCGTTGTTGTTCTTAAGTTAAAGGTACAGGAATTTTATGATTTATTTATTAGAAAGAAAATGTAAAAAAATAAATAATGTGTATGTTAAACAGTACAGAAAAATGATTTCTGATGAAATACAGCGTATTTATTTCAATTTTCGTCGGTGAAACAACGCTCTATTTGACCGTTTTTAGATATAAGCACGCCCCCCCCCCCCCCCCCCCCCCCAGTAAGCTGGAGGTCGAACACGCCTTGTTTTCATTATTCCCAAACGTGCAGTGTTCTGAGCATTTTTTTTTCCTTATGAAACGTGCTGTGCAAATACTGTAAAAAAAACAAAAACTGTAAATTACAGTTAGCACAAAGTCTCTCTCTCTCTCTCTCTCTCTCTCTCTCTCTCTCTCTCTCTCTCTCTCTCTCTCTCTCTCTCTCTCTCATTGTTGTCGTCTCAAAGCGTGTAGTTTTATGTAGATTTGCCCCCGTTAAACTGTGGAATGTCAGGCATTTAGGAACGAAGAATCACAATAGAGAAATATCAAAGTACGACTTAGGAGTACTGCTCTATTTCTGTTTATATATCGTTTCATCGTTTTGATAGCGTCTGCGGAGGTGGTAGGTATATATTTGTGTGTGTATGTGTATGCAAATGTATTTTTTTATTTCATGTGTATGCATATATATACATATATATATATATATATGTGTGTATGTATATATATATATATATATATATATATATATATATATATATGTATGTATATATATATCTCCATGTAAAATATCATATTTATTTATTTCCGATTTATATACATAGCATTCAGTTCGTTTCACTTTCTTCTTGCATATGAAATATGGGTTTTATCTTACGAATAACTAATAATAGTTTAATAATAATAATAATAATAATAACTAATATGCTGGAAGTGTCTTTAATGGTGATGTTTATTTTCGTTTATTTATTATTTTTTTTTTGTCACAAAAGAATTAATATTATTATTTTTAAGGAAGTATTCTGACGGGATGGCGGGCGGGAAATCACAAGAAAACAAAATAAAAAAAAAGGGCATGACCTGTCATTTCTCTTTCATGCTCACACTCTCTGACACACACTCTCTCTCTTCCCCACAGGTAAAGGAGACAACTGCAGCAGAGGCTACAATCATTATCCTTTCCCCTAGAAGGAACTGGGAGTCCACCATTCTTAGGAGTGTCCTCTTATACTTTCCAGGTATTAATGCGTTTTGACTTGTCTCTCATTCTTTTCATTCTTTTCTTCTGCCTTCTCTATCATTCATTCTATTCTTTGTTCTTTCTGCCCCCTCTCTGCTCTCAATCTCATCTCTCTCTCTCTCTCTCTCTCTCTCTCTCTCTCTCTCTCTCTCTCTCCATAGCTTGTAGATGGCAGCTTGTTATAAACATAATGACATAATCTCTCTCTCTCTCTCTCTCTCTCTCTCTCTATACATAGCTTGTAGATGGCAGCTTGTAGTATTTAAACGTGATGGTATTAGTGCTCTCTCTCTCTCTCTCTCTCTCGCCTCTCTCTCTCTCTCCTCTCTCTCTTCCCTCTCCTCTCATCTCTCTCTCTCTAGACATAGCTTTGTTAGATGCAGCTTGTTTATAACGACATTATCTCTCTCTCTCTCTCTCTCTCTCTCTCTCTCTCTCTCTCTCTCTCTCTCTATACATAGCTTGTAGATGGCAGCTTGTTATAACGACATTATCTCTCTCTCTCTCTCTCTCTCTCTCTCTCTCTCTCCTCATCTCTGTTCTCTCTCTCTCTCTCTACATAGCTTGTTGGTGGCAGCCTGTAATAAACATTATGATATTAGCTCTCTCTCTCTCTCTCTCTCTCTCTCTCTCTCTCTCTCTCTCTCTCTCTTAACCCGTCCGACCTAGTTGATGGAATTCCTTTATATTCGATCGGGGACCCATTAGGGTCTCTTCTGCGTGTCAAAGGTCAAAGTCACGTTCTGGAAGGAACAGGTTCCCTTTTTTCTCTTTTTTTTTTTTGCTGTTAGACGTAACGGTGTTCCAGGTATTCAGGAACAGCTGATCTCATCTTTTCGTTTTTATTTTATCACATTTTCTCTTGTGCTTTCTGGAGTCTCTTGCCAAGTTTCTTGTGGTGGAGTTTCTCTCTCTCTCTCTCTCTCTCTCTCTCCGATGTCTCCTCGGATGGACTAACAAGTCTTTGAGACATCCTAATCCTTGTAACTCTCTCTCTCTCTCTCTCTCTCTCTCTCTCTCTCTCTCTCTCTCATTTTGCTACCTCTCTCATTTTGCTATATGTGAACTTAACTCTTTCTCTCTATCTCTCATTTTGCTATATGTGAACTTAACTCTCTCTCTCTTCTCTCTCTCTCTCTCTCTCTCTCTCTCTCTCTCTCTCTCTCTCTCTCACCTTCCTTGGATGGACTAATAAAGTCCTTGAGACATCCTAATCTTTGAAACTCTTTGTAACTCTGTCTTTGTTTATTTTGCTATAATCATCTATCTCTGTCAGTTTGTGTATCGTGGGCTAAACTCTCTCTCTCTCTCTCTCTCTCTCTCTCTCCATCAATTTGCTCTGTCATAGCTTAACTACATACTTTCTCCCTTCGAACTGACTTCGATACTTGGCTTGGCAAAGGAGAAATTCATAGTTTCATTTCCTATTTGGATTTTTTTTTTTTTTTTTTTTTTTTTTTTTTTTTTGTTTTTTTTTTTTTTTTTTTTTTTTTTTTTTTTTTTTGACAGGGTTTCAGTGAAATCTGGTCTCCGTGACTTTACCATAGGATTAGTGAATATCACCAATGTAACTTTCTATTTGCAAAACCAATTTCTTAGCTCTCGGATTTCTTTGAAGCTTTTCGCACTTCTCTTGCAAGACCCAGGTTTGGCACCAAACCAGTCACTCACCTGGCTACATGTTCGTACACATTTCTCTCTTCTTATTCCCAGTGAACACCATAATAATCTCTGGAAGCTTGAATTTCAAGTCACTGGCCCCTGTGGTGTGCTTTATCCATATGGATAGGGTTCATCTGCTGGGATAATAATAATAATAATAATAATAATAATAATATAATAATAATAATTAATAATAATAAATAATCATAATAATATAATAAGTAAGTAATAATAATAATAACAAAATATGTATCAATGAAGGTCTGCTCCCTGCAAATAATAATGATAATAACAATAGTTATGTAATATAACAATGTGATAGATATTATCGCATATTTTTAAAAATTTGTCGGATGTCTTGCAAATTATTTTAACAGCTATATATACATATATTATATATATATATATATATATATATATATATATATATATATATATATATATATATATATAAACAAACGCTATAAATGGCGGCGCAAAAGACCATTTAAACCCAGGCTCCCGTTTCCATAAGAGGTTTAGGTGTTAAGCCCAAATACATTTGAACGAAAATATCGGGCTCTGTGCTTTTAATAGTACGCAAATATAATGGTCTTTCGTTAAAGGCTGTTGTAGTGGACTTGTGTTTTATTTAAACCTTTAAAACGTTTTGCCGTCGATGAAAATGGAAGTGATTATGCCAGAGTGGTTGTGATTGTAAACTGAGATGTTATTATTATTATTATTATGATAGTAATAGTTGCAGTTACTGAACGTATTGTTGATTGTAATTTTGAGATATCATTGTTATTATTATTATTATTTTCATTATTATTATTATTATTATTTTGTAATAGTTTGTAATTACTGAAAGTATTTGTGATTGTAATTTTGAGATATTATTATTATTATTAGTAGTAGTAGTTACTGAAAATGTTTGTTTTTGTAAATTGTAAATACAAAAGCGACTGGGTAAAACGGGAATTACCAGATAATAATTAAATAATGATAAAGCTGACGATATTTAATGCCATAATTAATATTAAATAAACTTTAATGACAAAGAAACAAAGAAATGAAATGAAACCGAAGAAGAGAAGTAATAAATCAAGATAAACTAAAAAAGAAAGAAAGATAAAGTTGACGATATTTGATGATATAATTAATTTTTTCTGAACTATAATGACAAAGAAACAATGAGAGGCATTAAAACTGGAGGAAAGAAATGAAATAAGATAAACTCTAGAAAATAATTTTAAAAAATGATAAAGTTGACGATATTTATTGACGCAGTTAATATATTAATTAATAGTTATTATTAAATAAACTATAATAACAGTGTTAATATTAAATTATCCATAATAACAAAGAGAGGATAGACAAAACCGGAGAAGAGAAATAATAAAAAAGAATAAATAAATAAATAAAAACGACCGTAAAGATAATATTTACGATTCGAGGAAATACAAAACCGATGAAGAGGAATAATAATAATAATAATAATAATAATAATAATAATGATAATAATAATAATAATGCAGAGAGTGTGATCCTAGAAACGGCGCACATAGTAAGAAAAAGTGATGGACTCCTAAGGAGGCAGGATGCAACCCGGAACCTCACACTATAAATACCACCCAGTCGAATTGGAGGACTGTGATAGAGAGAAAAAAAAAATAAAATAGATAAATAAAAACGAACGTAAAGATAATATGTACGATTCTCCTGGTGACGAGTTTAATGGAGAACAACAAAGTTCTGGACTTTCGCATTGCACAAGCAATTAACATTCGCGTAATTCCTTTAGTGTTGCATAAACAATTCGCACTTGTGCAATTCCTTTGCAAATTGCACGTGTGGCAAAAGCAAATGATCCTCTTTAATGCACGGTCTGTGACGGGTCTTGCCCTCGTCAGGATCCAGTGAACTGGAAATTGAAAAAGGAGTTTTGGAGCTGATATCGGTTTGCTGGAAATTTGGCCGACATTGGCTATCGTGCTGTGACGTGGTAATAAAGGTAAATAAGTAGATAGGGAGAATGGGAAATAAATAGATAGGGGTAATGGTAAAAAGTAGGCAGAAAGAATGGTAAATAAGTAGATAGGGAGAGTGGTAAATAAGTAGATAGGGAGGATGGTAAAAAGTAGATAGGGAGAATGGTAAAAAGTAGAAGGGGAGGATGGTAAAAAGTACATAGGAAGAATGGTAAAAGGTAGATAGGGGTAATGGGAGATGAGTAGATTGGGAGAATGGTAAAAAGTAGATAGGGAGACTGGTAAATAGGTAGATGGGGAGAATGGTAAATAAGTAGTTAGGGTGAATGGCAAAAAGTAGGTAGGGAGAATGGTAAAAGTAGATAGGGGTAATAGTAAATAAGTAGATTGGGAGAATGGTAAAAAGTAGATTGGGGAAAGTTAGATAAGTGGATGGGAAGCAAGCAAGCACACACACACACACACACAGACGGCAAAGTCACATCATCGACAGCTTCTGGGTAAAAACATTCCTAGCAATTTAATGGAATATATATATTTTTTTTAGTCCAGTTGTATTACGTGTTTTTTTGTTGTTTCTCCGAATAAAACTTCATCCACTTTCTCATCGATCGAAACAACTTCTTTGAGGGCAAGGACCCTTTTCGACGCTGAATGCAACTAAAATGTTAATGGGTCTTTTGTGTCAAGTTCTGTCAAAGAGGAAAGAAGGTGACGGTTTGATGTTTGTTAAACATCAGACTTTTTTTTTTTTTTTTTTTTTTTTAAGTAGCTTTGAAGGTAATAATTTAGAATTCACATACGTACGAGAAGTCCATGGAATATAAAGATAACACAACTACTTTTTATTTTGTATATTTATTTATTTATTTATTTATTTGTATATATTTATTTTATGTCTCCAGCAGATTTTTTTCCAAAATGGTGTCTCCATTTTTCCAGTGATTCTCCTCCAATTTTTCCAGAGTTTTTTTTTTTCTTTATATTTTATCCAGCAGATTTTTTCCAAAACGTTGTCTCCAGTTTTCCAGTGTTTCTTCTCCAACTCTTCCAGAGTTTCTCGCCTCCAGCAGACTTTTCCAGAATGTTGTCTCCACGTTTCCAGCGTTTCTTCTCCAGTTTTTCCAATTTTTTTTTTTCATATTTTTTATCCAGCATATTTTTTTCCAAAATGGTGTCTCCATTTTTCCAGTGTTTCTTCTCCAACTCTTCCAGAGATTCTCGCTTCCAGCAGACTTTTCCAAAATATATTCTCCACGTTTCCAGCGTTTCGTCTCCAGCCGAGTCTTCCAAAGTGTATTTCCTCCGGCTAATTTTTCCAGAGCGTCTCATTCCTGGAATGCGTTTTACACAGTTTGGTCGACTTCGCGCCATTACTGTCAAACGCCACGAGTAGTCGATATGATGTCTGCTGATGTCTGCAGAGACCCTTGTGGTTTAACGGACCTGTTGCATCGTCATTGTATTGCAATAAGGTCTCCATTACCCCAGTCGTTCACTTCCATTGTCTTCGCTGCTGGATCTTGCTGTGACGCGGATATAAATGGTCTTTTGAATTGCGTGCAGTTTGCCGTCCGCAAATAGGCTAAGGAGGTTTTTTTTTTTTTTTTTTTTTTGAAAGCTTTGTTGCGCTGGTATGAGTGTGGTTCGTTTATGGTGGCTTTAGTGTGGAAAGGCGTAGGGAGGAAAGAGTGTGTATATATATATATATATATATATATATATATATATATATATATATGTATAATACATATATATATATATATATATATATATATATATATATATATATATATTATATATATATCCTTAAATCCACCGTAGAGAGGTATGTGAAACAAGGACCTGGAACAAGTACTTTCGTAGTATATTCTACATTTTCAAGTTCACGGTGAATATAAAAGAAGTTGACAGGCCTCTATATACCGTGGATGTAAGGATATATATATATATATTATATATATATATATATATAATATATATTATTATGTATATATAATATATTAGATAAACTAAGGACCTTGGTATTGTGAACTCCAAAATCAAGCTTGAAGTTATATACCCTGGAGATTATAGTTGCCTTAACAATTCTGCTGTTAATTATGTTACAGGTTGACCTGAGATTTCCATTTTCTCTTTGATTGTGTTGCTAATAAATTATGATTAAAGGAGGCTTCGTTCTCCTAGTAAGAATGTTATCGTCAGATCTCGGAGTCAAAGGAAAATCTGTTTGGATACCTGTCAGATTCAAGCTGCGTTCAATTGGGAACAATTGCTCCCTGCAGCCCTGCGTATGTTGCAGTTTAGTAGAGCTCGATCGTCCAGTGTGTGTGTGTTTAACATATCTCTGACGGTATCTCTTGGCAAAGAGAGAGAGAGAGAGAGAGAGAGAGAGAGAGAGAGAGAGAGAGAGAGAGAGTGAGTGAGTATTTTTCCTGCCGGCTTCATGTCATTTGGAATGCATATAAATGTTTAGTTCAGTTTTGTAAATTTATAATTTAATATATGATATATATATATATATATATATATATATATATATGTATATATAATATATAGTATATATATATATATATATATATATATATATATGTATATTATATTATATATATATATATATATATGTATAATATAATAAACATTATATATATTATATATATATATATATTATATAATATAAATTATATATCATATAATATATATATATACATATCAATATATATATATATTATTATATTTTATATATATATATATATTATATATAGATATCTAATATAAAAATATATGCATATCAATATATATATATATATATATATATATATATCTATATCGTATATATATATATATATATATATATATATATATATATATACGTATATATTATAATATATATATATATATATATATATATATATATATATATATATATACACATACACATAAACCAAAATTATACATACATACATACATACATACACGAATTATACATTGCAATCAGGGATTTATACGTGGGTTTCTTTTATACTTTAAAATGTTATTACAAATATCCATTATCAACGCATACATACGTACATACTTTTTACTTACGTCTTAAATCTTCCGCAAGGCCTGTCACTGTCCAAATTGAATCCAGGCAAGTAGTAGTACTACTTCGATTGTGTAGTGTCTCCTCGTTCCAAAGAAGCTGTTGTGTTCAGTCCAAGTTGTCAATGAGGGAGGAAACCTCATCTATCAAGAGCCGGGCTTAAGGAGGCTTTGTCCTGTGTGCCTCTAGTCTCTCTCTCTCTCTCTCTCTCTCTCTCTCTCTCTCTCTCTCTCTCTCTCTCGTTGTGCTACATATTTACATTGTATATAGTTTATGTATGTATGTATCTTAACAAGAACAACAGACAAAGTTGTTTGTAGGCTTACTCTCCGAGTAAGCGAAAACTCCCTTCAGGGCTTTTATCCTGAACATCACAGTTTATGGAAATCTTTTTTGAAGATTTAATTGACACGTACGTGTTTCAGGAAGATGTGCCCTTGACAGCGTAAAAAAAAAAAGCTTAAAAAATCTTCAGTCTTCCATATTTGGAAAAGTTCTCCATTCGAAAAAAAAGATATTTCTTTTTGTTTCAGGAAGATGAACCCATAAGAGAGTTTAAAAAATTAATTTTTCAAATTTCGAAAAACCTCGACTTTGGAAGAAATATTTCTTTCTAGGTTATTTTACATTTAATTTTCAGCTATTTTCCTAGTTTTATCTAAATCATTATATCGTCAAAATCTCTATCTAAAAATTTTGGAACTTTTTTTGATGGTTTTAGGACATATAGATAAAATTATAACTTATAATTTCTGTTTATTTTTCTAGTTTTATTTAATAGATAAAATTAAAACTTATAGTTTCTTTGTTTATTTTTATAGTTTTATCTAAAGTAATATCGTCAATATCCCAATCCACTAATTTTGGAACTGTTTCAAAATGAACTTCTGAAATTTTATAGGAAAAAGAAATCTTTTGACACTTTGGAATGCAAAATGCTTCTTACCTTGGACTTATTTTGTTTATAGACACTCGAATAGGACTACAGATGAATGTATTTGTTAATGCTAAAAGTTACAGCCAGGCAGGTGTTTGTGAGTAAATAGTATGTACTGAAAGCAGTGGGTTTTTTTAACATGATACAATCAGTACAGTCAGTTTAGAAGGTATACAGAAGTGTCATTCAATTTCAATACGTACTACTATATATATATATATATATGATATATATCCTATAAATAGATATTAGTATATATATATTAGCTATATATATATATATCTACATATATATAATATATATTATTATATCTATATATTCTCTATTACTACTAATTCTATATCGATATATATATATGTATAGTCTATTCCCTATCTATTCCATATATGTTATGTATATAATCTATCTATCTGTCTATCTATATATAGATATATATATATATATATATATATTATATATATATATATATATATATATATATATATATATATATATATATATATATATATATATATATTCGTATATATGATTTTTATGAAGAAGGGGGCGTTGATGGCCAAGAGAAGCAGATAAATGGAGAGGAAGATAAACAGATACGCGGCAAGAAATTAGATTAGATAATTATACAGAGAGAGAGAGAGAGAGAGAGAGAGAGAGAGAGAGAGAGAGAGAGAGAGAGTTTTCAACGGTGGCGTCTCGGTTTTCCCCTCTCTTTTTCTCCCCTCTTTCGATTCTTTTGTATTTCATTTTTACCCCGGTTTTTAGTTCTCTCATCCGCGTCTGTCATTATCGTTAATTATCCGTCATCTTCTCTTCGCGTTAAAATTCTCTCCCTCTCCTCTCTCTCTCTCTCTCTTTCAGTTCCCTTTTATCCTCATTCTCTCTCTATCTCTCTCTCCTTCTTGTCTTGTTTCGCGAGTCTTCGCCTTTTCCTTTAATCTTTTTCATTATTATTATTATTATTATTATTATTATTATTATTATTATTATTATTATTATTCAGTTGACAAGCCCCTATTCGTATGGGACAAACTTACGA
>NC_061110.1:88994302-88999302 GCF_015104395.2 Macrobrachium nipponense | reverse complement strand
TAGTAGCCATCTTGCTTGGTGAAACGTACCCGCGTGAAGTCAGATTAATCAACAGATATCACAAGTTTAACATACGACTAGAATTTGAGAAATATCTAGAAGTGTTCGTGAACTATCGGTGATAAGATTAGTGTGAAAATAGTAGGATAAAGCGTCTTCTAAGTTAGTTTATCAAGTGTAATACTATAAATCAGAACAAGATGGCAGTAAGTTCCAACTGCGGGAAGAGGTGGCGTAATTTGGCGTGTTTAGCAGATTCGCAATACGATGAGGTAGCAGGAAGGGAACTGGCATTTCTCATCTATGAAATCAGCAACAGTCCTAACCAAAAAGATACAAAAGCATTCATAGATATATTAGAAGGATATAATCCTTCAAACTGGAACAAATCTAATGAAAACATCTTGAAAATAATTGAAGAAGTTCCAAATAAAATCCAAGTGGTCAAGAGACTCATAAAGAAAATATACATAAACCAACATATTCCGACAAAGAAAATTAATAAGGGGTGAATCTTGTGAATATCCTAATTGATGCATTAGGAAAAAGAAATGCCAAAAGCATGCAAACTGTGTAAGGTTTGGTATAGCATAGTCAATCCACAAAACCTAATCAGAAAATGTGCTGCATGCAACATTCCGACCCATCCACAGTGTGCTGAGGTAATACAAGATTTGAGAAAAGATACAAGAATTTTTTGTTCAACATGTCTATCATGGATAGACAATGTTATTAAATCAAGATTGAATGTACAAATAGTTGAGGATGAAGAGGAAGAGGAAGAAGAAGAAGAAAAAGAAGAAGAGGAAAACGGAAGAGAAGTAAAAAAAAATGAAATGACAGAAAAAAATAAGGAAAACAAAGAACAAGATAAAAGTATGGATGCAGAGATACTCATTGATACTACATATGAGGCAATAAAGCAGTATACCTACGAAGAAATAAATTACGATATGACAACAGAAAAGCAAATCCCGAAGAGGCTCTACCCAGATCTATACAATGACGGGAAAGAGGAAAAATAGACAAGAAAGACAAAATCTGCAACCTTTTGAAAAGAGGGAATTGCAGATTTGGAGAAAGATGACTTACTACAAACATCCTAAGATATGTCAAAACTATGAAATATATGGTAAATGTGCATACTTAAGATGGATATGGGATGATTGCAGAGATCTGCATCCAAAAATATGTAAAAACCTAAAAGAAGGAAAAGGATGTAAGTTCGACAAAAAATGCAAATATATGCACCCTGTAGCCATGATCAATAATCAAATAAAATAACCAACCAAGTAATAAATCCAAAATAAGAAAGAAACAAATAAAGAGATCAAGAATATCAGGTAAAAGAGAAAAGCAAACCACCAATGAGATATGCAGAGGTGTCAGCAAAAAATTTCAAAGCATCAGCTCCGAAATTCTACTCAAGAGATAATAACTGTATTTATTATGCAAGAGGATATTGCAGAAACGGAGAAAATTGCAGATTCAGACACAAAATGAATAATTATGATGAAGGAAGATCAAATATTATGGAAAAGTTGGATTTTTTAATGTCAGAATTTCTGGAAATAAAAAAAAGAACAACATACCAGAACAGGAAAGAGACATGGGAAAATCCTTATTACTACCAGTATTAAATGAAGGAGAAAACACGCAAACCATCATAGTGATGAATGCGCAGGGTTTAGTTACGAGTAACTCAAAAAGAAAAATAGAGTACTTAGAAGAACTAACCCAAAATGAAAAGAAAATAGATATAATGAATATAAGTGAAACCTGGTATTTCCCAAGAGACTGGGAATGATGATCAAATAAAAGGGTTCCAAACTTATAGATCAGATAGAAAAAATAGGAATCAAGGGGGAACCGCAATATATGGGAAAGACAAAAACAAGGAAAAATATATGAGAAATATAGTAACTCAGAATGTGAACTAATAGCGGTAGAATTTGAATCTGAAAAATTGATGAACATAGTAATATATAGACCTCCTAATACTAAGAGTTTGACTTAATAATTGAAAAATTGGATGATATATGTAGAAATCACAAGGACTGGACTATTCTCCTATCTGGTGACTTCAACTTTCCTTTCGCAGAATGGAAAGAACGAATAGGAGATTGTGGTTGTACTTATACATATAAAAAAGAGAGTAATAGTAGTGCAGAAGATAAGAGGCAATTTGAAAAGCTATTAGATATGCTACTAGAATACACATTCAACAAATAAATCACCTGCCAACAAGAAAGGAAAATACTTTAGACCTAGTATTTGTGAACGAGATGAATTATGTTAAAGAAATAATAGTTTATAATGCGAGTATTTCAGACCATAATGTCATAAGAATTAACAGTTCATTCCCAAGCAAGTTGAAAAATAGAGATAAGCAAGAAATGAAAAAGTGGGAAGGATATGGAAAATACAACTTCTACAGTAAAAATATAAAATGGTCAGAAATTAATGAAGAATTAAACAAAGATTGGGATAACATTTTCGTAAGTGATGACATAAGGGTAAATACGGAGATATTATATAACATATTGGAGAAAATAGTGGAAAAATATATACCGAAGAAGAAAAGTAAACATCATTCATGCATACCAAGAGACAGAAGGATCTTGTTCCAGAAAATCAGAAAGTGGAAAAAAGGTCTTGCAAAAGAAAAAAATGCATGGAAAGTTATAGAACTAAAAAATAAGATAGAAAATGCAGAACAAAAGATTATACAATCAAAAGAAAATGAAAACGGGACTTGGAAGAAAAAACCCTATTAAATATCAAGCAAAACCCCAAACTATTATACTCATATGCGAAGAAGATGAATAAAAGAAGAATAGAAATAGGCCCTCTGAGAATTGAAGGGAGATTAACGAATGAAAAAAAGGAAATTTGCAACATACTGGCAGAACGATATAAGAGAGAATTCACCCCTAGAATAGATAATGAAGATAATGATATAGAAGTAAGGGATGAAAAAATAGTGAATATTTAGCTGACATAGATATTAATGAAGCTGATATTGTGCAGGCTATTAATGAAATTAAAAATGGAGCTGCTGCAGGGCCTGATGGAATTCCTGCTATTTTGTTAAAGAAAGTAGTTCATTCTATCGCAAAGCCACTTGCAATATTATTAAGACAAAGTGTAGATACAGGCAAGATTTATGATGAGCACAAATTAGCATATATTACCCCTACTTTCAAAAGTGGATCAAGACTAGAGGCAAGTAATTATAGGCCTGTGAGTCTAACATCACATATTATGAAAGTGTATGAAAGGGTAATGAGAAAAATATTATGAAACATTTAATAAAAAATAATTTGTTTAATAAAGGACAACATGGTTTTCGTACCCGGAAAAGTACACAAACCCAACTGTTAGTCCACCGTGAGAACATATTCAAAAATATGAAAAGCGGAAATGAAACAGATGTGGTTTATTTAGACTTTGCAAAAGCTTTTGATAAAGTAGACCATAATATATTAGCGAAGAAAATTAGAAAACACAATATCGTGGATAAAGTAGGAAGATGGTTAAAAGAATTTTTACACAACAGAAAACAGATAGTTATTGCAAACGACGAGAAATCGATGAAGCCAAGGTAATATCCGGTGTGCCGCAAGGTACGGTGTTAGCTGCAATACTGTTTGTTATTATGATTGAGACATAGACAATAATGTTAAGGATTCGGTAGTGAGTAGTTTCGCAGATGACACAAGAATAAGTAGAGAAATTACTTGTGATGAAGATAGGAACGCTCTACAAAGAGACCTTAACAAAGTATATGATTGGGCAGAGGTAAATAGGATGGTATTTAACTCTGATAAATTTGAATCAATAAATTATGGAGACAGAGAAAGAAAGCTATATGCATATAAGGGACCTAATAATGAGATCACACAAATAAGGAAGCAGTTAAAGACCTTGGTGTGATGATGAATAGGAACATGTTATGCAATGATCAAATAGCAACTCTGTTGGCAAAATGTAAAGCAAAAATGGGAATGTTGTTAAGGCACTTCAAAACAAGAAAAGCTGAACACATGATTATGCTTTATAAAACATATGTTCGTAGTCCACTTGAATATTGCAATATGATATGGTACCCACACTATCAAAAGGATATTGCACAAATAGAGAGTGTACAAAGGTCCTTTACAGCTAGAATAGAAGAAGTTAAGGACCTAGACTACTGGGAAAGACTACAATTCTTAAAATTATATAGTCTAGAAAGGGAAGAGAACGCTACATGATAATTCAGGCATGGAAACAGATAGAAGGAATAGCAGAAAATGAAAATCATGGAACTAAAAATATCAGAAAGAGCAAGCAGAGGTAGATTAATAGTGCCCAAACTATACCAAGGAAAAATAAGGAAAGCACACAGGACATTAATCCACTACGCACCAGCATCGATAATGCAGCGTCTATTCAATGCGTTGCCAGCTCATCTGAGGAATATATCAGGAGTGAGCGTAGATGTGTTTAAGAATAAGCTCGACAAATATCTAAACTGCATCCCAGACCATCCAAGAATTGGACGGATGCAAAATATACCGGAAGATGTACTAGCAACTCTCTGGTAGACATTAGAGGTGCCTCACACTGAGGGACCTGGGGCAACCCGAACAAGATGTAAGGTCTGTAAGGTCTAAGGTCTCTCTCTTTCTCTCTCTCTCTCATTTGTGGTTGGATATTTGTGCTCTTCATTGTATGTGTGTCTCTTCGAATGAGAAATTGCTGTAGTTCAGAATGTTCAGGAGAGGTCCGTTTCCAATTCCAGGTCTCTCTCTCTCTCTCTCTCTCTCTCTCTCTCTCTCTCTCTCTCTCTCTCTCTCTCTCTCCCCGAGTTGTGGGCGGTTGCATATTTATACTTCTTTTCATCGCTTGATTGTATGTCTCCTCCAATGTTAAGTTGCAGTTCAGATTGTACTGGATATGTGTGCATACAATTCCAGGACATTCTCTCTCTCTCTCTCTCTCTCTCTCTCTCTCAC
>NC_061110.1:88951802-88989302 GCF_015104395.2 Macrobrachium nipponense | reverse complement strand
ACAACATCAACCCACCTCGACTCCGGTAGCGTTTGTAGTAGGTAAAGCTTCACTGACGTTCCTGGATTTGAAAGGATCCATAGGTTCGCGCCCTGGTCCAGGCAAGTCTATTATCGAGAAAAAAAATTCCCCTCGGTTAAGCTATATGAAAATATAATTCCAAGGTAGAGCGAATTGGATATTAAAGGACATTGTAGCTCGATATATGTATATGAATCACGGAAATGTGATATGACTTATAGATTGGCTACGTGCTGTCAAAAGCACTACAAACGCTACCGGAGTCGAGGTGGGTTGATGTTGTCTCCAAACCAACTAATTACCTGCTCGCGAAAGGTATTTAAGGGTGAGAGGCGACATGAACTTTTAGCCTCTCGCGGTGGTGTAGTAGGTAAAGCCTCACTGACGTTCCTGGATTTGAAAGGATCCATAGGTTCGCGCCTTGGTCCAGGCAAGTCTATTATCGAGTATTCCCCTTCGGTTAAGCTATATGAAAATATATTAATTCCGAGGTAGAGCGAATTGGATATTAAAGGACATTGTAGCTCGATATATATATATATATATATCATATATATAATATATATATATATATATATATATATATATACTATATATACCCACACACACACACACACACACACATGATATAATATATATATATATATATAATACACATACATACTTACATACATACACACACACACAGGGCCTTTCCTATTTCCATTGAAATATGTGTGTCGACATTATTATTATTATTATTATTATTATTATTATTATTATTATTATTATTATTGTTGTTGTTGTTTTTGTTGTTGTTGTATTTTCTGCATAAAACCTCACTAGCAATAATCTTACTTCTCTGTGAACTAAAATGTTTCTTTTAAAGGTCATTGGGAATGTACTACTTTTCCCCGAGAGAGAGAGAGAGAGAGAGAGAGAGAGAGAGAGAGAGAGAGAGAGAGAGATTGGCGTCGTCGTCTGGCAGGTCATTATGGTCTTGGGCGTCAGTTGGGGGTGGAAGGTTGGCGAGCGCGGGGCGTTTCAGAGTTTGCCCCCCCCTCCCAGGGCCCCCCTCCCGGTGCTGGGGGTGGGTTGGGGGTCTGTGACCTTTTGACCTGCGAAAGACATGCTTTTTCGGACTCCGCCCAAGTCGTGCCCCGCTCGACTTTTCAATTTCTCTCGTTCGTTCCTTCGGAAGGTCTTCCTTCAGGTTTTTCTTATGTTCTCTTCGTTTTCTGTTTCTTCTTCTTCTTCTTCTTCTTCTTCTTCTTCTTCTTCTTATTATTATTATTATTATTATTATTATTATATCCTCTCCTCCATCTTTCTCTTCTCCTTCTTCTCTTTTTATTCGTTCTTCTGCCTCTTTTTCTTTCTCTCATCCATCTTTCTTCTTTTTCTTCTTCTTCTTCTTCTCCTCTGTAACATTTTTTTTCCTTCTTTTTCTTTAGCTCTTACCCATCTTTCTTCTTCTTTTCTTCTCTCATCTATCTTTCTCTTCTTTATATTCTTTTTCTCCATCTTTCACTTCTTCTTCTTCTTCTTCATTTCTTCTTCTTCTTCTCTGTAATCTTTTTTTCCTTCTTTTTCTTCAACTTTCATTCATCTCTCTTCTTCTTCTTCTTCTTCTTCTTCATCTTCTTCTATCTTTAATCTTTGTCCGCCTTTCCTTCTTCTCTCTTTAATCTTTCTTCTTCTTCTTCTTCTCTCTTTAATCTTTCTCCTACTCTTCTTCTCTCTTTCTTCTTCTTCTTCTTCTTCTTCTTGGATTTTGTGAATACATAAGCAACCGTGAGTGTTGAAGCACTAGTTTATAGAGAAGCTGTTTCAATTAGACCTTTAAACGATCAAGAAATATTTACTTTTTAATGAATTCAACTCGGAGAGAAAGTAAACATCAGTGCATTTTCCTTATATACAATTTCATTTAGGTCTTCAGATACTTTAGAAATCGTTTTGTTGGAATAATTAATCTGTGAGTGGTAAATTATATTGCTTTGTGTGTCTCTCTCTCTCTCTCTCTCTCTCTCTCTCTCTCTCTCTCTCTCTCTATATATATATATATATATATATATATTTTATAGTATATATATATATATATATATATATATATATATATATATATATATATATATATAGTGCGTAGACAAAGGCATGGTTTAGTAGACTTCGCTTCCATTTTGACCTGTTGACTTTTGACGGTCCAATTTTTGCTGTTTTTGTCCATGCCAGCACGGGCTCTTGCTCACAAAGCAGCCCGTGAGTGTCAGTTAGTTAGTGATTTTGGAGATGACAAAAACAATGGTCGTGTTCAAAATGGCTGAAAATAATATTTGGAAAAGTGAAAAAAATAAGTTTTTTAAAACTTCTCCAATGTCGTACATTATTCCGGCCGCTACAACATCCGACGTGTATTTGTGTGTGTGTGTGTGTGTGTGTGTGTGTGTTTGTTTTGGGGGGGGGGGAGGAGGGGCAAATTAGTAGTCATTTCAAAATGACGCCAAATTCTGGCGGTCTCGCCCTTCCTTCCTGGCGCTGAGCGATGATATACCGGTCGGTTTCACTTAGTCTTGGGCAGTTCACTGGAAAACGCGATGGGAGGCAGACGCTCCTCTCGTGGACCCCGTGATGTTCGACGTTTTAGAGTGCCTGCGAGTTATTTTCTCTGTGTTTATACTCACACTAATTCTTCAATTGCGTTGGATTCCAGGTACATATTTCTTTTTCCTTTGATTCCCCATCTTGTCATTTTTATACGAGCATTGTTTGTAAATTTATTTTGATATATCTTCAGGCTGCTAAGTAAAGGACAAGTTGTCGAAAGGCTTTGTAGTGCTCCCTTGTTTCTCTTTCCTTCGTGGAAGTTGTCTTTGTTTATATATAAATCATCACGTTCCATATTTTCGTGGTTCAGTTATATATATATAAATATATATATAACTGTATGCCTCAGTAAAGGGTCCGAATAGGACCGAAAGTACTCGGCCAACTCTTTTTTTCATTTTTTTTCCTTCGTGGCAAAAAAACGTTTATTTATACATGCATCACGTTTTATATACTTCGTGATCAAGTTTATTCATATATATATATATATATAATATATATATATATATATAGATTAATATATAGATTATCTATATATATTATATATATTATATCAATATATAATATATATATATATAATCTATATTATATATATATATAGATTATATATATATATATATATATATATATATATGATATGTAGTATTTATATATATATATCTATATATATATATATATATATATATATAAAAAGCTTGGCCCATCTCTCGCTCTCTCTCTCGTCTCTCTCTCTCTCTCAAATCACTACTGAGTTTTTAGTAATGTTCGCACAGGTAATGTACCCAATCTGTCCGTCTAATCCCCACCATGTGATATCGCCCCGTGTTTTTTTTTTGGAGGTCATGTATAGCAGAGGGAAAGAGGGGTGCATTACATGAGAGAGAGAGAGAGAGAGAGAGAGATAGAGAGAGAGAGAGAGAGAGAGCCCCCCCACCCCCCTGTGTCCATCAAATGAGCAAATGGATGTCTGTGTCACTTCATTATTACTGCGCTTTGTTTTCTTACTTTCTCACCATACGATCTTACCTTACAGACCTTACATCTTGTTCGGTTGCCCCAGGTCCCTCAGTGTGAGGCACCTCTAATGTCTACCAGAGTTGCTAGTACATCTTTCCGGTATATTTTTGCATCTTCCAATCTTGGATGGTCTGGGATGCAGTTTAGATATTTGTCGAGCTTATTCTTAACACACTACGCTCACTCCTGATATATTCCTCAGATGAGCTGGCAACGCATTGATTAGACGCTGCATTATCGATGCTGGTGCGTAGTGGATTAATGTCCTGTGTGCTTTCCTTATTTTTCCTGGTATAGTTTTTGGGCACTATTAATCTACCTCTGCTTGCTCTTTCTGATATTTTTAGTTCCATGATATTTTCTGCTATTCCTTCTATCTGTTTCCATGCCTGAATTATCATGTAGCGTTCTCTTCTCCTTTCTCGACTATGTAATTTTAAGAATTGTAGTCTTTCCCAGTAGTCTAGGTCCTTAAACTTCTTCTATTCTAGCTGTAAAGGACCTTTGTACAACTGCTCTATTTTGTGCAATATCCTTTTGATAGTGTGGTACCATATCATATTGCAATATTCAAGTGGACTACGAACATATGTTTTATAAAGCATAATCATGTGTTCACGCTTTTCTTGTTTTGAAGTGCCGTAACAACATTCCCATTTTTGCTTTACATTTTGCCAACAGAGGTTGCTATTTGATCATTGCATAACATGTCCTATTCATCATCACACCAAGGTCTTTAACTGCTTCCTTATTTGTGATGGTCTCATTATTAGGTCCCTTATATGCATATAGCTTTCTTTCTCTGTCTCCATAATTTATTGATTCAAATTTATCAGAGTTAAATACCATCCTATTTACCGCTGCCCAATCATATACTTTGTTAAGGTCTCTTTGTAGAGCGTTTCCTATCTTCATCACAAGTAATTTCTCTACTTATTCTTGTGTCATCTGCGAAACTACTTCACTACCGAATCCTTCACATTATTGTCTATGTCTTCAATCATAATAACAAACATATTGCAGCTAACACCGTACCTTGCGGCACACCGGATATTACTTGACTTCATCCGATTTCTCGTCGTTTGCAATAACTATCTGTTTTCTGTTGTGTAAAATTCTTTTAACCATCTTCCTACTTTATCCACGATATTGTGTTTTCTAATTTTCTTCGCTAATATATTATGGTCTACTTTATCAAAAGCTTTTGCAAAGTCTAAATAAACCACATCTGTTTCATTTCCGCTTTTCATATTTTTGAATATTTTCTCACGGTGGACTAACAGTTGGGTTTGTGTACTTTTTCCGGGTACGAACCATGTTGTCCTTTATTAAACAAATTATTTTTTATTAAATGTTTCATAATATTTTTCTTCATTACCCTTTCACTACACCTTTCATAATATGTGATGTTAGACTCACAGGCCTATAATTACTTGCCTCTAGTCTTGATCCACTTTTGAAAGTAGGGGTAATATATGCTAATTTGTGCTCCTCATAAATCTTGCCTGTATCTAACACTTTGTCTTAATATATTGCAAGTGGCTTTGCGATAGAATGAACTACTTTCTTTAACAAATAGCAGGAATTCCATCAGGCCCTGCAGCAGCTCCATTTTTAATTTCATTAATAGCCTGCACAATATCAGCTTCATTAATATCTATGTCAGCTAAATATTCACTATTTTCATCCCTTACTTCTATATCAATTTATCTTCATTATCTATTCTAGGGGTGAATTCTCTCTTATATCGTTCTGCCAGTATGTTGCAAATTTCCTTTTTTTCATTCGTTAATCTCCCTTCAATTCTCAGAGGGCCTATTTATTTCTATTCTTCTTTTATTCATCTTCTTCGCATATGAGTATAATAGCTTGGGGTTTTGCTTGATATTTAATAGGGTTTTTTCTTCCAAGTCCCGTTTTCATTTTTCTTTTGATTGTATAATCTTTTGTTCTGCATTTTCTATCTTTACTTTTTAGTTCTTCTATAACTTTCCATGCATTTTTTTTCTTTTGCAAGAAAACCTTTTTTCCACTTTCTGATTTTCTGGAACAAGATCCTTCTGTCTCTTTGGTATGCATGAATGATGTTTACTTTTCTTCTTCGGTATATATTTTCCACTATTTTCTCCAATATTTTATATAATATCTCCGTATTTACCCTTATGTCATCACTTACGAAAATGTTATCCAATCTTGTTTGTTTAATTCTTCATTAATTTCTGACCATTTTATATTTTTTACTGTAGAAGTTGTATTTTCCATATCCTTCCCCACTTTTTCATTTCTTGCTTATCTCTATTTTCACTTGCTTTGGAATGAACTGTTAATTCTATGACATTATGGTCTGAAATATTCGCATTATAAACTATTATTTCTTTAACATAATTCATCTCGTTCACAAATACTAGTCTAAAGTATTTTCCTTTCTTGTTGGCAGGTGATTTATTTGTTGAATGTTGTATTCTAGTAGCATATCTAATAGCTTTTCAAATTGCCTCTTATCTTCTGCACTACTATTACTCTCTTTTTTATATGTAAGTAACAACCACAATCTCCTATTCGTTCTTTCCATTCTACGAAAGGAAAGTTGAAGTCATCCCAGATAGGAGAATAGTCCAGTCCTTGTGATTTCTACATATATCATCCAATTTTTCAATTATTAAGTCAACTCTTTAGTATTAGGGGGGAGGTCTATATATTACTATGTTCATCAATTTTTCAGATTCAAATTCTACCGCTATTAGTTTCACATTCTGAGTTACTATATTTCTCATATATTTTTCCTGTTTTTTGTCTTTCCCATATATTGCGGTTCCTCCTTGATTCCTATTTTTTCTATCTGATCTATAAGTTTGGAACCCTTTTATTTGATCATCATTCCCAGTCTCTTGGGAATACCAGGTTTCACTTATATTCATTATATCTATTTTCTTTTCATTTTGGGTTAGTTCTTCTAAGTACTCTATTTTTCTTTTTGAGTTACTCGTAACTAAACCCTGCGCATTCATCACTATGATGGGTTTGCGTGTTTTCTCCTTCATTTAATACTGGTAGTAATAAGGATTTTCCCATGTCTCTTTCCTGTTCTGGTATGTTGTTCTTTTTTTCATTTCCGATGTTCTGACATTAAAAAATCCAACTTTTCCATAATATTTGATCTTCCTTCATCATAATTATTCATTTTGTGTCTGAATCTGCAATTTTCTCCTTCCGTTTCTGCAATATCCTCTTGCATAATAAATACAGTTATTATCTCTTGAGTAGAATTTCGGAGCTGATGCTTTGAAATATTTTGCTGACACCTCTGCATATCTCATTGGTGGTTTGCTTTTCTCTTTTACCTGATATTCTTGATTTCTCTCTTTATTTGTTTCTTTCTTATTTTGGATTTTATTACTTGGTTTGGTTATTTATTTGATTATGATTCATGGCTACAGGGTGCATATATTTGCATTTTTTGTCGAACTTACATCCTTTTCCTTCTTTTAGGTTTACATATTTTTTGGATGCAGATCTCTGCAATCATCCCCATATCCATCTAAGTATGCACATTTACCATATATTTCATAGTTTTTGACATATCTTAGGATGTTTGTAGTAACATCTTTCTCCAAATCTGCAATTCCCTCTTTTCAAAAGGTTGCAGATTTTGTCTTTTCTTGTCTATATTTTCCTCTTTCCCGTCATTGTATAGATCTGGGTAGAGCCTCTTCGGGATTTGCTTTTCTGTTGTCATATCGTAATTTATTTCTTCGTAGGTATGCTGCTTTATTGCCTCATATGTAGTATCAATGAGTATCTCTGCATCCATACTTTTATCTTGTTCTTTGTTTTCCTTATTTTTTTCTGTCATTTCATTTTTGTTTACTTCTCTTCCGTTTTCCTCTTCTTCTTTTTCTTCTTCTTCTTCCTCTTCCTCTTCTTCTTCATCCTCAACTATTTGTACATTCAATCTTGATTTAATAACATTGTCTATCCATGATAGACATGTTGAACAAAAAATTCTTGTATCTTTTCTCAAATCTTGTATTACCTCAGCACACTGTGGATGGGTCGGAATGTTTCATGCAGCACATTTTCTGATTAGGTTTTGTGGATTGACTATGCTATACCAAACCTTACACAGTTTGCATGCTTTTGGCATTCTTTTTCCTAATGCATCAATTAGGATATTCACAAGATTCACCTTATTCATTTTCTTTGTCGGAATATGTTGGTTTATGTATATTTCTTTATGAGTCCTCTTGACCACTTGGATTTTATTTGGAACTTCTTCAATTATTTTCAAGATATTTTCATTAGATTTGTTCCAGTTTGAAGGATTATATCCTTCTAATATATCTATGAATGCTTTTGTATCTTTTGGTTAGGACTGTTGCTGATTTCATAGATGAGAAATGCCAGTTCCCTTCCTGCTACCTCATCGTATTGCGAATCTGCTAGACACGCCAAATTACGCACCTCTTCCCGCAGTTGGAACTTACTGCCATCTTGTTCTGATTTATAGTATTACACTTGATAAACTAACTTAGAAGACGCTTTATCCTACTATTTTCACACTAATCTTATCACCGATAGTTCACGAACACTTCTAGATATTTCTCAAATTCTAGTCGTATGTTAAACTTGTGTATCTGTTGATTAATCTGACTTCACGCGGGTACGACTCACCAAGCAAGATGGCTACTTACGAGAGAGAGAGAGAGAGAGAGAGAGAGAGAGAGAGAGAGAGAGAGAGAGCGAGAGAGAGTTATTCTTATGTGTAAGATTACCATATCCAGACCACATTGTGTGTGTGAGAGAGAGAGAGAGAGAGAGAGAGAGAGAGAGAGAGAGAGAGAGTTATTCCTATTGTTAGTATCACCCATACCCATTGAGAGAGAGAGGAGAGGAGAGAAGAGAGCGTTATTCGGACGTGAGAAATTACTATTCCACTACGATCTCATACAACCAGAGAGAGAGAGAGAGAGCGAGAGAGCCAGCGTTATTCCCACATGTGGAATTACGACTCCCCTGCGGCCATCGGATTCGGTGCTGTCGTGATTGATAATACATTGGGCGTAGTGGACCACAGACGGCTTCGTGTTACCGACAGGAAGTCCATGCAATTGAGGCATTAGCCACGGAGGCACCTCCTGCTTGGTAATTACTGAGTCTCTTCTCTCTCCTTTCTCTCCTCCCTCTCTGTCTCCTCTTCTCTTCTCTCTCTCTCTTTTCTACGCATTCTAGCAAGCTCCCCCAGTTTAGTTGTGTAATAAATATGGCATTCCGCAAAATTTAATAGGTACAAACCTCCCCCCGCCCCCCCACCGTTGACAGCTGTGTAGGAATGAACTGAAATTGAACTGAAATCAGTAAATAATATTTGGAATTTTGTTTCTGTGATTCCTGGATTTTTGACATTGGATATTTTTTTTTGTGGGGGGGGGGGGGGCGACCGTGGGGAGCTTTTTTGAATAATTATTTGTATATATTATATATATATATAATAATATACATATATATATATATATATATATATATATATATATATATATATATATGTATATGTATATGTACATGCTTAAAAAATCACAGTAGATGCGTGGCTTCATTATATAAGCGGATATTATATAGCTACTAAGACAATGTCTTAGTAGCTTATATATATATTGATATAAGCTGTCTAGCCCTTGATACACACACACACACACACACATATATATATATATATATATATATATATATATATATATATATATATATATATATATATATATATAGCGAAGTTGAGGGTGGGCTCTATCAATCCAGTAAACAGCAATTTGGTGTGAAGGGGAAGGACAGTTCTTCATTTCCTTTCAAAGTACTTTATTTAGCTGCGACGTTCAAGACGTCCCATTTTCAAAGCTATATAATAAAAGAAACATATGTTTCTTTTGATTATATAGCTTTGAAAATGGGACTAAACGTCTTGAAACGTCGCAGCTAAATAAAGTACTTTGAAAGGAATGAAGAACTGTCCTTCCCCTTCACACCAAATTGCTATATATATATCTATATATATATATATATCTAATATATATATCTATATATATCGATATATATATATAATATATATATTTATGTATATATGTGTATATATATATATATATTATATATATATATATATCTCATATAACGCATTTTCAGATGAGTATACGCTTACGTATATTTGTTGCGTCTCAGTTTTCATGTTTTATCTTAATTAGTTCTTAGGGTAATGCTTTAATACCCAGCTGCTGCCATTCCTGGTCATTCAACGGGCATGAAGGCATCAAATTGTAAACATGCCAATATTGCTCTCCCCCCACCCCCACCCCCAATCCCCAACCTGGTTTTTGCGCTTTGGAAAGTACTGAGTTACATCCTAGCTGTCGTGTGAAAAGGGTCTGCAAGTTGTGTCTTCATTGCAGAAAGGATTTTGTTTTGCAGCTGTCATCGACAGAGATCAGCATCTTCATAGTCGCCGGATCGCTAAATTGAAAGATGATATACTTCCACAGATGTTGTGCAAGTCATTGAGTTGAAGTTTTAGCAGGGAAAATGATCAGGTAGAAAAAAAAAGTTAAAATTTTGACTCATTTTAAAGAAGACATTGGGAATCATCAGTTACTTGTCTGTTCTGCATCTTCATACTTGCTGGATCTCAAACGTGAAAGATGATATACTTCCACAGATGTTGTGCAATTCATTAAGTTATGAAGTTGAAGTTTTAGCAGGGTAAATGATCAGGTAGAAAAAAATGACAATTTTGGCTCATTCTAAGAAGACACTGTGAATCATCAGTTACTTGTCTGCACATTACCAAAATGCACTGGTTACATTATATTTAGTTTGAATCTATTTTGCTAGTATCTCGAGAACGCCTTAGCAACCCTTACTCTCATTGAATGTAGATTTAACATTGAGTTTTCCATCTTGTAGGTACATTGCTTTTAGTGAAAGCTACTCAGTAAGTGCTTTGTTAGAGAAGAATATAAAGATAGTGGACGAACTTACTTTTTTTTTTTTTTTTTTTTTTTTTGAAGCAGGGGCAGTCTTACACAATATAATTTTTTAAGTACATGGTTCACGCTGCTGAACTACAATAATAATAATAATAACAATACTAATAATAGAATAATAATAATAATAATAATAATAATAATAATAATAATAATAATAATAAAATATAATAGTATAAGTAATAATAATAATAATAATATTATTATTATTATTATTATATTATTATTATTATTATTATTATAATGATTACTGCACATTTACCTTTAAGAAAATTGAAAAAAATTTTGAAAAATGACATACTACTACTACTACTACTACTACTACTACTCATAATAATAATAATAATAATAATACTAATAATAAAAAATAATAATAATAATATAATAATAATAATAATAAAATAATAATTACTGAACATTTACCTTTAAAAAAATGTAAATGTCTATAGGTACGTCACGTCTTTTATATTGCGTAAAGTGAATTGCTTGGGCATTTTTCAAATTCCTGTTTGACGAAAGACCCAGACTCAGTCACAGATCCCCCCCCAATAAAAAGAAAGGAATAACGCCAATTTCAAGAGATAGCTTTGACGAATTTCCCATCAAAAGACGCGACGGATACTTTGAAAAGAGCGAATTATTTCAACTTTTCCTTTTTGGCGCGTTGACTCTGTCCTGTTAGCGATGCCCATCAACGTTCTCTTTGGGGCGTTCATTGTCTCTCTCGTCTCGTGAATCCTCGGGTATTATTCGGAAGTGCCCTAAGGGCTTTGATCAATCACGTTCCCCCTACACATACCACCCAGCTGCTGTCCTAAATTGCCTCGTAACCTAAGTGGTCTCACCTGGTGCGAGGGATATTGGTCAGTCAGGTGTGTTGTGGGATCCTAGGTAGGCGGGCAGTAGTGGCAGTAGGTTAAGCTTTATCGCCTGGATCTTTGTCTTGCTTATTTGGAAACTCCAATTGGCTTAAAGTTGCAGTTTTTTTTATTATTATTATTATTTCTTGCATGGCTGTGAAATTGGCGGAACGTGAGGGAGCGGGTGTGAGGTTGGAAAAATAGGGTGTGAATTGGAAGAAACTGGGGGATGATTTGGGGAAAAAGTTGGCCGTGGATTGGAAGAAGCTGGGAAAAATAAGGCGTGAATTGGGGAAAAAATTGGGTGTGAATTTGGAAAAAATATGGTGAAAATTTGGAAAAAATGCGATGTGAATTGGGAAAAATCGGGTTTGAATTGGAAAAAAAATATGGTGTTAATTGGAAAAAATGGGCCGTGATTTGGGAAAAATAGGGTGTGAATTGGAAAAAAATAGAGCGAAAATTGGGGGAAAATAGGGTGAAAATTGAGGGGGAAAATTGAGGGGGAAAATTGAGGGGGGAAAATGAGATGTGAATTGGGAAAAATGATTAGGGGAAAAATTTGGCGTGAATAAGGAAAAAAGGAGGGCGTGAATAGGGAAAAAAAAGGGGCGCGAATTGGACAAATTTGCGGGGGGGGTTGGTGTTGGGGGAGAAACGGTCTTTGCCTTTTGGAGTGTGACGTCGTGACGCACGGAAAGGTTAGCTTTTGAGGGGAAGAAATGCTTTTGGAGCTAAATGGAAAGGCACAATGGAAGAGAGAGAGAGAGAGAGAGAGAGAGTTTGCTTATGATACTTTTCTCTGAGTAAATGGAGCTTATCTCCATGTTCCCTTATCGAGGTAGTGCCGTCAGTGTACCTCGCACGGTGCACTGTAGGCATTACGTAAGAGTCTTTGCAGCCTCCCTTCGGCCCTTAGCTGCAACGCATTTCTTTCCCTTTACTTTACCTCCGTTCGTATTCGAGGTTTTCCTCCTGTTGTATCTTTCAAACCTTCTCTCTCTCTCTCAATATCTTTCATTGCTGAATGACCGTATAGGTCCCAGTGCTTGGCTTCTGGCGTAAATTCTATATTATATTCCATTCATTTGTCTAAGTGGATTTTTACTTTAGATCGTTGCTTTATGTGGCACATTTGCATCTTGAAGTTTTGTCATTTTTAATTTGAATTCGAATTTTTTACTTTCCTGGTCTGAAGTCGACCTTCAGATGTCTGTTCATTTGTCCTGACTTCTCTCAGAATTGTACTCTCTTACAGTATTATAGACATACAGAAAACTATAGGAAGACAATCTCTCTCTCTCTCTCTCTCTCTCTCTCTCTCTCTCTCTCTCTCTCATAATAGAAGGCTTACGCCGGTCATATAGTTAAGCATATCCTGCAATGATTATGCTGACAAGAATTTCAATTCGCTGGCTTCTGAGCATATTTCCACTTGCATTCGGCAGCGAAAGAGAGAAAGAGGAGGAGAGAGAGGTGAAGGGTAAATGGGAGAGGGAGAGGAGATGGAGAGGAGGAGGACTGGAGACTAGGGAGAGACTTGAGAGTAGGAGGGACAGTGCCGAGAGAAGACAGATGTACAGGCGAGATTGAAGACGAGAGAGAGAGAGTCATTCCTTTAGCGCTGTAGCGTCTTTTTATCTGATTTCAAGTTGTAATGAGTTTATTCCTAATCGTGATAAACTACTTCCTCGATTCTGTTGATTAGAAACTGCTGATATCAGTGTTATGGGTTTGGGAGGGGAGGGGGGGCGAGGTTTAAGGGGTTGGGGTGGGGAAGGGGGGGGGGGAAGGGGTGAAGTGCAACTGCGAAAAGCAGTTAGAAATTGCCTACGAAGACAGGACTGATACGAGTTGCATTCTGATGCTTTCTATACAATTGTTTCAAGAAATCTCTCTCTCTCTCTCTCTCTCTCTCTCTCTCTCTCTCTCTCTTTATATTAAGATTGTTTTTATATATCCGTTCAAATTGCAACCAAATTCTGGCCTCTTGAAGGTAAATAATTCAAAGTTGACCATTTTTAAGAGGTAACATTAAATTTAATCACTTTGAATGTGTACGCTTTTTAATTTTTTTTTCTATAACCTAACTATGTGTAATATATCGTTACTTTTCATTATCCTTTTTATGATTTTTGTTCTTCTATCTGCTTTTTATATTTCATATTGTTTCATGGGTTTTCCTTTTTGTTTGCTGTGTTGTTGATGTCGAATTTTGCCTGGTCTTTTGTTTACCTTTTTATTGTGATAACTTCTTCTTCTTCTTCTTCTTCTTCTTCTTCTTCTTCTTCTTATATTATTATTATTATTATTTTGGTTCCTCTATCTGCTTTTCATATTTCATATTGGTCGTTGTGCAGTGCTCTATTTGACCTGAGTTTATAGCATTTTATTTATTTTATCTACCTTTTTATTGAGCTTACGTCTTCTTTTTTTCTTCTTCTTCATCTTCTTCTCCTTATTCTTCTTCTGCTTCTTTCTTCTCCTTCTTCAGCAGCCTTGTTTTATTCCCTCCACTCTCATGGCCTGAACTCTTGCCTCGTCTTGGGCCTGATTAGGAAGCAGGCCACCAGGCAAGGAAATTGGTGTCGAGGCAGAGGTTTCAAATTAGAGGAGGCTCCAAGGAGATGCCGCCGAAGGGTGGGGGGGGGGGGGGGGAGAGGGGGGCCGAAAGGAGGAGCCTAAAATGAAAGAGAGAGAGAGAGAGAGAGAGAGAGGTGGGGGAGGCGGGATGGGTGTTGGTTATACTTTGTACAACTGTTACTATCACTGTCGAAGGCTCCGTGGAGAGAGAGAGAGAGAGAGAGAGAGAGAGAGAGAGAGAGAGAGAGAGAGAGAGAGAGAGAGAGAGGTTACGGGGATGATAAGCGTGAGGTAGTTGGTAATTCTCTGTTACCACTCTACTATTGCTGTTGAGGGAATGAAAACAATAGGTTGTTGACTTTTTTGTTGTTGTAAGATTGTAAACTCAAAACTAGGTTATTAGTTTACAATTGATGAAGTGGGTTTAGCAGTAGTAGCTTGTCATTTGGCATCTGTCTTTCTCTCTGTATGTCTGTGTCTCGTCTGTCATCTGAAGGCTTGGTTATCAGTCAAACTTGGTAGAAATCAGGCAGTCATGGTCTGTTGTGAATAGAGAATGTCAGTGAAATCTGTACACGGTGAAAGTAGGGTACGAAAGACCGTAGACTATTTTTAAAAAAACATGTCGTCAGTGGGAATTCTCAACATGTCATCACTGGGAATGTCTTTAACCATTCGTCAATTGAATGCTCCGTAGCATTTTATCAATGGGAATGCTCTTGAACATTTAATCACCTTAATGCCCCACGGTATTACTTGGCTATATTCACAGATTACCGTTTAATCGGGCACAGTATTTTACAGATGTTTTGACAAGTTTCATTAAATTTTGTTAGTACACACACATCGTATAATGTACCGAACATAGATTTTCCTCTTTCAAAAGGCAGATTTCGAGTGCCTGAAATTAGTTCTTGGTCGAAAGCAAGAGAGTTCGAGTTGAACCTTGAGGAGGAGGAGGAGGAGGAGGAGGAGGAGGAGTCACCTTAGATTAATTGAAGTCCTCATTTCTCTGTGCGTTAAGCTGAGTGGCATGTTTTTGTATCACTTCAGTATAGCCCACTCGGGCGCGAACTCACGGCGCAAGTCTTCGGGGAGGGGGGCTGGGAGGGTGAGGGAGGGGAGTGGTGAGGGTCAGGGGCAGGGGATAAAGAGCCAGCACAATGAAATGAAACGTTCTCCCGGCGTATTGGGGGGTCTTATTGCTTTCCTTGATGGCTACAATCTTAGATTAAAATGAGAGAGAGAGAGAGAGAGAGAGAGAGAGAGAGAGAGAGAGAGAGCTCTGTAAGATTGTAAGATTCTGATGCCACTGACGCAGTTTCGTGTATTTAACACTACCCTAAATAAATTTTTAATTTATCTATGGTGAACTTTTAAGTGGTCTTGTGTGTGTATAATCATGAATATATGTTGTTTATGCTTATGTAATTATTATATATATATATATATAGTATATATATATGACTGGTAAAATGTTCTGTTACTAGAGAATTCCATCTAATGAAAGGAGCCCATAAAAACGCCAAATTATAGAAATAAGTATATATTATACTTCAAAGACTTAAGAGAGAGAGAGTAGTCTCTGAAATATAGTACGTTACTTTCTATATTTTGGCGTTTTTGTGGGCTCCTTATATATATATATATATATATATATATATATATATATATATATATATATATATATATATATATATATATATATGTATACACACACACAAAAGTAAAACAAATATAGGTTTCAGTGATATTTTTGATCTTTGTAGACCTTTTAAAATAAGGTTTTCTGAAGCACAAAAATATCCATTTCGAATTTTACCAGTTTCTTAACTTGTGTACCTTTTACCTATGTCCATATGCCCCTTTTAGCAACATTGGGCCAAACAGTTTCCTGGTGTACATAGGGATTATGTCTCAATACATCCATTCCTGACTCAATATTTGGCTGTCCAGTTCAAATTCGGCAGGTTGCAGATTCTGGGGGGAGATTGCGGCTGAGTGTTAGGGCCCGGGTTCTTGTTGTAACAACATGAGGTGCCCCAGTGTTGACTTCTGGGGGTTTGAATTTATTTATATATATATGTGTGTTATTTTGCGTTGTTTGTTAGACTGCGTGTTGGGTTTCGTGTTTACACGTGTATTGTTTGCATGTTTCCTGGTTCTCTCTCTCTCTCTCTCTCTCTCTCTCTCTCTCTCTCTCTCTCTCTCTCTCTCGTTGGAGTGAGGGAGTGAGAGACTGTAAATATGTATATGTATAGCACTGAATCTAGTTGAGCTCTAGCGACAGAGAGAGAGAGAGAGAGAGAGAGAGAGAGAGAGAGAGAGAGAGAGAGTGTGTGTGTGTGTGTGTAAATACGTATTTTGTAAAGAATTGCATATCGTGTGTAAATGTGCATACGTATAGTACTGAATATAGTGGAGTCCTAGCCACAGAGAGAGAGAGAGAGAGAGAGAGAGAGAGAGAGATAGAGACCTTACCTTACAGACCTTACAGTTCGTTCGGAGGGTTCCGGGTTACCCCAGGTCCCTCAGTGTGAGGCACCTCTAATGTCTACCAGAGAGTTGCTAGTACATCTTCCGGTATATTTTGCATCTTCCAATCTTGGATGGTCTGGGATGCAGTTTAGATATTTGTCGAGCTTATTCTTAAACACATCTACGCTCACTCCTGATATATTCCTCAGATGAGCTGGCAACGCATTGAATAGACGCTGCATTATCGATGCTGGTGCGTAGTGGATTAATGTCCCTGTGGTGCTTTCCTTAATTTTTCTTGGTATAGTTTTGGGCACTATTAATCACCTCTGCTTGCTCTTTCTGATATTTTTAGTTCCATGATATTTTCTGTTATTCCTTCTATCTGTTTCCATGCTTGAATTATCATGTAGCGTTCTCTTCTCCTTTCTAGACTATATAATTTTAAGGATTGTAGTCTTTCCCAGTAGTCAAGATCCTTAACTTCTTCTATTCTAGCTGGTAAAGGGCCTTTGTACACTCTCTATTTTGTGGCAATTTATCCTTTTGTAGTGTGGGTACCATATCATATTGCAATATTCAAGTGGACTACGAACATATGTTTTTATAAAAGCATAATCATGTGTTCAGCTTTTCTTGTTTTGAAGTGCCGTAACAACATTCCCATTTTTGCTTTACTTTTGCCAAAAGAATTGCTATTTGATCATTGCATAACATGTTCCTATTCATCATCACACCAAGGTCTTTAACTGCTTCCTTATTTGTGATTGTCTCATTATTAGGTCCCCTATATGCATATAGCTTTCCTTCTCTGTCTCCATAATTTATTGATTCAAATTTATCAGAGTTAAATACCATCCTATTTACCTCTGCCCAATCATATACTTTGTTAAGGTCTCTTTGTAGAGCGGTTCTATCTTCATCACAAGTAATTTCTCTACTTATTCTTGTCTCATCAGCGAAACTACTCACTACCGAATCCTTAACATTACTGTCTATGTCTTCAATTATAATAACAAACAGTATTGCAGCTAACACCCGTACCTTTGTGGCACACCGGATATTACCTTGGTTTCATCCGATTTCTCATCGTTTTGCAATAACTATCTGTTTTCTGTTGTGTAAAAATTCTTTTAACCATCTTCCTACTTTATCTACGATATTGTGTTTTCTAATTTTCTTTGCTAATATATTATGGTCTACTTTGTCAAAAGCTTTTGCAAAGTCTAGATAAACCACATCTGTCATTTCCGCTTTTCATATTTTTGAATATGTTCTCACGGTGGACTAACAGTTGGGTTTGTGTACTTTTTCCGGGTACGCAAACCGTGTTGTCCTATATTAAACAAATTATTTTTTATTAAATGTTTCATAATATTTTTCTTCATTACCCTTTCATACACTTTCATAATATGTGATGTTAGACTCACAGGCCTATAAATTACTTGCCTCTAGTCTTGATCCACTTTTGAAAGTAGGGGTGGGATATAGCTAATTTTGTGCTCATCATAAATCTTGCCTGTATCTACACTTTGTCTTAATAATATTGCAAGTGGCTTTGCGATAGAATGAACTACTTTCTTTAACAAAATAGTCAGGGAACTTCCATCCGGCCCTGCAGCAGCTCCATTTTTAATTTCATTAATTGCCTGCATCAATTTCAGCTTCATTAATTTCTATGTCAGCTAAATATTCACTATTTTTGTCCCTTACTTCTATATCATTATCTTCATTATCTATTCTAGGGATGAATTCTCTCTTATATCGTTCTGCCAGTGTGATTTGCAAATTTCCTTTTTTTATTTTTTCATTCGTTAATCTCCCGCTTCAATTCTCAGAGGGCCTATTTCTATTCTTCTTTTATTCATCTTTTTCGCGTATGAGTATAATAGTTTGGGGTTTTGCTTGATATTTATAGGGTTTTTTCTTCCAAGTCCCGTTTTTCATTTTCTTTTGATTGCATAATCTTTGTTCTGCATTTTCTATCTTACTTTTTAGTTCTATAACTTTCCATGCATTTTTTTCTTTTTCTTTTGCAAGACCTTTTTTCCACTTTCTGATTTTCTGGAACAAGATCCTTCTATCTCTTGGTAGCATGAATGAATGATGTTTTACTTTTCTTCTTCGGTATATATTTATCCACTATTTTCTCTAATATTTTATATAATATCTCCGTATTTACCCTTATGTCATCACTTACGAAAATGTTATCCCAATCTTTGTTTAATTCTTCATTTTTATTTCTGACCATTTTATCTTTTTACTGTAGAAGTTGTATATTTTCCATATCCTTCCCACTTTTTCATTTCTTGCTTATCTCTGTTTTCACTTGCTTTGGAATGGACTGTTAATTCTATGACATTATGGTCTGAAATACTCGCATTATAAACTATTATTTCTTTAACATAATTCATCTCGTTCACAATACTAGGTCTAAAGTGTTTTCCTTTTCTTGTTGCAGGTGATTTATTTGTTGAATGTTGTATCTAGTAGCATATCTAATAGCTTTTCGAATTGCCTCTTATCTTCTGCACTACTAACATTACTCTCTTTTTTATATGTATTAAGTACAACCACAATCTCCTATTCGTTCTTTCCAGTCTACGAAAGGAAAGTTGAAGTCTCCAGATAGGAGAATAGTCCAGTCCTTATGATTTCTACATATATCATCTAATTTTTCAATTATTAAGTCAAACTTTTTAGTATTAGGAGGTCTATATATTACTATGTTCATTAATTTTTCAGATTCAAATTCTACCGCTATTAGTTCACATTCTGAGTTACTATATTTCTCATATATTTTTCCTTGTTTTTTGTCTTTCCCATATATTGCGGTTCCCCCTTGATTCCTATTTTTTCTATCTGATCTATAAGTTTGGAACCCTTTTATTTGATCATCATTCCCAGTCTCTTTGGAATACCAGGTTTCACTTATATTCATTATATCTATTTTCTTTTCAATTTGTTGGGTTAGTTCTTCTAAGTACTCTATTTTTCTTTTGAGTCACTCGATAACTAAACCCTGCGCATTCATCACTATGATGGTTTGCGTGTTTTCCTCCTTCATTTAATATTGGTAGTAATAAGGATTTTCCCATGCTCTTTCCTGTTCTGGTATGTTGTTCTTTTTTTCATTTCCAGAAATTCTGACATTAAAAAATCCAACTTTTCCATAATATTTGATCTTCCTTCATCATAATTATTCATTTTGTGTCTGAATCTGCAATTTTCTCCGTTTCTGCAATATCCTCTTGCATAATAAATACAGTTATTATCTCTTGAGTAGAATTTTGGAGCTGATGCTTTGAATTTTTTGCTGACACCTCTGCATATCTCGTTGGTGGCTTGCTTTTTTCTTTTACCTGATATTCTTTATTTCTCTCTTTATTTGTTTCTTTCTTATTTTGGATTTTATTACTTGATTGGTTATTTATTTGATTATGATTCATGGCTACAGGGTGCATATATTTTACATTTTTTGTCGAACTTACATCCTTTTCCTTCTTTTAGGTTTTTGCATATTTTTGGATGCAGATCTCTGCAATTCGTCCCCATAGCCATCTAGGTATGCACATTTACATATATTTCATAGTTGTGACATACCTTAGGATGTTTTGTAGTAACATCTTTCTCCAAATCTGCAATTCCCTCTTTTCAAAAGGTTGCAGATTTTGTCCTTTTTTGGTGCTATTTTTTCCTCTTTCCCGTCATTGTGTAGATCTGGGTAGAGCCTCTTCGGGATTTGCTTTTCTGTTGTCATATCGTAATTTATTTTCTTCGTAGGTATGCTGCTTTATTGCCTCATATGTAGTATCAATGAGTATCTCTGCATCCATACTTTTATCTTGTTCTTTGTTTTCCTTATTTTTTTTTCTGTCATTTCATTTTTGTTTACTTCTCTTCCGTTTTCCTCTTCTTCCTTCTTCTTCTTCATCCTCCAAACTCCTTTGTACATTCATCTTGATTTAATAACATTGTCTATCCATGATAGACATGTTAACAAAATATTCTTGTAATCTTTTTCCTCATATCTTGCATTACCTCAGCACTGTGGATGGGTTGGAATGTTGCATGCAGCACATTTTCTGATTAGGTTTTGTGGATTGACTATGCTATACCAAACCTTACACAGTTTTGCATGCTTTTGGCATTCTTTTTCCTAATGCATCAATTAGGATATTCACAAGGTTCACCTTATTCATTTTTCTTTGTCGGAATATGTTGGTTTATGTATATTTTCTTTATGAGTCTCTTGACCACTTGGATTTTATTTTGGAACTTCTTCAATTATTTTCAGATGTTTTCTTAAGATTGTTCCAGTTTGAAGGATTATATCCTTGTAATATATCTATGAATGCTTTTGTATCTTTTTTGGTTGGTGGACTGTTGCTGATCTCATAGATGAGGAAATGCCAGTTCCCTTCCTGCTACCTCATCGTATTGCGAATCCGCCAAGCCGAAGCTAAATTTCGCCATTTCTTCCCGCAGTTGAACTTACTGCCATCTTGTTCTGATTTACAGTAGTTTCACTTGATAAACAACTTAGAAGACGCTTTATCCTACTATTTTCACACTAATCTTATCACAGATAGTTCACGAACACTTCTAGATATTTCTCAAATTCTAGACGTATGTTAAACTTGTGATATCTGTTGATTAATCTGACTTCACGCGGGAACGTCTCACCAAGCAAGATGGCTACTACGAGAGAGAGAGAGAGAGAGAGAGAGAGAGAGAGAGAGAGAGAGAGAGAGAGAGAGAGAGAGAGCAAATACGTGTTTATAAAGAAATGAATATCGCGGAGGCTGACTCGTGGTCTGGGCGATGTTTATTAGTGGACGACTGTTCACTTGCATCTTTCTTTTCGATTAAACACGGCGTTTTGGATGATTTCCTCTGAATGACCAACAAGAAAAAATCTCTTTAACCCCTCTCCCCCCCTCCCCGCCCCCGTTTTCCATTTTGCGCGTGCGCACGCACACTGGTTTCAAATTATGTAAATATTTTTTTTATGAGCTCCGGAAATTTTCGTTTGAATAAGAACGTTATATTTCCCATCCCTTGTGGTGTCAGTTATAGGAGAGAGAGAGAGAGAGAGAGAGAGAGAGAGAGAGAGAGAGAGAGAGAGAGAGAGAGGAAGGTGTGATGGTAATGCCCTTTTTCCCTCTAAGTATGCGCTGCACAGCCGTAGGAAGATATTTGTGAAAGAATTTCCCATCGCTGTTATACTAACTTCATGACCCTATAGAACATTCTCTCTCCCCCCCCCCTCTCTCGTACTGTCACATCTCTCTCTCTGAACCTCTCTCTCCGTCTCTCATCGTCACCCCAAACCGCTCTCGTCTCTCTTCCTCCTCTCTCTTCCTCCCCTCTCCTCCCTTCCCTCCCTCCCTCTCTCATACGAACAAGAGCAGTTTACAACGAGACGATATTTTCGTCATGATTTTATTCTACTAAAAAATAAATAAAAACTAGATCGCTGAGAGACCATAAAATAAAAATTAGACGGATTTTGTTCGATCACTTTAAACCGTCTTCGGTAATTTGAATGTTTTATGATTACCTAACATTCGTATTTTATTCTTATAATTTTAAATTTTCGTTTCTAAATATTATCAGCTTCGACAAAGTCTGACTTGAGATTTTGTTTTGTTTGTTTTTTTTAATTTTTTTTTTTTTTAATACATCTGCCACCCCAAAATATAAGATATATGGTCACATAATGCAATATCAGACCGTTTTTTTATCTGTTGCAATTGACAGAAATGATTTGATTAGATTAATAACTAGTTTTAAATTTCAAATCCCAAAATTTTCCGTATACGATGCCAACGAGAATTCTCCCTTAGAGATGATTCGTGAAGATAACTCGCAAAAGAGAATTATATATACGTATATGATATATATATATATATATATATATATATATATATATATAATATTATATATATATACATATATATATATATATATATATATAATATGTATATAATATATATATATATATATATATATAGATATATATATATATATACACACACACCTTCCTTAGGCGTATATATAATCCTTTCTTATGCGATTAATCTCCACGAATCATCTCTAAGAGAGAATTCTCGTTGGCATCGTATACGGCAAAGTTTGGGATATATATATATATATATATATATATATATATATATATATGTATATATATATATATATATACATACATACATACATACATACTACATACATACATACATACATACATACATACATACACGCCTTCAGGAATGTTGGCCAAGTACCGTCCATCCATTTTCATCTCAAAAAGACCGTATCGCCGTCCAGTGACTAGAAACTTTTGCCTTTTTTTCTTTTTTTTTTTTTGCAATCAGAACGAGAAACTAGCACCTCCCTCATCTGTGACCATTCTCGCTGATATATTCTTCCTACGAGTACTGCTATTATGACGACTATTACTATCACTATTATTAGTCTCGCAAGTCATGGTCTGGATACGATTGCGGATTGGACTTTGCAAAAATATAGTTCTGGAGAAGACGGAAGTGACTGTCACGTGATTTTAGAAATGCTGAGGAGATGGAAAATATGATAGACATAGACACATATATATTTATATAGATAGTATATATGATTGTAAATTCTCCTCTGAAACTTATTTGTGATATTAGATATTTGGAAATATAATCTCCATCGTTTAGCAGATTCAGGTAACGTCACTTGGCTAAGTTTTGTATATAATGCATTCATGCATTATGATGAATAATGATGAATGGTGAATAATTGTGAAATACGTTATAGCGTTCGCCTGCACATCATTATCAGCTAATCTAGGTAAGCGCTGTGTTACACTCTCTCTCTCTCTCTCTCTCTCTCTCTCTCTCTCTGCTGTGGGAGGTAAATTTCGTTGCATGGAAATTTCGTGAGATAGAAATTTGGCTGGAAGGAAATTTCACGGGAAGGGAAATTTTCGCGGGAGGGAGAATTCGCGGGAGGGAAATTTCGCGGGAAGGAAATTTCACGGGAAGGAAATTTTGCGGGAGGGAAATTACGTGGGATGGTAATTTCATGGGAAGGAAATTTCGCGAAAGGGAAATTTAGCTAGAAGTCAATTTCACGTGGAGTAAATTTCGCGTGAGGTTAATTTCGAGAGATGGAAATTTCGCGGGAGGGAAATCTCGTGTTTTCGTTTTGAGCAGATTTTCCCGCAAGTTTGGTCATTAAGGGGAGTCTTCACCATCGAACTTTTACGGCATAACTTCATTAGCCCACCTGGGTTAAGTTTGTCTTCTCTTGTTTTTTTTTCCCTCTCCAGTGGAGAAGCCTTTTCTTTCTTGTCGGTTCTTTGTGTGTGAGTGTGTGTATTTTTTTCAAGGGTGTTACTCTGAGGTGCTGTCATTCAAAGTTTTCTATTTGTTATGGCAATGTTATCCTTATGATGTATGTATATATATATATAAAGTGGAGCACCTTTTTTTCTGTCGTTGCTGTTTTTCAAGGTTGTTGTGTTTGTTTTTTTAAGGTGTCACACTCTGAGATTTGTTAATATTCAAATTGGGCTTCTTGTTGTGGTAATGTCACCGTTTTTTTTTCTAACATGACGTAGTAATTATTGATTATTTTCCTCATGAATTTAGTTTTCTTCTGAAAATCTCTCCAAGAATAAATTTAATTTGATTCGCTGAAAAGCTGTTTATGGATTCATTTCATCACATTTCATGAAAATCCTTCCAGTATGGACTTCATTGAGTGTGTTGAAATTTCTTAAGAATAAAAATCTTTTAAAGTGGTTAGAATATATTTGTCCAGTACTGCTTACTCCCAACATATAACTCCGTAATGTTTATTGATTTATTTATTAATTATTTATTTAGTTTACCTACTATATCTTCACGTTTTAATCCTCGGTTCTAAAATCTCTAAGTAGCCTCAACTGTGTTCCTTATATTCCTTATACTAGCATACATGTATACAGAAATTATGTATGAAAATTCGTAAAGCAACTAAGTCTACGGGCGTACCCCGCCTCGTTTCACGAGCAGAACCAGCTCCGTTTCAGGGAATCCCTTCTCGGGGGTTGGGGGGGGGCGGAGGTAGGATGAAACCCCATTATAAACCATCTTAGGGGTCCCCCACCATAACCCTGCCAAGTTTCATGCCCATCGGACCAGCCGTTTGGCCGTTATTGAATGACAGACGGACGACAGACATTACTCCCATTATAGTAAGATTTTGACAGAGTGATATGGAATCATTGTCACGACAGAATGATTTCAAAGAAATCTTTTGATATTGCATCACCCATTTTAGTTGCAGTTTTGAGCGCGAATTCCACGCTTTTTCCATCGAGGAAACATTTGCAGTGATCTCTCTCTCTCTCTCTCTCTCTCTCTCTTCTCTCTCTCTCTCTCTCAGAAAAGGAATGTGGCCCGTGTAGTTTGGATGTATTTGTCAAAAGGGGAAAGGCAGGAGGGTCTTATATTAATGAACTCCTTTCCCCAGGTACCGTAAATTACCCGGCTTTTGGCCCTATGAAAAATTGGGCAGACTCCCTTTTTCAAGACACGTGGAGACTTTCTCTCTCTCTCTCTCTCTCTCTCTCTCTCTCTCTCTCTCTCTCCAATGTAAGAGTGATTGTTTCTGTTGTTGTTTCTAGAGGAAATGAACTGATTTTGTTGTTGCGATCTCTCTCTCTCTCTCTCTCTCTGCGAAATTACACGTGAAAAACTCGCTCTCTCTCTCTCTCTCTCTCTCTCTCTCTCTCATCTGGTGTCCTAAATTACACGTGAAGACCCCTCTCTCTCTCTCTCTCTCTCTCTCTCTCTCTCTCTCTCTGGTGGCCTCTAAACCATACGTGAAGACCCCCCCCTCTCTCTCTCTCTCTCTCTCTCCTCATCTCTCTCTCTCTCTCTCTGGTGTCCTAAATTACACGTGAAGACTCTCTCTCTCTCTCTCTCTCCGTGAACCAAATTACACGTGAAGACCCCCCCCCCCCCCCCCCACCCCCTCTCTCTCTCTCTCTCTCATCTCTCTCTCTGGTGTCCTAAATTACACGTGAAGACCCCCCCCCCCCTCTCTCTCTCTCCTCTCTCTCTCTCTCTCTCTCTCTCTCTCTCTGGTGTCCTAATACACGTGAAGACCCCTCTCTCTCTCTCTCTCTCTCTCTCTCTCTCTCTCTCTGGTGTCCTAAATTACGCGTGAACCCCCCCCCCCCCCTCTCTCTCTCTTTCTGCCAACAAGAAAGGAAAAGACTTTAGACCTTAGTATTTGTGAACGAGATGAATTATGTTAAAGAAATAATAGTTTTATAATGCGAGTATTTCAGATCATAATGTCATAGAATTAACAGTTCATTCCAAAGCAAGTGAAAATAGAGATAAGCAAGAAATGAAAAAACAAAAGTGGGAAGGATATGGAAAATACAACTTCTACAGATAAAAATATAAAATGGTCAGAAATTAATGAAGAATTAAACAAAGATTGGGATAACATTTTCGTAAGTGATGACATAAGGGTAAATACGGAGGATATTATATAAAATATTGGAGAAAATAGTGGAAAATATATACCGAAGAAGAAAAGTAACATCATTCATGCATACCAAGAGACAGAGGATCTTGTTTCCAGAAAATCAGAAAGTGGAAAAAACGGTCTTGCAAAAGAAAAAAATGCATGGAAAGTTATAGAACTAAAAAGTAAGATAGAAATGCAGAACAAAAGATTATACAGTCAAAAGAAAAAAAATGAAAAACGGGACTTGGAAGAAAAAACCCTATTAAATATCAAGCAAATCCCCAAACTATTATACTCATATGCGAAGAAGATGAATAAAAGAGAATAGAAATAGGCCCTCTGAGATTGAAGGGAGATTAACGAATGAAAAAAAGGAAATTTGGCAACACTACTGGCAGAACGATATAAGAGAGAATTCACCCCTAGAATAGATAATGAAGATAATGATATAGAAGTAAGGACGAAAATAGTTGAATATTTGCTGACATAGAAATTAATGAAGCTGATTATTGTGCAGGCAATTAATGAAATTAAAAATGGAGCTGCTGCAGGGCCGGATGGAGTCCTGCTATTTTGTTTTAAAAGAAAGTAGTTCATTCTATCGCAAAGCCACTTGCAATATTATTAAGACAAAGTGTAGATACAGGCAAGATTTATGATGAGCACAAATTAGCATATATCACCCCCTACTTTCAAAAGTGGATCAAGACTAGAGGCAAGTAATTATAGGCCTGTGAGTCTAACATCACATATTATGAAGTGTATGAAAGGGTAATGATATTATGAAACATTTAATAAAAAAATAATTTGTTTAATATAAAAGTTAAGTATATCTAAGTTTTACCAGACCACGAGCTGATTAACAGCTCTCCTAGGGCTGCCCGAAGATTAGATATTTTTACATGGCTAGGAACCATTTGGTCACCTAGCAACGGGACTACAGCTTATTGTGGATCCGAACCACACTATATCGAGAAATGAACTTCTATCACCAGAAATAAATTTCTCTGATTCCGCGTTGGCCTAGCCGAGAATCGAACCTCGGACCACCGAATTGGCAGCCCAGTGTTTAATATAGGAACACTTTTGTTTCGTACCCGGAAAAAGTACACAAACCCAACTGTTAGTCCACCGTGAGAACATGATTCAAAAAAAAATATGAAAATCGGAAATGAAACAGATTGTGGTTTATCTAGACTTTTGCAAAAAGCTTTTGACAAAGTAGACCATAATATATTAGCAAGAAAGAAAATTAGAAAACACAATATCGTAGATAAAGTAGGAAGATGGTTAAAAGAATTTTTACACAACAGAAAACAGATAGTTATTGCAAACGATGAGAAATCGGATGAAACCAAGGTAATATCCGGTGTGCCACAAGGTACGGTGCTAGCTGCAATATTGTTTGTTATTATGATTGAAGACATAGACAGTAATGTTAAGGATTCGGTAGTGAGTAGTTTCGCTGATGACACAAGAATAAGTAGAGAAATTACTTGTGATGAAGATAGGAACGCTCTACAAAGAGACCTTAACAAAGTATAGATTGGGCAGAGGTTAAATAGGATGGTATTTAACTCTGATAAATTTGAATCAATAATAAATTATGGAGACAGAGAAGGAAAGCTATATGCATATAGGGGACCTAATAATGAGACAATCACAAATAAGGAAACAGTTAAAGACCATGGTGTGATGATGAAATAGGAACATGTTATGCAATGATCAAATAGCCATTCTGTTGGCAAAATGTAAAGCAAAAATGGGAATGTTGTTACGGCACTTCAAAACAAGAAAAGCTGAACACATGATTATGCTTTATAAAACAAAAAATATGTTCGTAGTCCACTTGAATATTGCAATATGATATGGTACCCACACTATCAAAAGGATATTGCACAATAGAGAGTGTACAAAGGTCCTTTACAGCTAGAATAGAAGTTAAGTAAGACCTAGACTACTTGGGAAGACTACAATCCCTTAAAATTATATAGTCTAGAAAGGAGAAGAGAACGCTACATGATAATTCAAGCATGGAAACAGATAGAAGGAATAACAGAAAATATCATGGAACTAAAAATATCAGAAAGAGCAAGCAGAGGTGAGTTAATAGTGCCCAAAACTATACCAGGAAAAAATAAGGAAAGCACACAGGACATTAATCCACTACGCACCACATCGATAATGCAGCGTCTATTCAATGCGTTGCCAGCTCATCTGAGGATATATCAGGAGTGAGCGTAGATGTGTTTAAGAATAGCTCGACAAATATCTAAACTGCATCCCAGACCATCCAAGATTGGAAGATGCAAAATATACCGGAAGATGTACTAGCAACTCTCTGGTAGACATTAGAGGCGCCTCACACTGAGGGACCTGGGGCAACCCGAACGAACTGTAAGGTCTGTAAGGTAAGGTCTCTCTCTCTCTCTCTCTCTCTCTCTCTCTCTGGTGTCCTAAATTACACGTGGAAGACCCCCCCCCCCCTCTCTCTCTCTAAAAAATAATTTGTTTAATAAAGGACAACATTTGTTTCGTACCCGGAAAAAGTACACAAACCCAACTGTTAGTCCACCGATGAGAAAACATATTCAAAATATGAAAAGCGGAAATGAAACACGATGTGGTTTATTTAATTTTAGACTTTGCAAAAAGCTTTTGATAAAGTAGACCATAATATATTAGCGAAAGAAAATTAGAAAACACAATATCGTGGATAAGTAGGAAGATGGTTAAAAGAATTTTTACACAACAGAAACAGATAGTTATTGCAAACGACGAGAAATCGGATGAAGCCAGGTAATATCCGGTGTGCCGCAAGGTACGGTGTTAGCTGCAATACTGTTGTTATTATGATTGAAGACTAGACAATAATGTTAAGATTCGGTAGTGAGTAGTTTCGCTGATGGACACAAGAATAAGTAGAGAAATTACTTGTGATGAAGATAGGAACGCCTCTACAAAGAGACCTTAACAAAGTATATGATTGGCAGAGGTAAATAGGATGGTATTTAACTCTGATAAATTTGAATCAATAAATTATGGAGACAGAGAAAGAAAGCTATATGCATATAGGGACCTAATAATGAGACAATCACAAATAAGGAACAGTTAAAGACCTTGGTGTGATGATGAATAGGAACATGTTATGCAATGATCAAATAGCAATCTGTTGGCAAATGTAAAGCAAAAATGGAATGTTGTTACGGCACTTCAAAACAAGAAAAGCTGAACACATGATTATGCTTTATAAAACATATGTTCGTATAGTCCACTTGAATATTGCAATATGATATGGTACCCACACTATCAAAAGGCATATTGACAAATAGAGTGTACAAAGGTCATTTACAGCTAGAATAGAAGAAGTTAAGGACCTAGACTACTGGGAAAGACTACAATCCTTAAAATTATATAGTCTAGAAGGAGAAGAGAACGCTACATGATAATTCAGGCATGGAAACAGATAGAAGGATTAACAGAAAATATCATGGAACTAAAAATATCAGAAAGAGCAAGCAGAGGTAGATTAATAGTGCCCAAAACTATACCAGGAAAAATAAGGAAAGCACACAGAACATTAATCCACTACGCACCAGCATCGATAATGCAGCGTCTATTCAATGCGTTGCCAGCTCATCTGAGGAATATATCAGGAGTGAGCGTAGATGTGTTTAAGAATAAGCTCGACAAATATCTAAACTGCATCCCAGACCATCCAAGATTGGAAGATGCAAAATATACCGGAAGATGTACTAGCAACTCTCTGGTAGACATTAGAGGCGCCTCACACTGAGGGACCTGGGGCAACCCGAACGAACTGTAAGGTCTGTAAGGTAAGGTCTCTCTCTCTCTCTCTCTCTCTCTCCTCTCTGGGTGTCCTAAATTACACGTGAAGACCCCCCCCCTCTCTCTCTCTCTCTCTATCTCTCTCTCTCTCTCTCTCTCTCTCGTGTCCTAAATTACACGTGAAGACCCCCCCCCTCTCTCTCTCTCTCTCTCTCTCTCTCTCTCTCTCTCTCTCTCCTCTGGTGTCCTTAATTACACGTGAAGACCCCCCCCCCCTCTCTCTCTCTCTCTCTCTCTCTCTCTCTCTCTCTCTCTCTCTCTCATGGGCGTTTTTTTTTATTTAAGAGTCTTGTAAGAAGCGACGAGTCTCTAGAGAACCTCGACGTATTTTTGAGTAAACATACTTGGGAGTTTTCGAGGCTCGAGCTGCCCCCCGCTCCCCCCCCCCCTGCGCCCCCCCTGTTACAAGTATGCGTCGAGGTATGCCAGTCACGTTAGGCCTATACTACTACTACTGCCACCGACGACGGCCTATGCCGGGGAGAACTCTCTCTCTCTCTCTCTCTCTCTCTCTCTTTAAAGAAAGCTAGACAAAATTATAAGGACACTGTGAATGAACAATAAGACCTGCTCCTAGAGATAAGTGAGCGCACGATGTCTCCTCTTAGGATGGACTAACAAGTCTATGGGACATCCTAATCCTTGTAACTCTCTCTCTCTCTCTCTCTCTCTCTCTCCTCTCTCTCTCTCTCTCCTCTCTCTCGAAGAAAGCGAATTTAATCTCTCTATCAGCTCATTCCTGTGGACTTCAACGGATACTTTTGAATGTTATCTGGTCTCTATATTCTCCCTTAATGTGCTGCCAAGAATTCCCTCTCGGGATCAAGCCGCAGAGGGGGGGTGGGGGAAAGAGAAACAAGGTGTTTATCCCATTTATTTCCGTTTATTGCAGCCCCATATAGCGTAAGCCTATGTACAACTAACAACAGCGCTTCTGGCCGGTGTAATGTTCACGGATCTCAGCGTTATGTTGTTTTTATTTTGCGTTATTTTTTTTTAATAGTGGGCGTGTCATCTTTCAGATTCTGTTTGGAGATAAATGGGGGGTGGGCGTATTTGGTAAGATTATAGCTTCGGGTTGTTACGCATCCTCCTTTTTTTTTTTTTTTTTTTTTTGTGGCTGTATCATTTTGTGGCCTTAAAGTGGTGTATATGGTAAGATTATAGTTTGGTTGTTACGCATCTCATTTTTTCCCTATTTTTTTTTCTATTATTTTATTATTTTTGTTTGGGGTATCATCATTAGGGCCCTAGGAGTGATGTATTTGTTAAGATTATATATATATATTGTTCCTTACACATCTCAGTTTATTTATTTATTAATTTATCTTATCATCTTTAGGTGTATGAGTGGTATATGCTAAGTTTATATTTTTCTGTTACGCATCTCTCTCTCTCTCTCTCTCTCTCTCTCTCTCTCTCTCTCTCTCTCTCTCTCTCTCTCTCTCTGCCAGCCCATTTAGGGCCAGACGACCTAATGCTGGCTGTAGCACTCATACTCGCAGATGTTATAACTGAATTAGAATACAGTTAACTTGCTCCTTCCTGAGAGAGCGTGGATCGAACCCGGAGAGAGCATTATCGCCCGTAATTTAATACGCTTTCTGATGTTTGCTTCAGCGCGTCAGCCTTGCCTTTGAAAGCACATCCATGGAAAGCATAATGCATTGAGAGCCTTTGCACGGAGAGGCCTTTCCTCTTTGATAGAAGAGAGAGAGAGAGAGAGAGTCGACCTCGATGCTGAATGATGTTTAGCGTTTTCGAGAGAATATGAAGGTTGGCAGAGAGAGAGAGAGAGAGAGAGAGAGAGAGAGAGAGAGTCGTCCTCGATGCTGAGTGATGTTTTCCGTTCGAGATAATAAGACGTATTGGAAAGAAGTTGAGAGAGAAGAGAGAGATGCCGAGAAGAGGATGAGAGAGAGAGAGAGAGAGAGTCTTCCTCGATGCTGAGTGATGTTTTCCGTTCGAGATAATAAGAAGTTGGAAAGAAGTTGAGAGAGAGAGAGAGAGAGAGAGAGAGAGAGAGAGAGAGAGAGAGAGAGTCGTCCTCGATACAAGGTGACCCTTCACGTTCAAGCGATGAGAGGTCGGAAGGAAATTGGTTGGCGAGAGAGAGAGAGAGAGAGAGAGAGAGAGAGAGAGAGAGAGAGAGAGAGAGAGGAAGTAAGAAACTACTTGGAACTACTTCTGTGAACTTCTTAATGGACTTCATATCTTCCACGCAAATGTCTCCCAGGCACTTTCTCATCATTAGCGGTCCTTGTGGGTTATCTCAGGCTACTTACCCCTTTTTAAATTTGGCTCCTCTGGGGACAAGATCTGTTTTGGGGGTTGATGGGGGGGGGGGCGCTTATTTGAAGGTTGATGGATATTTTACTTGCTTAACCTTCGTAGTTATGAGGGCCGCTGCATTTCTAGTATATTTTCGGCCCCTAGCTGCAACCTCATGCATTCTTTTAACTGTACCTCCATTTATATTCTCATTCTTCCATCTTTACTTTTTTCAAACGTCTCGTAACTATTGCCTCATAGTATCTGTCAACTTCCCTTTCAGCGTCGAATAACCTCATTGTTCCCACAGCTTGGCGTTTGACTTAATTTTTATATTTCTCTCTCTCTCTCTCTCTCTCTCTCTCTCTCTCTCTCAAAATCATGCATCATTTATGAGTCTTACTCCGTCTGCAATGTAATCGCACATAGTTTATTCATTTATGAGTCATAAATAGTTTATTATTTATGAATCACGCCCCTTCTCGCATCTCGAATCATTCATTTCGCCTTTGAATCAGGATTCCTCTCTCTCTCTCTCTCTCTCTCTCTCTCTCTCTCTCTCTCTCTTCTCTCTCTCTCGTCCAGGTAGTCTAAGTATTCGTCTTTCTTCTTTGTGCATAATTCTCAGTCTCCTTCGGTGGGTTGCTGGCGGACGTCTGAATCGTATGTCACAGTTCTCTTTTAATGGCTATTGCCCTCATAAAGTATTGTCGGAATGTTTTCCTAGCCCTGGTTTATGGGGGTTTCTGGTCTGGCGTAGGGGGGGGGGGGGGGGGGGAGTGTGTGTGCGTGTATGTGTGTGGGTGTGTTTGTGTGGACGTATGTGCGTATACGCCGAATACCTTTACCTTCCATGTTTGCTCTCGTGAAATGTGGTGGTAAGAAGATGAAGCAAATTTGTAATTTTATTATTTAGTTTTGTTGCTGTCTGATTCAATTTGGGAATTGCCTTATTTGGTTTTGTAATTGGTTTATTTCAATTTGCATTAGTTTTATTTTATCTTGTGACTTTCTTCTCAAAATTTTTAATTGTCTGATTTGATATCGTAATTGTCTGATTCAATTTTATAATGCTCTTATTTAATTTTGTAATTGTGTATTTAATTTTGTAATTTTCCAATTAATTTTGTATTTGTCTATTTGATTTTGTAATGGTCATATTTGATTGTGTAAATTTCCCTTATTTAAGTTTGTAATTGTCTGATTTAATTTGTAATTATCTTATAATTGCCTATTTAATTTTGCAATTGTCTATTTAATTTTGTAATTGTCTTATTAGATTTTGTAAATCTGTTATTTAAGTTTGTAATTGTCTGATTTAATTTTGTAATCATCTTATTTAATTTGGTCATTTTCTGATTTAGTTTGGTCATGATCTTATGTAATTTTGTAATTGTGTTGATACAAGATTAAAAAAATACTGTGGATTGAAAATACTCTATTAAACTAGGTGTAAAAAAAAATAGCTAAAAAAACCTCTCTCCACAATTTTGTGGATGGTTGAGGTATATTGGAAGCCTCGAAAAGAATCTCTTCAACAACATACTTGGGCTCTGAGGAATCTCTCTCTCTCTCTCTCTCTCTCTCTCTCTCTCTCTCTCTCTCTCTCTCTCTCTCTCTCTCTCTCCTTCTTCATCATCATCATCATCATGAAACCTTTTGTAAGTCTCGTGGGCGCCCCCGAGTAATGGTCAGTTAATACATCGAGTTGTAAAGGAAAAGGAAAAGTTGAGAGAGAGAGAGAGAGAGAGAGAGAGAGAGAGAGAGAGAGAGAGAGAGAGAGACTAACTTTATGTGAGGGAGTGGGATTTATTTGAATGGGAGCGAGGGAGAGAACTAACTTTATGAGAGAGAGAGAGAGAGAGAGAGAGAGAAGAGAGAGAGAGAGAGAGAGAGAGAGATTCATCTGAAGGGAGTTAGTGAGATAACTAACTTCATCAGGGAGAGATAGAGGGATTGTTAAGAGAGAGTGAGAGAGAGAATATATATATTATCACAATCACTACAATCTTTCATAACCAAGAAAATAATAAACTTAAATATAAAAAATCCAAACTTAAAATTAATCCCAGAAATACTGACAAGAATAAGAACAAAAATTAATACAATTTCAAAGTCACAGCGTAGAGACTCACAGCGAAGGAACAGAAAACAAAGAAAATAAAAGGAAAATCCAATAAAAACAAAAGAGAAAGAGAAGAAAGAGGGAAAGTGGGCGGACGATATAATAAGCAAATAAGAATCGAAAGTCATCTAACGAGCAAAAGGCTGAACCGGTTTTTTTTTTCTTTCTGGAGTTGATGTTTTATTGTCGGGTCGTAACGCAACGCCTACTTATAGGATCTTTTAGGATAAGAACACTCCCTCCCCTCCCCTCCTCTCCCTTCCCCAGAGGGAAGGGGGAAGGGGTAGGTGTTCTGTGGTATTAGGACTTATTATATCGATAGGGCTGAAAGTACGATTTTTTTTTCTTTTAACGAGAGATAAAGATAAATTAGGGGCTTTTTATTTTTTAGGCTTTTTATTTTATTGAATTATTTATCCTTATGTATTTATTTTTTTGTTTTTTTGATTTTATGTTTTTATTTTATTGATTTATTTATCTTTATATATATACTTTTTATTTGTTTTGTTTTTTTATTGATTTATTTATCTATGTATTTATTTTTTTATATTATATTTTTTGATTTTTGAAGGTCGATAGAATAAGCCAATTATCTCTTTGGTATTCTTGCATTTTGGCCCCCTTAGTGGGTAGTGCTGTCAGTGCACCTCACGCGGTGCACTGCAGGCATTAATTAAGGTTTGTAGTAGGCACGGTGGATCTTTCCCAGGATCGTCCCCATAGATCGTCCTCCTGGATCGTATCAGTGTCCCGGAATCGTTCCGGATCGTCCCTATTTTATTTCTCACTTTCATTTCGTGGATCGTTTCTGTGTCCCTGAATTGTTCTAGATCGTCCCGATAATATTCCTTAGGATCATTCCCTGGATCGTCCCCATCGCTTCGTCTTCCAGGACCATTCCGGATCGTCCCTATGTTATTTCTCATGATCATTCCTTGGATCGTCCCCGTAGCTTCGTCCTCCAGGATCGTATCCGTGTCCCTGGATCGTTACAGATCGTCCCTGCATTATTCCTCAGGACCATTCCCTGGATCGTCCCCATAACTCGTCCTTCTGGATCGTTGCCGTGCCCCTGGATCGTTCCGGATCGTCTGTATTATTTCTCAGGATTATCCCTGGATCGTCCCCATAGTTCGTCCCCCCGGTTCGTTTTCGTGCCCCTAAATCGTTCTGGCTCGTCCCTATATTATTTCTCCGGATCATCCCCATAGCTGGTCCTCCTGGGTGGATCGTTTCCCCTGTCCCTTGAATCGTTGCCAAATTGTTCCAATTAGCAAGGAGCCGCCCGTGCGAGGTTTATATATACGCCCAAGGTGCAGCGCGTGTTTGTGACACCCATTCATTCCGGCGTCACACACTTGAACGGTCAGATTGCGTATTAAGTGGCTTTGTGCACAAGATATTCGGGTCTAGGGGGGATGCACTACAAAGGGCGGCTGGGACGTGTCCTTTACTCGGGATTCTTTGTTGAATAAATGGTATTTCTGGTCGATTTGATAAACAGGTAGAAGAGCACTGTCTTGGAAAATGGTTATTTGTTATTCTTACCTGGGACAAAGGACCTGCTTATTTTATTTTTTTTTCTTTATTAAAATAGGAGCAGGTAGAAATTCACTGTCGTAGAAGATGATTGTTTACAAGCCCTTACCTGGGACAAAGGACCTGTTTATTTTTTTTTTCATTTTTCTTATTAAAATAGAAACAGGTAGAAATTCACTGCCATAGAAGATGATTGTTTAAAAGCCCCTACCTGGGACGTGGCATCTTGTATTTTTTTTTTATTAAGATTAAAACAGGCGGAAATTCACCGTCGTAGTGAGTTTGATATTAAAAGATACGAGTGACTTTATAATAATAATAATAATAATATAATAATAATAATAATAATAATAATAATAATAATAATAAGTAATAATAATGTTCTTTATTTGAGCTCAGGGACATATACGTTGAGTATACAAAGTAGAGACAAATCGATTCACAATTTAGATACACGAGTTAAATAGATAAAAATAATAATTTATTCTACCCAAACAAACAATTACTTAAGTGAATATAATAATAATAATAATAATAATAATAATAATAATAATAATAATATGAAGATGAGTGGCTCAAGAGTGCATGGGAAGAAGGACTAATAAAAGTAGACGAAGACCCAGAAATATACAGAGACAGGAGAAAGACAGACAGAACAGAGGACTGGCACAACAAACCAATGCACGGACAATACATGAGACAGACTAAAGAACTAGCCAGCGATGACAATTGGCAATGGCTACAGAGGGGAGAGCTAAAGAAGGAAACTGAAGGAATGATAACAGCGGCACAAGATCAGGCCCTAAGAACCAGATATGTTCAAAGAACGATAGACGGAAATAACATCTCTCCATATGTAGGAAGTGCAATACGAAAAATGAAACCATAAACCACATAGCAAGTGAATGCCCGGCACTTGCACAGAACCAGTACAAAAAGAGGCATGATTCAGTGGCAAAAGTCCTCCACTGGAGCCTGTGCAAGAAACATCAGCTACCTTGCAGTAATAAGTGGTACGAGCACCAACCTGAAGGAGTGATAGAAAACGATCAGGCAAAGATCCTCTGGGACTATGTATCAGAAGGGATAGGGTGATACGTGCAAACAGACCTGACGTGACGTTGATTGACAAAGTCAAGAAGAAAGTATCACTCATTGATGTCGCAATACCATGGGACACCAGAGTTGAAGAGAAAAGAGAGGGAAAAAAATGGATAAGTATCAAGATCTGAAAATAGAAATAAGAAGGATATGGGATATGCCAGTGGAAATCGTACCCATAATCATAGGAGCACTAGGCACGATCCCAAGATCCCTGAAAAGGAATCTAGAAAAACTAGAGGCTGAAGTAGCTCCAGGACTAATGCAGAAGAGTGTGATCCTAGAAACGGCACACATAGTAAGAAGAGTGATGGACTCCTAAGGAGGCAGGATGCAACCCGGAACCCCACACTATAAATACCACCCAGTCGAATTGGAGGACTGTGATAGAGCAACAAAAAAAAAAAAAAAAAATTATTATTAATAAATTAATTAATAATAATAATAATAATAATAATAATAGTAATAATCAATAATTAATAAATAATGACATATACGTGGAATATACAAAATAGAGACCATTCAGTAC
>NC_061110.1:88914302-88949302 GCF_015104395.2 Macrobrachium nipponense | reverse complement strand
GAATTACACCGTTAATATTCGAAATAAGATGTTATTATAATCGTTGAATGTAAGCTGAATGTAACTATCTAAAGCCCCGGACGCAGTGTTACCATACAAAAACACCACAGGCGGATGGACAGATGAAAAAAAACAGAGTATAGTACCTTTCTTGAAAGCGTATCAGTAAAGCGTTAACTTTCCTTCTTTATGCTGCATTTATTAAAATAATACATTAAACAGTTGCAAACTGTTTGATGAGGTACAATCTTTGTTGTACATGTCAAAATTGAGTGAAGTATCCCTGAACAAGGTGTGATCCACCCTCCAGCTTACTCGGGGTGCGCACTATAATCTGCGGTCATATAGTGCGTTGTTTCACCAACGAAAATTAAAATAAATACGTTTTTATTTATATATTTTTAGAAATAATTGTTCTGTACTGTTTAACACGCACATTATTTATTTTTTACATTTTCATTCTAATAAATAAATCACAAATATCCTATCCTAAGATTCCTGTATCTTTAGCTCAACGCAAAACGCGTTTTTCAGATCTTTTTAGTCTTTAACATAGACCTTTCCTAACCCCCTCCCAACAACAACAAAAACAACAAAGTTTGTAGGCTTACTCCCCGAGCAAGCGAAAATGAAACTGATTTCGTAAGTTCAGCAGAGAATTGTTCGAAAATTAATCTGATTTCATAAGATCAGCGAATTGTATCTCCAGACCATTTTTATGGCGTCTGGAGAATTCCCCGCATCAAGCGAATTTAGAATAATATTCAGTGTCCTTTGGGCCACTTGAGAGAGGTCGTTAGAGCACCCGAAATGTGGTCCTGCAGGGGGACGAGAGGGAGAGACACGCTGACGAGGTCCTCAGTGGGGTTTAATTAAACCTAGTCAGGGGATTCAGGCGTTTTACGGTAAAAGCCTTTCCGTGTCATGGGAGTGTAGGGGCAGAAGGAAGGCAGCTCCTCCTCCTCCTCCTCCTCCTCCTACGTCACTGGTCGTCATGCCTTTCTATGGTTTGCCCTGACATTTGTCCTCTCCTTTCTCCCTCTTTTTTTCCCCTTTGTAGTTGCCTCACTGGGAGGAAAGTTACTCCGTTTTAGGGATTTTTTTTATACCCCTGTTTAGGGTTATTTTAAAACATTATCTTTTGGTTTAGGGTTATTTTAAAACATTATCTTTCGGTTTAGGGATTTTTTTTTATGGAAATTTCCTTGTTGATTTAAGGACTCTTTCTAAAAAAATTCGGCTTAAGGATTTTTTATTCCCTAGCTAAGGATTGTTTTATTCCCTAGTTGAGTTAAGGATTCTTTTTATTTATATAAATATAAATTAATATATATATTATATATATATATATATATATATATATCATATAATAATTATATAGATAAAACCTCTTTTGGTTAAGGATTTTTTTTTTAATTACCTCTCTGGGTTAAGGATGTTTTTCGAAAATTCCCTAGTTAAGGATTTGTTTTTAGTTACCTGTTTCCTTCCTGTGTCCTTCCATTCCTGAAAGGAAAAATACTCTGAGAGAATTAGACAGTGAGTCGAAGGTCCTTCTTGGACGGGAATGGGGAATAATCCTGTGGGTTCTGGGAATTTCTCTCCATCCATTTGAGAGATTGGGTTTGGGTCTTCCGTCTTATAGTAAATATAAAATTATTGTTCTTTTTTGCAATTCATCACTCTTCCGGGAGGAAGGTTTGTCCTTGGATGAATGATTGTCCTCCCCACCTCCCCAGCCCTTGTTTGTCCTTCCATCATTTTCCCTATTTTGTGGAGTGTACGGAATGGTTAAGTATGGGAAACCATTCCTTAATGAAATATCTATTATGTTACTCCAAAGTATGGACCATTCCTTGATTAAATCTCTGCAACTCCCTTTATTAGTTATGTTACTCCACATTCTTCATAGCTCATTCGTCTTGCTATTGTTTACTGCTTTTCCGAAGTCTCTGTATTATTGCATTACTCTCGGGTAACGTTCCGTGAATATTTCGGTGTTTTCCGAACCTCGCGAGTTGTTTGAATTTGCTCCGATGATAATGTTTTGGCTAACGAAATTTCAGCCTCGGTAATTTGCCTAACAGCCCCGCGCCCTTCTTTGCTCTTGAGTAATTTACTATCCACTTTAGGATATTACTTTTCCACGGAAATTTGCGCCTAGTAGCGCGGGCGTTCATTAGGTACCGTAGGATTTTATTGACGCTGCGTGAGGCTTGGCACAGCAGCGTATATCAGGACAGGTGGTGTTTATCGAAAGTTCAGATTTTCTACGTAAATTCTTAATAAAAAGTTTTTATGTGTACATTTACGTTTGGTAATTTTCTCGCTCTTAAATGGTGATACATCTACTCTTTTATGGCCTCTAGGTGTCAGAGATACCTTTTTTTTTTCATCTTTCATGTCCTTTAGGCGTAAAAAACCTGCCTTTACATCTTTTATGTCCTCTTAAGTGTCAGATACATTTCTCTACATCTTTTATGTCCTGTGTCAGATACCTTTCTCTACATCTTTTATGCCCTCTAGTGCTATATACCTTTCTCTGCTACATCTTTCATGTTCTCTAGGTGTCAGAGACCTTTCTCTAATTCTTCTATGTCCTTTAGGTCCTTTAGGTTTCAGATACCTTTCTCTACATCTTATATGTCTTCTATGTGTCAGATACCTTTCTCTACATCTTTTATGTCCTGTAGGTGTCAGGTATCCTAACATCTTTCATGTCCTGTAGGTGTCAGAAATCTTTAAATCTTTTATGCTCCCTAGGTGTTAGATACCTTTACATCTTTCATCATTTGTAGGTGCCAGATACCTTTAAATCTTTAATGCTCTCTAGTTGTCAGATATCTGACACATCTCCTTGCATGTTACGATGTGTTCCCTTCACTTCCTTTTTCCACGACTCTTCAGTTTCGTTGGCCACCTCCCCGAAAATGCTTCTCGGGTCCACAAGGGGTCCAGACCGTTTCATAAAGTTTGGTCTCTCAAGTTCTTCTTGAAAGAAGTCAGGTACTTTTACGTAGGAGGCAGTCTTGTTTTAACGTTCTTTTTTAAGGTTCTCCTAACCCTAATGGATTTCGCGGATTTTATTGCCTTGTTTTGGGCCAAAATAAGTTGTGAATTAGATGTGAGGTTTTGAAGGAGGTAGGCATTCGCAATTGCTTTTTTCCGGGAACCAGTTTTTTCTGTAGCATTCCAAAAAATATTCAATATTCATTCCTGCCTTTTTGCTATGATATGCGTTTCCATTTTTGTCATTTAGTTATTTATTTTTTGTTATTTTGGTTTTCTCTATAGTGAAAATGTACTCGGCTGCCTTTCCATTGACGGTTTATGCGCTCTTATTATTATTATTATTATCTGTCTATTATCATTATCGTCACATATGCCCTTATTATTGGTTTCTTCCTCTTATTGCTGTCTCTTCATTATTGTTTTAGAATAAACTGCGACAGGTAAGTTGAGTGGATGAAAGATATATTCTGATAGCAAGTCACTTACTGTCTATATATATTCTATCATTTGTTTGCTATCTACGGAGAATACTGAGAACACTGTGAAGAGAATGCAGAGAATACTACGATGAAATTCTGAGAATACAGAGAACACTGTGATGAGAATACAGAGAACAATATTATGAGGATACAGAGATTACTATAATACTATAATGAGATACTGAGAATAATAGGATGAGAATAAGGATACAGGGAACACTATGACGAGAATACTGAGAACACAATGCTGAGGATACAGAGAATACTATGATGAGAATAGTAAGGATACTGAGAATAATATGGCGAGAATACTAGACAGATACTGTTAATATGATGAGAATACAGGCAACACTATAATGAGAATACAGAGAAGACCATGATGAGAATAGTATGGATACTGAGAATGATAAGATAAGAATACTAAGGATACCGAGAATATGACTACAATACAGAGAACACTATAATGAGAATACAGGGGATGCTATGATGAGAATACCGAGAAGACTATGATGAGAATGACGAGAATATACAGAGAACACTATGATGAGAATACAGAGAGTGCCACGATGAGAATTATGAGAATGCATAGAACACCACGATGAGAATCATGAGAATGCATAGAACACCACGATGAGAATATTGTGATGAGAATACTGAGAATAGTAAAGAATAAGGCGACAGGAAGGAGGGACGTTACTGATCGTTTCGTCTGTAAAGATTAATTTGCTATTGGGGTCGATATCACTCACGACCAGGCAGCAAGGCTCGTACAAGGTTTATATACTATTTTCGTGCGTTGATCGATACCGGGCTCCGCTGCCTGAGATCTGTTACAGCCAAGATTTGATAGAGAAGGTATTAGTTATACGCACGTGTATGCATGTATGTATATATGTGTGTATATCTAGTATAAAAGGCCCATTAAAACACTCTAGTTTGAAGCCAAGGACTATATTTCTGTGGATTAACTTAGCTTTAAGCCAGATTGTTTTAATATATATATATATATATATATATATATATATATATATATATATATATATGTAGCTGTAAAAAATGTTCTGTTACAACAGAATTCCGACGAATAAAAGGAGCCCATAAAAACGCCAAAATATAGAGAGAAAAAACTACTATAATTTGGCGTTTTTATGGGCTCCTTTTATTATATATATATATATATATATAATATATATATATATATATACATATATATATATATATATATATATATATATATATTATGTAGACACTCTACCTCGTCTTTAAAATGAAAAACACTGTAGTGTGTGTGGTGTGAGAATTTAGTTGCAAAGTGAGCCTGAAAGCCAGTAAACGAGGAGAATGCCACTGTTTATGTCAACAAAGGCCTTTGTTGTGGAGTAGAATCCACATCATCTGTTAAACCCCGTATATTCTATGGGTAGATAGGAAGGAACGGCGAAGGGCTCCTATTCTTATACAAATTGGCTCTGTATGAAGTTTAACTCAGTCTTCCTCCTCCTCCTCCCTCCTCCTCCTCCTCCTCCTTCACTTCACAATGGGCGGTCCTGTCGACGTTTCGTCCCTAAAAAGATGTTCTTGGATTATCATCTGATTACCCACCCCCTCCCCCCCGCCACTGATCGATCTCGCTTTATCAGCAGGTCGTTTGGTCTTAATTCCTCGCCGTATCTCTCTCTCTCTCTCTCTCTCTCTCTCTCTCTCTCTTACATATATATATATATACATATATATGTATATGTATATGTATATATATAATTATTTATTAATTTGCATGACTACAGTACACATATTAAGTATAAAGCGCTCTGTAAAGATTAAAGATACCATGATTATATCTTTCTACACAAACACTCACCTGTAAGCTTATGCAGTAATTATTCGTGAATAGTCATGAAAAAAGAATAATTTTTCCTATTAATTATAAAGTAAATATTATAAATATTACGAAGTAGCCATTAACAATAATTATTCCTGAATAGAAATGCCATGATAAAACTAATCATTTTTCATATAAATTATAAATGATTTTTCGCTTAAATTATAAAGTAAATCTTACGAAATAAGCAATAATTGACTAATAATGCCTGTGGCTGCTTAGGCATATTTGCTCTCACGCTTAATAATTTCCACGTATACAACCGCTGTAAATGATTATACTTATAAAATAAACAAGTACCCGATCAGAACAGGTATACGGAAGCAGGTAATACGGAAGCAAGCGTGTTCCTTAATTAAGCCACGGACCGTACTTGTCCAGATGAGGTGTCAGGTACCTCATTAAATGGCATTTTCTGAGCTATGCAGATTATTATCGTGTGTCAGTGCAAGGGACCTTTTTTTTTTTTTCGTTTTTTACGTCCATGACAGGTGTCCTGAGTCTAGAAGCAACAGGTCCATATTATCATTTTTTCCTTGTTTTTTCTTATCCTGCCAAGAGCTCTCATGTCGGGCAAAGGTATATCATTGGCGCAGATTATGATTTCGACACAAGTAGTATCTGCCTGATTTAGACGTGATGCCATAAATTGTTCGACAGAAAGCTTATTCGACCAGGTCGAGTTGCATTGCCTTTTAAGTCTAAGAAGGACTACTTTTGCCAAAGGCTATCATATTAATCATTTTATGCTTTTAATATTTTGATCTTGGTGTAATTCGTCTTCATATTTCCATGATTTATTTCGAGAGATTCAGGGTTTGTCGTGCTGGACTAAACTTTCTACAATAAAAAAATAATGAATAAAAAAATGAAAATAATAAAAGCAATAAAAAGGATAATAAATAATGAAAATAAGGAAATAATAAACTTAATAAGAAGGATAAAAAATAATAAAAACAATAAAAAGTATTTAAGGAATAAAGGGGTAAGGATTTGAACTTGTAACAAGTAATATCCATATGGCTTCTACATCCTTCACTGTATATATGAATTTCTTTGCATACGTACCAAACCTTGATAAAAGTTACCTGCTGTTTAGTTGTGTTCATGAAAATTAGTATTTTTATTCCTTGCATAAGATCGTAGTGCGTGAAAATTGATTATTTGAAGGAGTTGCTCTCTCTCTCTCTCTCTCTCTCTCATTATTTTTATAATTTTGCTTTTAACAGAATAAACATTGTTATTCCTTGTGCTTGAACATTGTAAACGAGTAGGGAATTGCTCTTTCTCTCTCTCTCTCTCTCTCTCTCTCTCTCTCATTGTGTTTTTATTATTAAAATAAATATTTTTATTCCTGGTGCTTGAACGTTGTAAACGAGAAGGGAGTTGCTCTCTCTCTCTCTCTCTCTCTCTCTCTCTCTCTCTCTCTCTCTCTCTCTCTCTCTCATTGTGTTTTTATTATTAAAATAAATATTTTTATTCCTGGCGCGTTGAACGTTGTTAAACGAGGGAGTTGCTCTCCTACTCTCTCTCCTCCTCTCTCTCACCCTTCTCTCCTCTCCTCTCTCTCCTCTCTCTCTCATTGTTTTTTTTTTTTATTAAAATTAAAACAAATCTTTTTATTCCTGGCGCTGAAACGTTTGTAAACGGAAGGGAAGGGGTTGCTCTCTCTCTCTCTCTCTCTACTGGAAAGACTACAATCCTTAAAAATTATATAGTCTAGAAAGGAGAGAGAAACGCTACATGATAATTCAGGCATGGAAACAGATAGAAGGAATAGCAGAAAACATCATGGAACTAAAAATATCAGAAAGAAGCAGATAGGTAGATTAATAGTGCCCAAAACTATACCAGGAAAAATAAGGAAAGCACACAGGACATTAATCCACTACGCACCAGCATCGATAATGCAGCGTCTATTCAATGCGTTGCCAGCTCATCTGAGGAATATATCAGGAGTGAGCGTAGATGTGTTTAAGAATAAGCTCGACAAATATCTAAATTGCATCCCAGACCATCCAAGATTGGAAGATGCAAAATATACCGGAAGATGTACTAGCAACTCTCTGGTAGACATTAGAGGTGCCACACTGAGGGACCTGGGGCAACCCGAACGAACTGTAAGGTCTGTAAGGTCTCTCTCTCTCTCTCTCTCTCTCTCTCTCTCTCTCTCTCTCTCTCTCTCTCTCTCTCTATTATAATTTTGCTTTTATCAGAATAAATATTTTTATTCCTGGTGCTTGAATGTTGTAAACGGGAAAGGAACTGCTCTCTCTCTCTCTCTCTCTCTCTCTCTCTCTCTCTCTCTCTCTCATTTTTTACAGGTTTGCATCTGCTTTGTCTCCGGTATCACTATCTTAACATTTCGCAATCATTAGTGTCTTCATTCATCTTCAAATAGTGTTTTCTTACCGCGATCCTGTCGGAGTATTTAACCACGACAGACATTATCGTGGAGTCGCTTCATTTTATCTCTTAGACTGGTTACGATAGATTTAATTCGAGTAAGTGCCCGTCTATTTATGTCTGCTTAATTATCGGTTGAAATCGTGGTTGCAATTAGTTGACTATAATGTATTTTTCTTTTTTATTTTTTTTTATTTTTTTTTTGTTGGGGGATTGGTTGAAATAATTGTTGTAATAAGTACAATGTATCTTTGTTTTGTTGGAGATTGGTTGAAATAATGGTTGTGATAACTTAAGTACAATTTATTTTCGTTTTGTTGGAGATTGGTTGAAATAATTGTTGTGATAAGTTAAGTACAATGTACTTTTGTTTTGTTGGAGATTGGTTTAAATAATTGTTGTGATAAGTTAAGTACAATGTATTTTTGTTTTGTTGGATATTGGTTGAAATAATTGTCGTAATAAATTAAGTACAATGTATTTTTGTTATGTTGTAGATTGGTTGAAATAATTGTTGTGATAAGTTAAGTATAATGCATTTTTGTTTTGTTGAAGATTGGTTGAAATAATTGTCGTAATGAATTAAGTACAATGTATTTTTGGTTTGTCGGAGATTGGTTGAAATAATTGTGGTAATAAGTTGAATACAATGTATTTATTTTGTTTTTCTTGGAGGCTGGTTGAAACAATGATTGAAATCTGTTGAATACAATGATTTTTTTTTGTTGGAGAATGGTTGAATTAATGCTTAAAATAATTTTGACATAATGGCATTTAATTATTTTATTGGAGGTTGGTTGAAATATTGGTTGAAATCAGTTAAATATAATTTAATTTGGAGTTGGGGGTTTATTGGGTGTTGGGTGAAATATTGGTTGAATAGTATAATACATTTTTTTACTTTGGTCTTGATATGTTGAAATGATGGTTGTAAAAAGTTTAATACAATGTATTTTTTTGCTGGGTGATTAGTTGAAATAATTATTGTAGTTAGTTGAATATATACAGTGGATTTTTAATTATCTATTTTAATTTTCTGTCGAATTTTTTGTCCATTAAATACATGGGATTTAATTCTTAGCATAATAGGACAGGTTTAAGTTTTAGTGATATGCCATTTTTATAATTTGATTTATGACTTTATCTCTTTAATAATAATAATAATAATAATAATAATAATAATAATAATAATAATAATAATAATAATAATAATAATAATAATAATAATGATATTGTATCCAAAATCATAGGAACACTAGGCACGATCCCATGATCCCTGAAAAGGAATCTGGAAAAACTACAGGCTGAAGTAGCTCCAGGACTCATGCAGAAGAGTGTGATCCTAGAAACGGCGCACATAGTAATAAAAGTGATGGACTCCTAAGGAGGCAGGATGCAACCCGGAACCCCACACTATAAATGCCACCCAGCCGAATTGGAGGACTGTGATAGGCAAAAAAAAAAAAAAATAATAATAATAATAATAATAACGTTTTTAAGGTTGCGTATCTCACTGTCATAATTTCAGCTATAATTTTGTTTCATTGACATATTTTCTAAAATGTTTCTTGACATTTTGAAAGCGTACATGTTACTCAAATTGTAGAAGGGAAAATATTTAAAAGTTAAACGTTACCTATCTTTCTCGTGAATGAAAATCCTCTTTTGACGAACTGATATGGGAACTTGAATATGAGCGGTCTATATTTCATCATTGTAAACAACCCTGTATTACATAGCGGCATTCTTTAATTATTGTTAACGTAACGGGGGAAGGCTCCTGTACGCTATACATATATTATGCATATTCCAATTAAACCCGACATTTTAAGATACATTACTGCCCCAGATGTGCGTGTGGACGTATTCGTCTAATTGTGCACTTTGTAACGTATCTCGCAGATTCTGCGTTTTGTTGACGTTGGTTAATGATTTTGTTTTTATTGTTTGCTGTTTTTGTTTATTTTTGTTTATTTATTTTTTCTTTTCCTTGTATGACTCTGGGTTAAAGATACGTGACATCAGAGGTAGAAAAGTATCATATGATTATGTATTTTTAGTTTATATTGTACTTCCTTTTTTTTGTTATTCGTTCCCCCTCTCTCTCTCTCTCTCTCTCTCTCTCTCTCTCTCTCTCTCTCTCTCTCTCTCTCTCTCTCTCTCTCTATTATAAGTTCGCTCTCATTAACATAAATATTTTTATTCTTTGTGCTTGAACGTTGTAAACGAGTAGGGAATTGCTCTCTCTCTCTCTCTCTCTCTCTCTCTCTCTCTCTCTCTCTCTCTTCTCTCTTCTTCTTCTTCTTCTTCTTCTTCTTCTTCTTCTCAGTAAGGTCCTGTGTTTGCAATTCCATAAAGTTCCCAGCCCTTTTGACCAAGGCCAAGTGAAAGACCTAAATTCATTTCTGTGTGTGTCAGTGTGTGTGTGTGTGTGTTTGTGTGTGTGTGTGTATACATCTTTCTCCCATCCTCCTCTCTACGTCAAAGAACAAATGGCATCATTGGTCTGTAATATTGGTCGTAACTATTATGACTGGTGGCAGGGACTGTAATGGCACAGATTTCTCTCTCTCTCTCTCTCTTTCATATTTTTCTCAAGTAGTGTCTGGTATTTTACTTAAAAATCTCTCTCTCTCTCTCTCTCTCTTACAGTTGTGTTCCATTCTGTATTTCTGCCCAGTTCTAACGAAGATCATTTGAGAAAATAATCGCATTTAGTTTATTATTTGTTTACTCCCTTTTTATTTCTCTTTTTTGCGCCCTCAGATCTTAAAAACTGCTGGGGCTAGAGGGCTGCAAATTGGTATGTTGATCATCCTCCCTCCAATCATCAAACATACCAAATTGCAGCCCTCTAGCCTCAGTAGTTTTTTTTTTTTATCTTATTTAAGGTTAAAGTTAGCCATAATCGTGGTTAAGGTTTCATTGGCCGCGGCCTGTATAGCATTTTACCGGGACCGCCGAAAGATAGATCTATTTTCGGTGGGCTTGATTATACGCTGTACAGAAAACTCGATTGCGCCGAAGAAACCTCGGCGTATAATTTTACTTGTTTCTGTTAACTTGAGTTCAGTCAAGTGGGTCAGTAATTGTCTTTAGTTTAATATTTTCCGTAGGGGGTTCGTATCGTCAGTGAACCTCATGCGGTGCACTGTAGGCAATACTAAAGGTTCTTTGTAGCGTCCCATCGGCCCCTAGCTGCAACTAATTTCATTCCTTTTACTGTACCTCCTTCCATATTCTCTTTCTTCCATCTTACTTTCTTCAACCCTCTCCTAACACTTGATTCATAGTGCAACTGCTTTGAGGTTTTCCTCCTGTTACACCTGTCAGTTTCCATTTCAGCGCTGAATGACCTCATAGTTCCCAGTGCTTGGCCTTTGGCCTAAATTCTGTATTCAACTCAACTCAATTTAATGTTTATCTCGTTATTTTGGTACCTCGAGCTCAGTCAAGTGCGGCGTCGGCTTCGTCTGAACACTTATATTTTTATTCGCGAGAATTGTGTGTGTGTGTGAGTGAGTGTGAGTGACCCTTTCTTCACGAGGGTGCAACAATGACCCCAAGTCATTTTTATCTCGGTGGATATAATGGAGACTACGTGCCCGGCTCTATTCTTCTTGGGTAGTGATGCCCACCGCACCAGCAACTCCTTCCTTTATCATCTTCAATCTCACTCGATTTTATTCTCGAATTGGAGACGGTTCTTCTCAGTTGAGCGAATGAATAGAAAAGGTCATTCAAGGATATTATTAAGGGGAGCACGCAGCTTATTTTTAAGCATTTGTCATTGACGTATATCAGGGACGTCAGAGATTTCTTATTTCGTCATTCTAGTGGTAGACTTGAGTGTCATTTTCGCTCGTGATTTATTGCTTTGCAGAATCTGCTGGTCTCTTATATTTTTTTTTATCAGATACGTGTATAATTGTATCGACAGCAATGGCGTCTTAACTTATCGAATTCTTCACGCTAATTCTTCATACTTTTTGGATACGCCTGTGACCAAAAAAGTGTGAAGAATTCTAGAAGTTGAGAGTAGCATGTGGTTTTTGCAACTTTTTTTTTCTAGGAATTCTCCACACTTTTTGGATACGAGTGTAACCAAAAAGTGTGAAGAATTCGAGATTTTGAGGATAGCTTTGTGGTCTTTGTAACTTTTTTTTTCTAGGAATTCTTCACACTTTTTGGATACGAGTGTAACCAAAAAGTGTGAAGAATTCTAAGTGATGAGGGCATAGAACATTGCGATTATAACAGTTATTCATCTATTTTGCTTCTCGTTGAATTAATCTCACTTTTTGAAGATGCCTGGAACGAGAAAGTGTGCAGAATACGATAACTCAAGAGGACATTTTTTGCTGTTACACTTATTACTTCAAGTTACGTTCGTGACAAAACGAACATGGGTTTTGATATCAGGAACATATCTATCACTAAGCACCTCAGTGGCGTGGTCGGCATGGTCTTGGCGTGCCACCTCGAGGCCGAAAGTTCGATTCTCGGACATCCCATTGAGGGATGAGAAATGTGTATTTCTGGTGATGGGAATTCATTCTCGACGTGGTTCGGAAGTCACGTAAAGCCGTTTGTTGGTCCCGTTGCTGAATAACCACTGATTCCATGCAGCGTAAAAACACCACACAAACAATATCTTTCGCAGTTTTGTTTTGACGACACCGTGATTGAATAACACATTCCTAATCATATTCCCTGATGGTAAACATGATGACTCGGGTGTTGAAGATCATGTTTTGAGAATGACAGAAGGTACTGAGGTCAGCACTTCAGTCAGCAGCTGACTCCGCTTGTGAGTCAGCTGACTTCTCCCCTTTATCGCTTTCCATTCACGCTGACGTCAGGAATGATTGCAATTGGTGGTATTTTTGATCTAGCAAAGCTTAGCTGTTTTACGGATGGCTGACGGTATAGAACTCTCTCTCTCTCTCTCTCTCTCTCTCTCTCTCTCTCTCTCTCTCTCTCTAATATTTTCTTCAAGTAGTGTCTGGTATTTTACTTAAAATCTGTCTCTCTCTCTCTCTCTGTCTGTCTCTCATATTTTTCTCAAGTAGTGTCTGGTATTGTACTTAAAATTTCTCTCTCTCTCTCTCTCTCTCTCTGAGAACGGGCCTGCATATGCTGCATTGCTCTCCATATTCACGCCAACGTAAGCAATGATTGATAGTATTTTCGATCTAGCAAAGCTTAGCTGTTTTACGGATGGCTGACGTCATCGCGTAGAATCTCTCTCTCTCTCTCTCTCTCTCTCTCTCTCTCTCAGTAAGTGGTGGTCATTGGCTGTGATTGAGGGTTGCCAGATAGCAATTATTGTGTCGCTGTTTCCATGCGCAACGCATTTTTGCGAAACGCTTAATTTGCTAATTATGTGCTGCTTTCAAACATTCATCGTGAGTTTTTTGGGGGTGGAGGGGGCCGGTTGGTTGGGGGTGGGGTGGCTGGGGTAGGGGGGAGGAAGGAGTTTGATGTAATTGAGATAGCATAAATAGAGTCACATATTTTTATCCAATTTTCCCTTTGTATGTCTGTATGTATGTGTGTATGTATGCATATTTATATACGTATTTGAAGTTCTTATTTTCTTCCTTTTTAATATATATATATATATATATATATATATATATATATATATACATCAATAACTGTGTATACATATAGGGACATTTATGAATTCACTATATATTTATTTTATACGTAACTGTGAGTACGTATTTGTAATCTGTATTCATATACAAATGCCCGGACGTATGCATACGTATTAACGCAATATTGTGTGTATATATATATATGTATGTATGTATGTATGTATATATGCATAATTGTGTTTTTATCCCGCTTTGTTTTCAATTTATTTTATTTGCGTTTAATTTCGTTATGAATATACATTAGATTTTGGCTCTTTTATTTAATTTCCACCTCTTCTTCTTCTTCATATTCTTACTTGCTATTCTTGTAACCTTTTTGGCTCTTAGAAAGTAACTTTATTTTTCTTTTACTTCGCTCCACTTTTTTATTCAGATCGTATGTAAGTGTGTGTGTGTGTGTGTGTGTGTGTGTGTATGTATGATCTAAGTGGTAGCTGTCAGTATGTGTTGAATATATGTTTCTTTACATGTCACTTTTTTTAAGAGTCATGTACCACTATAGATGTCATCTCTCTCTCTCTCTCTCTCTCTCTCTCTCTCTCTCTCTCTCTCTCTACCTTTTAAAAGAAAGCTCTAAATGTCAGGATACGTAGTTCACAGGTATATTTTTTTTCACGGATCTAAAATGTTAAACGGCTATTAAAGAGAGAGAGAGAGAGAGAGAGATTTTTAATTGTAGTTATTCTTAAATTGAAATGATATGAAAATGAGAGAGAGAGAGACAGAGAGAGAGAGAGAGAGAATTTTTTGTAATGTTTCAGAGGAAAATCTAAATTTGTTACAGTTTTTTCTTTGTTAACAGAGAAAAAAGGGGGTTGGGTTTGGTGGGTTGAGGTTTGTTGCACTGGGGCTGAAGAAGCCACTTCTTCTTCTTCTCCCCCCCCCCCCCCCCCCCCCCCCCCCCCCCCCCCCACCCCCCCCCCCCCCCCCCCCCCCGACCTGATGGGAGTTGGAAGGGGTGATTTAAACAACCCAGAAGACTTTTATGGGGAAATTAATCATCTTGACAGAGCGAACTGGACTTCAAAAGTCTTCGGGATGATAACTCCCCCCCCTTCTCTCTCTCTCTCTCTCTCTCTCTCCTGGCCTTGTTTTCAAATGTTTCTTATTATGTCACTACAGAGAGAGAGAGAGAGAGAGAGAGAGAGAAGCACTTGACGTGTATTTTTCAGGTAAAAACAACACAGTAGGTTTCGACGAGGTTAGTCGTCACCCCATGTGTGAAGCCTCTCTCTCTCTCTCTCTCTCTCTCTCTCTCTCTCTCTCTCTGTAGTATGATATGTAGAAAACATTTGAAAACTAATAATGAGAAACTCTTTTAAGAGAAGAAGAGAATAGGAGAACAGAAGAGAAATTAAAAGATTCGGAAAAGGAAGAACATTCTATCTCTCTCTCTCTCTCTCTCTCTCTCTCTCTCTCTCTCTCATGCCATACATATTTGGCATTTGAAAACTAATAATGAGAAACTCTAAGAGAAGAAGAGAATAAGAGAAGAGAAATGAAAAGATTTGGAAAAGGAAGAACATTCTCTCTCTCTCTCTCTCTCTCTCTCTCTCTCTCTCTCTCTCTCATATGCTATTTTTTTCACAAGCTCTTGATATATTTGCCCTCACCCAACCAAGTGTTGGTGCTAGTGTTTGGAAGGTTGGGTGAAAGTGGGGTTTAGTGAATGGGTGAAGAGAGGGGGGGGGGGGTTGTTCTGGATTGGAATGAAGGTCCTGTCCTCACGGGTAGGGGTCGAGTCGTAATGGTCACTAAAAGGTCTCCTTCAGAAAAAGGGGGTTCTTCAATTTCCATTACATATTAAAAGCTCTACACAAATCATTCCTTTCAAAGGAGGCCGCTTTCCCTAACCCCCCTCCCCCCCCCTTTTTTTTTTTAGTTTTCTGTCCTTTTCTGTGTCCTTTTTCTTCTCTTCTTTCTGCTTGGCCTTTTTTTTTTTAGTAACTTCATCGTACGGTACTTTGTCATTTTCGACATACCACACCACCTAGATTTCTACTCTCTCTCTCTCTCTCTTTCTCTCACAGTTATTATTTTTATACTGCGCATTATATTTCACTTTGGAAATAAAGTTTGGATTGTTTGTAATTCCATATTTATAGAGTAGTTGAAGCACTCTCTCTCTCTCTCTCTCTCTCTCTCTCTCTCTCTCTCTCTCTCTCAGGTAGCTATGAAATAGCATCAGAAGACATTCACCGAGTTTTAACGACCCATTACCTGTTGAGTTTCTTTTTTTTTCATTTCATAGGAAATAATAACTATTAAAGGACTTCCATCCCCGATTCTGATTATGTGTTTATCAATTTATTTTAGGTAGTTTTATATTCAGTAGTGTCGTTTAGCTTGTCATAATTTCGGGGAACATTTTCCATACGCTGATTAGCGCCTTAAAATGTAATTTGTACAATTTTAAATATGGGGTTGTATATCTATTAGAAATGTACTCTTAGTAATATATTTTTTTTCGTGGTATTCAGTATAAGCAACCCATTTTCCAACTATTATACGGCTTGACCAGACCCCTGATGTTACAGGTGTTTGCCTACAGGGGTGTGGGTTAGGCTTCATTGTGTATCCTGCCTTTTATGTCACCCAGGTGTTTACATTTACATATATGGGCTGTTTAGCACCTAGCTGTGACACCTGCGTGGTGTTCCCACATCGTACTTCGAGTCGAAATTATTTGTAGGTTTTGGCTGTTTCAATAAAGAGGCACACTTGAATTCCAAATGAAGTTTTTATGATTTTAGCTATTTTTCGGACTAACTTTGTGATCAACTTTATTATTATTATTAACTTCTCCGTATTTTTTTAATGAAACTATGTAACTGGTATTTGAAATTATTTAGTGTTTAGTTATTTCAATACCGAAGCATGTTTTAATTACAAGTGAATTATTTGTGATTTTAACTATTTTTCAAACTCAATTTTTATTTCTCTTTTTCTTATGAACTTCTCTGCATTTAGCTGATATTTGAAATTGTGTTTACTTCTTCAGTTCCTTCAGTACAGAATCATGTTTTAATTTCAAGTAATGTTTTTGTGATTTTAACTTTTAAAAATTTTTAATGTCACTTTATACTTTTATTATTTATCCTGCAAATTTTTCATGACTAAAATGATACTATTGAGTCAGTTTCTAATTATTCTTATGGGATTCGGACTTATATTTAACATTATAGCCCATAATGATATGTCAAATCGATGATTCAACCTCGGTTTTAGCCGTATATTTCTGCCGAAATTCTCTGGGTATTTAGGCACCGTATTTCGAATGGTTTAAATAATATATCTAACTCAATTTCTAACTATTCTTTTCGAATTTACTCAATTTCTAACTATTCTTTTCGAATTAAAAGGATTGCTGCATATGTACATTATCATTTTAACCCATACTAACATGCCGATTCAGTGGTACAGCCTTCTTGCTCCCAATACGTATACTTCCTTAGAAATTCGATGGGTATTTGTTGGTATTTGGGCAGAAGTCACCTTTTTGACAGTCAGGGACTCAATCACTGGCGTACAGCGCGAGCGACCCATTCATTGTTTACTTTAGATGTGTGACGTCACGAGCAAGGCTCTTCTTCATTTGCTCACCGAGATCCGTCATCGTCACTCGGTCTCTTCACTCGACGCCGGCGATGCGCGGAACTGTGACAAAACTTCCGTTGTGTTTACATCACGTGGGGGTGTTGCCTCAGTTACTCTCGTCAGATTAGATGCGTGTTGTGGTACCTTTAATGCTACGGTTTCTCTGCACGCGCGCACACACACACACACACGTAGGCTTGTTTTTTTATGTAAGCTCGCACACACTAACAGCTGATTGGTAATGTTTCAGATCAGAAACTATGGCTACATCACCGAGGTTTGATTCATGACATATTTTCGCTCTTCGGTCAGAACCATCTTCAGAATTAATGCTCCTCTGACTATCGTGATGTCATATATATATATATATATATATATATATATATATATATATATATATATATATATATATATAGGTATATATATGTATATATGTAATGTATATGTATATATATATATATATACATATATATATATATATTATATATTATATATATTATATATATATTATAGTATATATATTGTATTATATGTTTATGATGAAACGAGATGATTATATTGTAATAATGAAATGGAAATTTATCTTTATATTTGTAAAGTATATATATGTAATAATGTAACGCAAAGATTATTCTGTAATAATAACATGGAAATTTATCTTTTTATTAGTAAAGTAGAAACGTTTTTCCTCTAATGATAGATTATACACGTCTATGTGCAGCAATGAAATGGAAACGTCGATATATAATAATAAAGTGGAATATTTTATGTATAATATTGAAATTGAAACGTTTATATAGACATGATATATATGTATATTTATAAATATAATATTCAGAAGGGAAACGTTTATATTTAATAATATTGTATACATCTAGCTACAATGTCCTTTAATATCTAATTCGCTCTACCTCGGAATTAATATATTTTCATATAGGCTTAACCGAAGGGGAATGTTCTTGAATGTCTCTATCAACTAAATAGGATGGATTGAATATTGGAGTATTTATGTGGTATTTCCCTCTCAGGGAAAGGAATAATAATAAAAAAAATAATTCATTATAATGAAAGAATCAACTGATGAAGTCATCAAATCATTCATGCAGAGAATTATATAGGAGAGGAACTCTTTCCAAAATACGTGTATTTCACGTTGTACCATCAAGGTCGTCTCGTAATTAAATCAAAATGGATTTTTTTTCGTCTCGATTGGAACTGAGGCCTTACCTTTGAGGGGGGACTTTTTTTTATTGCGGCAATTAATATTTCGCAAGAGTCTGCAGAAATGAACTAATTACCATTTGTGAACTAATTAACCGCTCGATCAACGTTTTCTTTTGAGTTTTTTTTTTTTTTTTCTCTCCCATACTCGAGAGCTACCCAAATAAGTCGTGAGGGTTTCGGCATAATGTTATGGGGGGTCGTGATTTTGGAAACATATTGGAGGGTCGTGATTTTGGCACAATGTTTTAGGGTCGTGATTTCGGCATAATGTTTTTGGGTCGTGATTTTGGCACAATGTTTTAGGGTCGTGATTTTTGCACAATGTTTTAGGGTCGTGATTTTGGCATAATGTTTTAGGGTCGTGATTTTTGCATAATGTTTTAGGGTCGTGATTTTGGAATCATATTGAAGGGTCGTGATTTTGGCACAATGTTTTAGGGTCGTGATTTTGGAATCATATTGAAGGGTCGTGATTTTGGCATAATGTTTTCCGGTCGGGATTTTGGCATAAGGTTTTAGGGTCGTGATTTTGGCCTAATAATTTAGAGTCGTAATTTTGGAATCATATTGAAGGGTCGTGATTTTGCCATAATGTTGCAGGGTCTTGATTCTGGCATTTTGTTCGAGGCTTTAGATTTTAACATATTTCACTCTAATGAATTTGGCATAATTTTTTAGGGTCGTGATTGTCACATAATGTTGTATTCTCGGGTTTCTTAACGTAAACACTTTATTATTATTATTATTATTATTATTATTATTATTATTATTATTATTATTATTATTATTATTATTATTATTATTATTATTATTATTATTATTGCTACTCCTCAGAAGAAGATCCCTGCTCATAAGGAACAAGCCTACCTCAGGCGCCACTGTCCTGAAATTCAAGCTTCCCAAAAATATTACTGTGGATTGTTCATTCGAAAGAAGTAATAGTGAGAGAAGGTCAGTTATTTAAGAAAAACATAAATTAACAATCAATAAAAAACTATAAGTAAAACTATTAAATACAAGTTGAATTGTATCAGGGTAACGATGCCTCCGTGCACTTAATTCCTGTTTTATTGTCCGTCGAATTATACGAGATCCGTTCAGTAGATTACATTGGCCGGCACAAACCCGTTCGTTCCGTCGCAAACCATAAATCATAACCTGTCTATTGGAATGTCTAGGAAGCGTTGCGTAGGTGGGTGGGGCCTGCCTTTCCTTCCTTATTTCGTGAACGCCCCGTGATGTGATTATTGAGGGAAGAAGCCTCCCCTGTCAGTGGATGATTGGTGGCCTGCCGCCATGTTTGGAATAAAGAAAGATGTTGGTTTTTTATCTATATATATTTTTTGGGGAGGTTTGGGAAGGTGGTTGGAAAGGGGTTAGGGAGTTTTTTTTAATTTTTTTTCTTATTTTAATGGAACGTTTACACGGGTCGTATTTTTTTTCTCGTTAACGTGATTTCGTCATTCGTTTCGGCCCGCTGCTACTTCCGGCGTAGCCAGTCTATTTGACGTGTTATTGTGGAGTATTATTGTTTCTCTCTCTCTCTCTCTCTCTCTCTCTCTCCTCTCTCTCTCTCTCTCTCTCTCTCAGGATTCTCTTGTAACATGGATTTGTTTCGTATTTTTATTTTATGGTTTTTGCAAAGAAATGAGGACAATTCTGACCAACTCTCTCGTAGAAAAGTATAAATAATTCCTTAATGTATTTTCCAACAAAGAATCAGGGCAATTAATTTCTGGCGATAGAAATTCATTTCTCGATGTGGTTCGGATCCCACAATAAGCTGTAGGTCCCGTTGCTAAGTAACCAATTGGTTCCTAGCCACGTCAAAATATCTAATCCTTCGGGCCAGCCCTAGGATTAGGGTCTGGTAAAACTAAGATATACTTAACTTTTTTCTTAATACATTTATGTTTTTTATGAATATTGTGTAATTATTTATCATTGAGGTATTCAGGCTCTTTGTTCTGTTAATGTTTTTAATTTGAGAAGAATGTATCAACATTTATGTCAATCATATATAATTTATTTTCAGTTTTTTTTATTACTGTGACTTTCATATTTATGCTCTTTTTAGTTTAAACCTTGAAGCATGTATGGATGAATGTATGAGTAATTTATGAAAATATTATTTTCGGGAATGACATAAATTTAGGTTTTATTCTGAAGCATGCAATGATGTATGAGTAATTTATGAATAATTTGTTATTTTGTGGAATGACAAATTCAAATTCTACTCCTTGAAGCTTGTATGAATTTATGATTAAATTTATGAATCATTTATTATTCTCTTGAATGACATAAATTTAAGTTCTACTGCTTGGAGCATGTATGAACGTATGAGTAATTTATGAATCATTTATCATTTCTTGAATGACATAAATTCGAATTCTACTCCTTGAACCGTATATGAATGTATGAGTAATTTATGAATCATTTATTTTTTGGAATGACATAAATTTAAATGCTACTCCTTGAAGCGTGTATGAATGTGTGAGTAATTTATGAATCATTTATTATTTTCTTGAATGACATAAATTTAAATTCTATTCCTTGAATTATGTGTGAATGTGTGAGTGATTTATGAATCATTTATTATTTCCTGGAATGACATAGATTTAAATTCTATTCCTTGATTTATGAATAATTTATTATTTTTTTTGACAGAAATATATAAAAAATCTTTCATAGTATAGTTACTATCGTTTAGTGACACATTACGATTCATACATTATTTTCTTGACTGACATAAATTTATAATCTTTCACAGTTTAGCTTAGCTGTCGGTCAGCGATTTCTATTTTCCTTCAGATAACGTCTCAAGCCCAGATTCAGAATGTTCTTAAGCCTTGTTTAACTTCTCCTAATGGGTGTAAAAGGTTATATTTAGCTGAGGGCGTAGACTGGTATGCTGACTCTTTTATCTCCCAAGGGCGTGGATGGATACCCACCCACCTTTGCGGTCCATTGTGACCGCCAGACTCAACCGCCCATTCACACGGATATATTGACACTCCCCCCCCCCCCTCCCCCTTCTCTCTCTCTCCTCCTCTGTCCTCCCCCTTCCCTCCCCGTCCAATCCCCACTCGTCAAGGATACCCAAGACCTATATACGACCTATATACTGTTTGATATATCCTCTCTCTCTCTCTCTCTCTCTCTCTCTCTCTCTCTCTCTCTCTAGCCCGAAGGTGCTCAAGGACAATATTGTTGGCGTACTCTCTCTCTCTCTTCTCTCTCTCTCTCTCTCTCTCTCTCTCCTATTTGATACACGTCTCTTTATCCCTCTTCTATTTGGTACACACACACTCTCTCTCTCTCCGTTATTTGATACACGTCTCTTTACCTCTCTTCTATTTGGTACACGTTACTCTCTCTCTCTCTCTCTCTCTCTCTCTCTCTCTCTCTCTCTCGTTCCAGTATGGCGAATTGATCACCGCCCCTCTCGTATTAAACGTATTCTGTTTCGTCATTGTTATGCAAATGGAAAAGTCCTCATTTATATACGAATTGTCCCAATTACTCCTTTGCTTCTTCTCCGATTTAGTCGGTTGGCTCTGAATGGAAAAAAGGAAATAAATAAAGAAAAAAATATATTAATATATTTCATAAATTAAGTAGACGTAATTTGACGTAAGTTTCTTTTTTTCCCACAGGTACGGTGCCTACAGGTTTGCGTGCGCAGATGTTAATTTCTGCTGGTCATTGCAGGTGAGGTTGCTCTCTCTCTCTCTCTCTCTCTCTCTCTCTCTCTCTCTCTCTCTCTCTCTCTCTCGTAAACAGCAACAATGTGGAAGAGCTTAAAAGAAAGCTAGACAAAATCATTAGTTGGACACTAAATGATCAGTAAAACCTGCTCCAACAGATAAGTGAGCACACGATGTCTCCTCTTAGGATGGACTAAGTCTTTGATGAGACATCCTAATCCTTGTAACGCCTTGTAACTTTTCCACGATGTTGTGGAAGAGAAAAAAAAACCCACCACCCGTAGATGACGTCGTATCTTCGAGATTAAAGGGGAGAAAAAAAGACAAGTCTCTATGACGTTATACGACCCACGAAATATAATCCAATCCGTCCATGACCAGGATATGTTCTCGGCCTCTTGTGTCTGTCCCGCTAATAACTGATAACCACGATAAAGAGAGAGAGAAAGAGAAAAGGGAAAGGAGGAATGTTTGGGTGTCCATACAGGGGGAATTTAATATGTGTTTCCCAAGGACTTTTCTTTTAAGGGATGATTTAAATAATTTTTTTTTACTGTTAAGGGGGAATTTTTTTTTATTAGGGTGATTTAATAATTTTTTTTTTACTTTTAAGAAGGAACTTATTTTATTAGGGATGATTTAAATATTTTTTTTGTCTTTAAGGATAATTTTTGCTAATTATTTATTTTTATGGATAATTTGATTTAATGTTTTTTATTTTTAGGGATAATTTGATTTAATGTTTTTATTTTTAGAGATAAATTGATTTAATGTTTTTATTTTTTGGGATAATTTGATTTACTGTTTTCATTTTTAGGGATAATTTAATTTAATGCTGTTATTTTTTAGGGATAATTTCATTTAATGTTTTTTCTAGGAATAATCCATTTAGTGTTTTTATTTATAGGGGATAATTTCATGCAATATTTTTATTTTCTAGGGATAATTTCATTTTTTTTTTTGCGATAATTTTCATATGATATTTTTTTATTTTTTAGGGATAATTTCATGCAATATTTTTATTTTCTAGGGATAATTTCATTTTTTTTTGCGATAATTTCATATGATATTTTTATTTTTTAGGGATAATTTCATCTAATGTTTTATTTTTAGGAATAATTACATTTAATGTTTTTATACATGAATTCATTTGCAGTATTTTAACATGAATTAAATTGCAGTCTTATAAAAGAGTTAAATTGCAGTCTTATGAACGAGTTAAATTGCAGTCTTAAAAACGAGTTAAATTGCAGTCTTTTTACATGAATTAAATTGCAGTCTTTATACATGAATTCAGTTGCAGTCTTTATGCGCGAAATTGCAGACAAACAAACAAATGGACAGTCACGGCTCCGTTCAACGTGTTTACGAAGGGAAACTGTAGTACGCGAAGGATAATATAAATATCTGCCAGAAAAGAAGCGGAGTTAGAGCGCTTGCAAACGCCATTTCTGGGCGTTCCTCGTCTACAGTAAATTGCCGCCATGGGCGGGGAGGTTGATGGGTGGGTGGGGAGGGGGGGGGGGAGGGGGGGTCTGGAAGTGGGAGGTGGGAGGGGGTTTGGAAGGAGGACTTGTCATAAGGAGAAAAGAAAGCGAGAAAAACTTCCCGTCTATCATTGCGTTTTGGATGATGTTGTTTTCAGAGGTATGTACGTCAAAGGGATTGTAATTAGCAGGAGGAGGAGGAGGAGGAGGAGGAGGAATTACTGCCACCTGCATCTGCTGGCCTGGTCGTGCTGGTAACCCGGCTGTGATTCGTTTTTCGGGGGGAAAATGAGTCTTGTTGATTGGCTAGTAATTATCATGTTGATGAAAGGGATGTTACATGTGCTAGTACGCTGGTCCTTATTGGAGGAAAAATATGGAAGTTTAGACCAAAAAAATGTGTAAACTTATTGGTGCGTGTGCGTTGTTGTTGTTGTTTTTTTTTTTTTTTTTTTTTTTTTTTTTTTTTTTTTTTTTTTTTTTTTTATTAAGGTCTGTCCGTCTGTCGCTTCGGCCAAATGGGACGAGGCCCTTTGTGTTGTATGGTTTGGTGGGCATTTTTCCAAGTTACCAACTTGATTATCAACCCCCCCCCCCCTCTCTCTCTCTCTCTCTCTCTCTCTCTCTCTTTCTCTCTCTTCTCTCTCTCGCTCCTCCCGGCATGGCCCTGGAGAATGTTTTCGATGTCATTTAGAAAAAGGTGCAAGCGAACCAGAGTTTCAGTAACACTAATATATATATATATATATATATATATATATAGTATATATATATATAGAGAGAGAGAGAGAGAGAGAGAGAGAGAGAGAGAGAGAGAGAGAGGAGAGAGAAAAGAATGAAGGAAAACGTAAAAAGAAATACGTTCCAAAGCCGATGGCTTGATTATTCTCATTATTATTTACCGGAATTAAAGAAAAATATATGCCATTGTTTGTGAGAGTATATATTATTCCCTAATTTTGAAATAAGATTTTGTATTTAACGTCAATATTCAGATTAATGATTAGATTCTTATATGTACTTATTGGAATATATATATATATATATATATATATATATAATATATGTATATATATATATGTATATATAATATTGAATATCTATCTATATATATATACACACATATATATATAGATATATAATATATATATATATATATATATATATATATATATATATAATAGATATATTATACTATATAATGTATGTATGTGTATATATATCATATATATATATATATATATATATATATATATACTATATATTTTTTATATATATACTATATATATATTCTATCATATCCCATAGGATCTATATATATCTATATATATAGGGTATATATATTAATACAGGTATATATATTAATTACATAGCATAACGTTATATTCACAAATATTGAGGCACCAATATACTTTAATATCTAATTACACCCTGGTAATAAATACACCCAAGGTGTTCTACGTAATTGATAAGTGCATATGCATTTATCAATTATAATTTCCCATCTGGTGTATGGTGGTATTCCCAACGTGTAGTGAATTCAGCATTGATATGCGTAATATTTGTGAATGTTAGAATATAAGTAACATGTCAGGGTATTGAGAATCTATAGCATTTTGACATTTCTCATCCCCTGTAAAGAAGCGATACGCCCCCCCCCCCCCCCCCCCCCCCCCCCCCTGTCAGGGAATCGAATAGCCTTCTTGTTTCTACTTAAGAGCTCACGTAAAGAGGAATCTGAAATCTCATTTGACGTCCCAAGTTTGGAGGGAGTTTCGGGAAAAGGGAAGGGGGAAGGGGTAGACCCCTTTCACCCCCCTCCTCCTCCCCCCTTCCTCCCCTACCTTCCCCATTTTTATCCAGGGGGGTTGGAGGGGATCAGATCAGATCAGTCGTCTTCGTCGGTACCTACTTTAGATATATATATATACCTTTTGAAGTGACATTTCTCAATTTGTTGCAGTTAATGGCTCTGCAATTGGCTCCCGGAAGTGACCGGGCCTGAGAGAACGTCTTTGGATGCCCCTCGGGCGCCTGCCTTTGGGGTATGGAGGAGGAGGAGGAGGAGGAGGAGGTGGAGGAGTTACAAGCATTAGGATGTCTCAAGGGCTTGTTAGTCCATCCCAAGAGGAGACATCGTATGCTGATTTTGTCTAGCTTTCTTTTAAACTCTTCATCACTGTTGCTGTTTACAACTTCTGGTGGCAGGAGGAGGAGGAGGAGGAGGAGTTACAAGCATTAGGATGTCTCAAGGACTTGTTAGTCCATCCCAAGAGGAGACATCGTGTGTTCACGTATCTGTAGGAGCAGGTTTTACTGTGCATTCACAGTGTCCTCCCAATGATTTAGTCTAGCTTTCTTTTATCTCTCCCACACAGGAGGAGGAGGAGGAGGAGGAGGATGTCTGGAGAGAATACGGCCATAGAATGGAGAAGAGATCGATTGTTTGATTGATGTCATTGAGGCTGTGGAGCCTTATAAGGAGTCTTTGGGGCGCTCTCGGTGATTCAACGCTTGAAATTGAAAAGATGGAGTTGGAGCGTTTGGACAGATTCTAAAATTTATAAACATTGGGAATGAACTTGCATTATCCGCCTTTCTTTCTAAATCCAGATTCTACAATTTATAAACAATGGGATTTAACTGCATTATATGCCTTTCTTTCCAAATCCAGATTCTGCAATTTATAAACAATGGGAATGAACTTGCATTATCCGCCTTTCTTTCTAAATCCAGATTCTACAGTTTATAAACAATGGGATTTAATTGCATTATCCGCCTTTTATTCCAAATCCAGATTCTGCAATTTATAAACAATGGGAATGAACTTGCATTATCCGCCTTTCTTTCTAAATCCAGATTCTACAGTTTATAAACAATGGGATTTAACTGCATTATCCGCCTTTCATTCCAAATCCAGATTCTGCAATTTATAAACAATGGGAATGAACTTGCATTATCCGCCTTTCTTTCTAAATCCAGATTCTACAGTTTATAAACAATGGGATTTAACTGCATTATCCGCCTTTCATTCCAAATCCAGATTCTGCAATTTATAAACAATGGGAATGAACTTGCATTATCCGCCTTTCTTTCCCAATCAGGATTCTACAATTTATAAAAAAAAATGGCAATTAACTTGCACTATGCACCATTCTCTCCAAATCCAGATCCTACAGCGCCTCAGTGGCGTGGTCGGTATGGTGTTGGCGTACCACCTCGGTGGCCGCGAGTTCGATTCTCGGGCCTTCCATTGAGGGGTCAGAGATGTCTATTCCTGGTGTTAGTAGTTCACTCTCGACGTGGTTCGGAAGTCACGTAAAGCCGTTGGTCCCGTTGCTGGATGACCCACTGGTTCCATGCAACGTAAAAACACCATACAAACAATACAAAGCCGGCGAGACTATTTCTGTATAGATATTATTCACTGTTGATTCGCTCTTAGCCTTGATTCATTTATAACAACCAAAGTCTCTTTCCGTGTAATCTGGAAGCTCGTGCCTCAATGCAGAGAGCTGTTATTGCGTTGTTTTTAAAAACACTGGCCTTGGTTTGGATGTTTATGCTGTGGAATTCCTCCGCAGTTAGTGCGTCTAGTCATCGTTTCGTATTTTTTATGTTTTTATTTTTTTATTATTATTTCCTGTCAGTGGGTTGAAATCATGGGTCTTGTTGTGGTTAGCTTTTCGTCAAAATGGTAAACCTTTGTGCGTGATCTTGCTAACCAGCGCGCGCGAGTGCACACACGCAAAGTGGACGAGCCAAAACCAAGATGACTAACTTCCTGGCCGAGGTAATCAGCTGTAAAATTTTTTCGTATTTTGTTATGTGACTGGAAAAGTTTTTTTCATTAATTTTTATTTTTGCGTCTCATTCCTCATAAATTAGAGATTTGCTGGTAAGGCAGTTTTCGCGTATTATTATTTTGACGTTTGCACGGTGTGTGTGCTGTTACGCCAATATCTGTCAATATAGTACCGTATAACATACGATGAGATGTATATTATGTATCTGATCGTAAAAAGTCGACCTCGCTTTTGTTTTTCGAAAAAAAAGGAATCTCAGATTTCTCTGAAGACGCCAATGCCTGGGTCCTCTCTCTCTCTCTCTCTCTCTCTATTATCTCAGTCCCCCCGTTCTCTTCGTCTTATTGTGAGGGCTGACCTAGCGTCTAATCTGGATTGAAGGCATACAAGATTGGCAGCGTGATGTGTCTCGCCAGAGCTGACATTTACAGATTAAGCCCAAGACAATGAACAAAGGGTGACATTTACGCTCAAGATTTACTTTCGTAAAGTTTGTCGACTCTGCAGAAAACCTTTGGTCGGTAGATATATAAATCCTGTCTGTATAGGATTGTCGACATTACTTATCATGTTGGAGAATAATATCTTTTTGTCTAGGATTGTGTCAACATTACTTCACTTCTCATGTTGGAGAATAGTGTCTTTTTTTTTCAAATCACAAACACCTGGCAGCTGTCAAGTGTTCTTGATGTATAATTGGTTTTGGCAAAACAATGTACAGACGGTTTAGATACAGCCTTCTGTGTACAAATGGGTTTGGCAAAGCATTATTTTACGAATGTTTGATAAAACAGTAATGTACAAATGTTTTAGATACAGAATTCAGTGTACAAATGTGTATGGCAAAGCATTATTTTACTGTGTTTGACAAAACATTAATGTGCAAATGTTAGATACAGACATTAATGTACAAATTGGTTTGACTCACATTTAATGGACAAATGCGTTTGATAAAGCATTAATGCATATTGTGTTTGACAAAGCATCATTGTATGAATGTGTTTAAGAAAGCACTAATGTGCAGATATCTTTGATACAATCATCAATATACAAATGTTTTTCATGAACGATTAATGGACAAATGTTTTAATAATGCATTAATGTATATATGTTTCAAAAGCGTACAAATGTCTTTGAGAAACCATTAATGGACAAAAGTTATTAGTAAAGATATTAATATTCTGATACGTTTAGCAAAGTAATAATTCTTCAATATATAAATACACCTTAAAACTGATTTTTGTTTTTATTTGATACAAATATTACTGTCATGCAGTAACAGCAAAGCACAGATTTTTGACAAAGCATTATAGTGCTTTGTCCATAAAACTATATAAAAAAAAACTAATCATTGACCTTCAAAAAGATAATATTGAACTTTGTTGTATTTTACAAAAAAAAAAAAATATTAGGGAAAGGTCTGCGGCATTTACTGATTACTTCCCCACCCCCACTCTCTCTCTCTCTCTCTCTCTCTCTCTCTCTCTCTCTCTCTCTCTCTCTCTCTCTCTCTCTCGTTGCCCACAGATGCTGAGGGTTTTCTTCTTCCATTGACGACCTTCTTTATGACACCATTTTTATCCAGGTCTCTCTCTCTCTCTCTCTCTCTCTCTCTCTCTCTCTCTCTCTCTCTCTCCTTGCTCTTCTCTTTATCTCTACTTCTTCGCCAGCATTATCTTCATCATTATTTTTTTTTTACCAAAAGCGCCGTGTGTCTGGGGTTCGCATTATTAATGGAACTTGAATGAGCCCTAAGTTTGATCTCCCCCCCCCCCCCCCCTCCCCCCCCCCCCCCCCCCCCCCCCCCCCCTCTCTCTCTCTCTCTCTCTCTCTCTCTCTCTCTCTCTCTCTCTCTCTCTCTAACACACACACACATGCAGGATAATAATCACTGATAATCTCCATGAGAAAATTGTATAATAATATAGAACTCGGTCGCTCACAAACGTAGACCCATAGAGAGAGAGAGAGAGAGAGAGAGAGAGAGAGAGAGAGAGGAGGACCATGTCCTATCTTGTCTCCTTTCTGGCGAGGACACTCTCAGACCCACTCAACGTTAATGGTTGCCGGCCCAGGTCACGGTGGAGGAGAGCGAGAGAGAGAGAGAGAGAATTCCGTAGACCGAGAGGAGAGTGGAGAGAGGAGAGATAGAGAGAGAGAGAGGAAGAAGGAAGAAGAAACTACTTCTTCCTCTTATTTAAATTTTTTTTTTTTTTTTTTTTTGTGGGGGGGTGGGTGGGTGGGCATGTGACTGATGGATATTTGGTAATGAGGACTGTTTGTTCTTGATTTTTTTTTTTAATAAATAACTGTTATATACAATCCAGTTGATTGAGATCCTTTAGTTTATATATATATTTATATATATATATATATATATATAATATATATATATATATTATATATATATGTATATATATTATTACCATATTTTATGCAACAGATCACAGGATACGCTGGTATGTTTTTTCTACAGCAGAACTCAGACGTCCATCACAGCAAGGTTTTGAAATGATAGGAAATAGGTCATTATTTTATCTGCCAACAGATGGCACTGGTGTGTCTTTGCGATGACAGATCTGCGCTACGTAAATAATGACGGCTTCCTGCGCAGACTTGTGAAATATCTCAGGCTACTACAAAGTTCCTTACCGTAGTATCCTGATGTGTTTTTTTTTTTTTTTTGGTGGTGGGGGGGTGGGGGGGGGCGGTGGAGGAGGGAGGTTGCAAAACGTGACACTTTATGCATAAAACAGCACGAGTAGAAATGGACATCATCACGTAAGCAATATCAGTAAGATGAATTTAGAGTAATATATAGGACGCCATTGCAATCGAGCGTTTGTGGTCTGTACTTGATCAGAGATGAGCTAAAATGAATAAGAGGAACGCAGACTTAAAAAGATATATCGTGTGCTGAAAAGTCACTCTCTCTCTCTCTCTCTCCAAAATCGTCCGACGTGTCCGTCCGGATAACATAAGTATGATGTATAGTGTTTTGTACGCCTCCGAATATCAAAAAGTCTCTCTCTCTCTCTCTCTCTCTCTCTCTCTCAAACACAGTTCGTTATTCTCTCCGGAAGGCGAGAGATATAAATCTTATTTGTTTTCTTGATTTTTTTATTTTTTATTTTTATTTATTTATTTTTTTTTTTAGTTTCAGGGAACTCTTTATTATTCATGAGTATCGTCCAGTGGTTCTTCTCCCATTTTTCCTTCCCCCCTTCCCCCCTCCCTCCTCCCCAACCCTCTCCCTCCCCCTTCCTCTCTTCCTCCTCCCACCCTTTCTCCTCCTCCTTCTTTCTCTCCTCCCCAACCTCCTCCAAAACCTCCCCACTCCTTCCCCCTCTCTTTACTCCTCCTCTTTTTTTTCCCTCCCCCTCCCCTCCTCCTCCTCCTCCTCCTCCTCCCCCCCCCCCCCAACCAAGTGGCATCCATTTGTCGCGTTTTAAAAAGGGTTGCTAAATTTACGTTTATGTGGTCTTATAAATTATGAAGGAAGAACCCGGCGCCTCACTTGAATGCTCTCTCGCGTGATTCCCGCGTCTTATTCTCTCTTGTTTTTTGAACTTAACAAGAGAAGGAAAGTTTTTCCCTTTTTCCTCCTCCTCTCCTCTCCTCCTACCTTCCTCCTCCCCTCCTCCTCCTCCTCCTCCTCCTGCCAATTTGTGCGTGGGAGGGAAGAGTCAGTGTTTCGTTTTATGGTGCCAGCAGAGTGGCGGTGGCAGTCTTCAATGTTTTGAGTGCAGGTTGTCTTTTTTTTTTTTTATTGTAGTGTTTTATTGTTTGTTTTTTTCTTATGACTATTTTAATTGTTTTTTTTTTTTTTTTTTTTTTTTGAGGAAGTCAAATTGTTCGTCTGTATTTTCTTAATAATGGTTCAGACGGAAATTAACCTGTTAAAAAATTAAAAGTAAATAGTAAAAAAAAAATGTTTTCGTTTTTTAGTGTTGTATTCATTCTTTTTTTTATTACCATTTTTTTATGAAGTAAAAAGTTAAATTGTTCGCCTATACTGTCATGATAATAGTTCTGACGGAAATCAATCTGATAAAATAATGAAAGTAAAAAAAAATGTTTTTTATTGTAGTTTTTTATTCATTCTTTGTTTTTCTCCTCATGACCATTTTTTTTATGAAGTCAAAAGTCAAATTGCTCGTCTATGTTGTCATAATAATGGTTCGGACGGAAATTAATTTGTTAAAAAATAGAAGTAATTTTTTTTGTTTAGTTTTTTATTTATGCTTTTTTTTTCTTATGAACATTTTCTTTGATGAAGTCAAAAGTCAAATTGTTCGTCTATATTATCATAATAATGGTTCTTCAGAAGGAATTTAATCTGTCAAAAAATAGAAGTAATTTTTTTTTTAGTTTATTTATGCTTTATTTTCCTTATTTTTGTTTTTTTGTGGTTTTTTATTCATTCTTTGTTTTTCTTCTTATGACCATTTTTTATGAAGTCAAACGTCAAATTGTTCGTCTATATCGTCATAATAATGGTTTAGACGGAAATTAATCTGTTGAAATAATAAATGTAAAAATAAACTATTTTATTGTAGTGTTTTATTCATTCTTTGTTTTTCTTCTATGACCATTTTCTTATGAAGTCAAAAATCAAATTGTTCGTCTATATCGTCATAATAATGGTTTAGACGGAAATTAATCTGTTAAAACAATAAAAGTTATAAAAAAATACTATTTACTTTATTGTAGTGTTTTATTCATTCTTTGTTTTTTTCTTATGACCATTTTTTTTGATGAAGTCAAAAGTCAAATTGTTCGTCTATATTGTCATAATAATGTTTTAGACGGAATTTAATCTGTTAAAAAATAGAAGTAAAAAAATTTTCTTTTTTATTGTACTGCCTTTTTCATTCTTTGTTTTTCATCTTATGACCAATTTTTTATGAAGTCAAATTGCTTGTTTATATTGTCATATTAAAGGTTTAGACGGAATTTAATCTGCTAAAATGATAAGAGTAACAAAAATCTAATTTCTTTATTGTAGTGTTTTATTCATTCTCAGTTTTTCTTATGACTATTTTTTTTAGGAAGTCAAATGCCCATCCATATAATCCAAGTAATGTTTTACAAGTAAATTAAGGCTTCAATCTGTTAAAACGAATAAAACTAAAAGAATGCGGAACTAATCAAAGTTAATAGTTCACTGCTTCGCGAATTACATGAATTACATAACGAAATTTTCGTAATGCATTACCATTCTGTAATGCACCGTTGAACTAAGCTGCTTCGCCATGCAGCGTAATTTTATTTAATGTTTCTGCACACACATACACACACACACACACACACACACACACACACACACACACACACACACATATATATATATATATATATATATATATATATATATATATATATATATATATGTGTGTGTGTGTGTGTGTGTGTGTGTGCGTGCGTGTGTGGGCCCTTTGGTGGGCTTGTTCCATATGAACAGGGTTCATCATCTGAATAATAATAATAATAATAGTAATAAGCATAGAGGACTGCGTCAACATCGAGAACAGAGCACTGGGGCAATATATGAAAACCAGTGAAGACGAGTGGCTCAAGAGTGCATGGGAAGAAGGACTGATAAAAGTAGAGGAAGACCCACAAATATACAGAGACAGGAGAATGACAAGCAGAACAGACGAATGGCACAACAAACCAATGCACGGACAGTACAAGAGACAGACTAAAGAACTAGCCAGCGATGACACGTTGCAATGGCTACTGAGGGGAGAGCTCAAGAAGGAAACTGAAGGAATAATAACAGCGGCAGAAGATCACGCCCTAAGAACCAGATATGTTCAAAGAACGATAGATGGAAATAACCAGTACAAAAAGAGACATGACTCAGTAGCAAAAGCCCTCCACTGGAGCCTGTGCAAGGAACACCAGCTACCTTGCAGTAATAAGTGGTACGAGCAGCAGCCTGAAGGAGTGATAGAAAACGATCAGGCAAAGATCCTCTGGGACTTTGGTATCTTAACAGACAGAGTGATACGTGGAAATAGACCAGACGTGACGTTGATTGACAAAATCAAGAAGAAAGTATCACTCATTGATGTCGCAATACCATGGGACACCAGAGTTGAAGAGAGAGAGAGGGAAAAAAATGGATATGTATCAAGACCTGAAAATAGAAATAAGAAGGATATGGGATATGCCAGTGGAAATTGTACCCATAATCATAGGAACACTAGGTACGATCCCATGATCCCTGAAAAGGAATCTGGAAAAACTAGAGGCTGAAGTAGCTCCAGGACTCATGCAGAAGTGTGTGATCCTAGAAACGGCGCACATAGGAAGAAAAGTGATGGACTCCTAAGGAGGCAGGATGCAACCCGGAACCCCACACTATGAATACCGCCCAGTCGAATTGGAGGACTGATTAAAAAAAATAATAATAATAATAATTTTGTGTGTACGTGTGTATGTAAATCTGTTCACGGTCCCCATTTTCGATTTCAGAAATCAGCATTCAGAAATCAGCATTACGTATTGATTTACCCTCCTCCCCCCTGCATGGGGTGCATTGACCTGCATTGCTCGCTGGATAAGCTGTAGCGGCAGTTTATATGTAACACGAGAATAGAAATAATTGAGCTGCTGATTATACGGAACACGGAACATTCTTTAACTTTATATTTATCCCGACTGGTAAAAACCAAGACTCGAATTCGGAAAAATCCAAAATCATTATTTAAATTTTTTTTTAACGTCCCTCGAAGTAATGGAATTAATGATACCCTTGCTTGAAGGGTAGATGGTACGTTTAATCCAATATATAATACCCCGAAGAGGGTCTGGAATTATAGACTACTGAGGTTGAACTGGTTAGTATTGTCGATCTTATTGTCGCCATTGTATGTTTTAGTCCGTTGCTTGGTGTAGGAAACCTATCATCCCAGTGTACTTCGATGAGAGAGAGAGAGAGAGAGAGAGAGAGAGAGAGAGAGAGAGAGAGAGAGAGAGACTTCGCTGAGGATAGGAAATGTATTTCCTAGTTTACCTCGTATATATATATATATATATATATATATATATATATATATATATATATATATATGTATGTGTATATATATATATATATATATATATATATATATATATATATATGTATATATATATATATATATATATTATATATATATATATATATATATATATATATATATATATTACATATTATAAGCACCCGCCCCTTTACCGATCGGTTACCGTGGGCGTGAGATTCTGGACGGAGGCGCCCGCCGCCCTTTACCGATTGTGGGCGTGGGCATAAGCGTAAGAGTGGGCATATTGGGCACCTTCTACCGATTTTGGGCGTGGGCATAAGGCCTGAGTTTTGGTAAGACAGTAGGCGCCCGCCCCCTTTACCGATGGTGGGCGTGGTCATGGGCGTGAGAGTCTTTGGACTGACGACGAGACCTTTGATCTCTGCTCCTCAGACATAAGGTCCTTTGCAATTCAATTACTGATCAAATACGTTGCATTCGCTGTCACAGGTGATTGGCGTCGCAAGTTTGATGGTCAGTGATCTGAAGAGCTCAAAGGATTATGGTATTACCTGCGATATCTTGACGTCGTTATATTTTTTTTCATTTTTTTTTTTTGTTTTCTTTATCAGGAAGTTGTATGCAGTTTTTTTAATTCCTTATATATATATATATATATATATATATATATATATATATATATATATATATATATATATATATATATATA
>NC_061110.1:88899302-88909302 GCF_015104395.2 Macrobrachium nipponense | reverse complement strand
ATAGAAAACATTTCACAGTCTTGATTAGTTAAAAAGTATATCTGAGTTTTACCAGACCACTGAGCTGATGAACAGCTCTCCTAGGGCTGGCCCGAAGGATTATAGATACTTTAACGTAGCTAGGAACCAATTGGTTACCTAGCCACGGAACCTGCAGCTTATTGTGGGATCTGAACCACATCGAGAAATGAATTCCTATCACCAGAAATCAATTCCTCTGATTCCACGTTGGCAGAGCAGGGAATCGAACCCGGACCCTGAGATCGGTAGTCGAGCACGTAACCGACTCATCCAACGAAGGACGTAATTAGTGAACAGATGAATAGGCTGATCTCATATCAGAAGGTGCAGATGGGAAGATGCTGTATGAAATATGAACTTGATGCAATCAATTATGACTCGATGGACTGAGTATACTTGAAGCCAAGGTGATTGTGGGAGACTGAGGAAAGGCAGAGTTGAATGATGCCAGAGTGGAAGGTCGGAGGTATTTAGTTTTTAAAATCCTTTTTGGATGTGACGAACTTGTTAGCATAAGAATCAGACACTTGATCATTTCACTGTGGCAATTAAACCCTAATGAAATATTATGTCTTATGTTAATGAGTATGACGTGCCAACTCTACAGGAATATACACAATAGGAGAGAATTAAGTTCTTTTTTTGATGTTCCTGGTTCATGAAACATTAATATTCAATTGTCGCACTGGAGTGTAAAGGTATTTCTTCTTTAGTGAACTTTCATTGGTTACATGCGTTACAAAAGAATATTTATTATTAATAATGTTCTAGCCATCGGGTGTTGTCTCTCTCTCTCTCTCTCTCTCTCTCTCTCTCTCTCTCTCTCTCTCTCATGAGACTAATATTTCAATTTCCAGGTGGAAATCGGTATTTTTTTTGTAGTTATCAATGACACAAAAAGAAACTTTCTTATTGTCTCTCTCTCTCTCTCTCTCTCTCTCTCTCTCTCTCTCTCTCTCTCTCTCTCTCTCTCTACACCGTATTTGTCCCTCGCACCCTTCTAACCCGACCCAAAATGCTTTCAAGTTTCGGGATGATACGATAGAGAGAGAGAGAGAGAGAGAGAGAGAGAGAGAGAGAGAGAGAGAGAGAGAGAGAGAGAGAATATCCTCTTGAATAGGGGGTGTTGGATTCTGTGGGGTCGGGGATGAGTTTTGGAAAGGGGGTGGGGGTTGGGGCTGTATACACCTTTTTGTTAGTCCTAGCCAGGCGAGAACATCCTATTATCCTATTTTGATCTGGTAGTAGGACATCGCCATTCCTCCGACGGACACGACGTCCTAGGATACTGATGAGAGTTCCAGGCAATGCCTCGAGCCTACGGAGAGAGAGAGAGAGAGATCGAGGAGAGAGATTAAGAGAGAGAGAGAGCGAGTAGACCGAGGAGAGGAGAGAGAGAGAGAGAGAGAGAGAGAGAGAGAGAGAGAGTAAAGGTTGTTTTTCTTACGAGGAAAAGTATCTGGCCCTATTCATCCATTAAACTGTTATTTATTTATTTATTTATTTATTTATTTATTTATTTATTTATTTATTTATTTATTTATCTATCTATCTATCTATTTATTTTTTATTGACTATTTTACGCCTCTCTAATGCAGTATGTAAGTGTAATTTTGGCTGAGTTACAGAGTTTCTCTCTCTCTCTCTCTCTCTCTCTTCTCTCTCTCTCTCTCTCTCTCTCTAATAAACTTCAGTTCATTATATATATATATATATATAATATATATATATATATATATATATATATATATACAGAGAGAGAGAGAGAGAGAGAGAGAGAGAGAGAGGAGGGGCCCGGGGGATGGTAACTAAAAGCGTTTTCATCATTAGCAGTCTCTCGTATTTTGGTCTCCTTACTTATTTGACTTTCTGAATTGATTGTGTATGTCTGGCTCTTGATCAACTGATGCAGGTGCAAGGTTGGCTTTCAAGACTTGAGTTCTTAATGCACCTTTTGACGCTGAAGACCCAGGGCTCAAATGCGGATCAGTATACGTACATCAGCACTAATTTTTATGTATATGTAATATGTATATATACACTTATATGTATATGTATATATACATATATATGTATGTATATATAATATATCATGTATACATCTTTAAATAGGTATTTGTATGCATATATTAACACAAGTATACGTATATTATGTGTACGTATATTAACACATGTATGTGTATATATCAATTATATATATATATAATATATATATATATATATATATATATTTATGTATATAATATGCATGCAAAGGTTAACACATATATATGTATGTATGTATGTATATATATATATTATATATATACATATACATATACATATACATTATATATATATATATATATATATATATATATATAATCTATATATATTGACATACGTAATATATGTGTGTGTGTGTGTTTACACCAACTGCCTCATCGTAAACTTTCCCTTGGTCACCGAATAATATAAAAGAGAAAATAAATCTTAAAAACATCTTAAATCGCTGAGTCCAAAATCACGCAACATTGCCTTGCCTCTGATTAGTTGTCATAGATATCACAGGAGGAGGAGGAGGAGGAGGAGGAGGAGGAGGAGGAGGAGGAGGAGGAGGAGGAGGAGGAGGAGGAGGAGGAGGAGGAGGCTGCGGGCTTCCAAAAAGAGCCAGTGCCCTTTCTTGACCTCCTTCTGTCCGTCACACTGGTTCAAGCAACTGTGGAGAACTTCTGAAGGCAGAATTAATAGTTTTTATTCGTCTTGGTTTTATTTATTCATTTTTTTTTTTACTCTTTTTTACTTCTGTTCGGAGATTCGAATTTTTTAGTTTGTGATGTGTATGATAATAATAATAATAATAATAATAATAATAATAATAATAATAATAATACTAATAATAATAATAATAATAATAATGTTCTAAAGGGTCCACCTATAATACAAGGTGTTACGAGTCCGTGTATAATTTTTAAGACTTTACAAAAAGCTTTGGAACCCTTCCCTGGGTTCATCTTCAGTCCAAATGAACAATTAGTTACAATATGAATTATACACGGACTCTTTACCCTTTGTATTATTATGGACCCTTTCAGAACTATTATATACTCTCGCGATAGAGAGTTTTTTCCCTAATAATAATAATAATAATATTAATAATAATAATAATAATAATAATAATAATAATAATAATAATAATAATAATAATAATTATTTATTATTTATTATTATCGACCAACATATAAATATTATTATTATGTTATTATTATTATTATTATTATTATTATTATTATTATTATTATTATTTATTATTATTATTTATTATTATAATTGGTTGCAGGTCCACAGTAATATGGCATGTGAAGTATAAAGTCTTTAATAGATAATAAAAGCTCTCGAACCGTTATACTTGGTTCATCTTCAGTCACTTTACTGAAGATGAACCTAGTATAAGGTTTTCGAATCGAAAGCTTTTTGTTTAGTTTATTAACAGGGACTTTATATTCACATTGCGATATTCTTGTGGACGTGCAACCATTGTCATCATTTTCTACACTGAAAAAAAAATTGTGCCCATTATTATTATTATTATTATTATTATTATTATTATTATTATTATTATTATTATTATTATTATTATTATTATTATTTACAAAGCAATAATCGATAAGCTTCTCTCAATTACAAAGTCCTTATGTGAACGGTGGTCGCATTAAAAAAGTTAAATTAAAATAAAATCAACAGATTCAGCCAACAATATCCGCTTCTTCAAGTTGGGTAACCGTACAGAGTCCTTATGGTGTCTGTCTCGAACCTTCCAAACCATATCACCGACTACAGCAGTCTGATCCACGCCATGTTCGTGCCCCGATTCATCTTCCTTAATCCATTCGCATCAATGTCATCTCCCATTCTGGTATCCTAGTGTTAACGTTTCCTCTTATTTATAATCAGAAAACGAAGCCTCAACTGGTATGCCGATAAACATCTGATCCATCCAGAGCCAATCCCGTTTTCAGTTGATAAAGGGGGGACATCTTTAAACCCTTCGGAGTTTTGAGACTTCTCGAGTTTCACTCTGAAATCCTCGTTACGTCATGCGTTGGCTGGAAGGCGAGGAAACTCGTCTGAATTGTGGCTTACGTGTAAACAAGGTTTTTTTTTTTTATTATTGTTTATTATTTTCATAACCTGCGCTGGCGTTCGGGATATTCTCCACTTTTTCCAGGGCGTTTTTCCACGCCTGTGGATGTCGTGCAATTTGGGAACTTCAGAAGTTCAAGGGAAGATGCGATGCATTGCAAAAGTAATATAATTCTCCTGCTATTTTAGTAATTTACTTAAATTTTATTGCTCCTTATTTATTTATTTGTTGATTTATCCGTTTTTTTTTATAATAACTGATCTCATCATTGAGTATTTCTCTTTATCTTCTGTTATTTCTTTGGAATGAACACCATAATATTCTTTGGAAGCTTGAATTTCAAGTCAGTGGCCCCTGTGGTGGGATTGTTCCATGTGAATAGGGTTCGGCTTCTGAATCATAATGAAAAATGATAATCATAATAATAATACAGATTCATTGAAAATAATGGTTATTTCAGCCGCGTTATTTTGTATAAAAGTTTCTTTATTCTTCTTATTACTGACTTTTCTTTTGTACTCAATTTGGCTATTAAGACGCCAAATGGGGGATTCATGATCAAAATGTAGGATTTGTCAAATTTGATACATTAGACAGCAGTACAGATTGGAGGTGAAGCCTAATGTTTATATTTTAGCAGAAAAAAAATAATACTCATAATTTGGCGAAGAACTAATAATAATAATATAATAATAATAATAATAATAATAATAATAATAATAATAATAATAATAATAGTAATAATAATAATAAGTATTATATTCTGATTGTTGTTATTATTTAATAATAATAATAATAATAATAATAATAATAATAATAATAATAATGATAATAATAATAAATATCTCCAATGAACCCTCATACTATTGGTTGATTATAAGTACGTAAAAATATAGTGCTTATGCCAGATTATAAGTACGTAAAAGTATAGTGCTTATGCCAGATTATAAGCACGTAAAAGTATAGTGCTTATGCCAGATTATAAGCACGTAAAAGTATAGTGCTTATTGTGCGTTCCTCTGGGAATGGAATATGGGAAAAGGCCCCAAAAATCTCTCTCTCTCTCTCTCTCTCTCTCTCTCTCTCTCTCTCTCTCTCTCTCTCTCTCTCTCTCTCTGCTTACCCGACCTGCATTACCCTGACCCCTGATCATAAGGGATTGTCCCTGACCCATTTTAGGTTTTTGTTCGGCTATCGATTCCGTCTCTATTGCCATCGTTTAGGGAGAGAGAGAGAGAGAGAGAGAGAGAGAGAGAGAGAGAGAGAGAGAGAGATTTAGTTACTCTTGAAATAATGTAGAAGTATTTTATATGCGTAAATACACTCATATACAGATTACTTGGTATGTATATATAGTAAACACACACACACACACACACACACACACACACACACACACACATATATATATATATATATATGGTTATATATGTGTATATATATGTATGTTATACGTATATGTGTGTATCTATATACGTATACGCAGTATATTATAGTTTATATACTATATACATACATACATACATATATATATATATATATATATATATATATATGATGTATATGTATATATATGTTTGTGTTTATATATATATATATATATATATATATATATATATATATATATATGCAGTATATTATAGTTCATATACTATATACATACATATATATCTTTACCCATATATGTATGTATATTAGACATATAAGTATAATAAACAAATATATATTCACAAACACACATACATGCATACACACATACGCTCATGCATCCATATTATTACGGTAAATTCCCCTCGTTTGCTAGACGCTGAATACTCTATAAATTCACCTGTTATTCTAAGATGTGACATACCTTTCCCCCCGTCACCCAATTTTTTTTCAAGGTCGACTCATTTCTCAAAGGACGAGTCGAACGGATCAATAAATTTATTATTTATTAGTTAATGAAAGGCGTCAGGAGATCTGATTGGCCATTGCCATAATGCAGTGGTGAGACCAATAGGAGGGTGGGAAAATTGGCGTGGAAGGGGGGGGGAGGTTATTAGCTTTTGATAGATGGAGGTGTAATGTGGGGGGGGGGGGGGGGGGGGGGGGGGGGGGGGGGCGCGGACAGGAAGGGCGGTTTCAGTATTAGTCCAGTTTTTTATTCTTTAACTTTTCCATGCTTTTATTTTTTTTAATGGGTTTGAGTAAGGTCTCTGTGGTTTCTGATTCAAATTGTTAGATATATTTTTATGGACTTTTAAGAAATGTTTTTATGGATGACTTCAATTTTTTCCATACTTTTTTGTTAGATTTTTCAAAATGTGTTTGAGTAAGATCTCCGTTGTCTCTTATTCAAAATTGATATACATATTTTTATGGAATTAATTTTTTGGAAAATGTTTTTATGGATTTTTAAAAAATATTGTTATGGATGACTTGGATTTTTTCCATACTTTTTTTTTAGATTTTTTAAAAATGTGTTTGAGTAAGGTCTCCGTTGTTTCTGATTCAAAATAGTTATTTATACATATTTTTATGGATTTTTTTTTCGAAATGTTTTAATGGACTTGTTCAAAATATTGTTGTGTTTAACTTCAATTTTTTCCATACTTTTTTTTATAGATTGTATGAAAGGTGTTTTTATGGATTTTTTGTGATGGATTTTTGTGCTTTTTTTTTTGAAAATATTGTTTTGCATGACTTCGATTATTTCCATACATTTTTTTTTTTTTTTTAGATTTTTAGAAAAAAATATTTTAATAAAGTCTTTGTTGTATCAGATTCAAAGTATGTTAGATTTAAATATTTGTATGGATTTTTTATATATTTTTATGGGTTTTTTGAAACTTTTATGGATGGCTTCGTTTTTTTCCAAACCTTATTTAAACTTTTTTTTTTTAGATTTTTAAACAAAGTATTTGAGTAAAGTCTGTGCGAGTTTTGATTCAAAATGTGTTAGATTTGAATATTTTTATGGATTTTGGTGATATATTCTTATGAATTTTTTGAAATCATTGTAGAACTTACAACTTAAAAAACCACGTCCTTTCGACAGTGAACACGAAGAATCATGCTAGTGAGCAGTGTACTATTTAAAAAAAGAACATAAGCTTAAATAAAATAAATTAAGACCCGTAATTAATTAGAAAAAAAAGCAAACGTCTTTGTATCTGGTTGGCAATATGTCAAGGAATTCGGCGAAATGAGTTAGCAGTTTATCTGTGTGTGTGGCGCAATTAAATTTTTTTTATATCAGTGGCTTAGTTTTTTTTTTTTTTATTTTTTTTTTTTCGTGGCTTAGGTTTTTTTTTTTATTCAGTGTCTGGTGGTTACTGTGAGAATGATCTAGCCATTTCCTTTGAAGATGAAAGAGTAGAAAGGGCCGTTGATTGGGAGTTAGTGTAGGCATGTTTTTGTATTTTGTAGTAGGAATTTAACAGCAAGATAAGTTATTTCCTGTTTCTGCTGAAGACAGTTCAGAGAAATTGACGGTATAAGGTATAGACTTATTTTCAGATTGCATTTTGAAATTGCAAGTAAAAGAAAGACTTATTTTCAGAATAGCTTTTGAAACTGACGATATAAGAAATAGACTTATTTTCAGAATCGATTTTGAAATTGGCAGTAAAAGAAAGACTTATTTTCATAATCGATTTTGAAATTGGCGGTATAAGAAATAGATTTATTTTCAGAAAGGACTTTGAAATTGACGGTATAAGAAATAGACTTATTTTCAGAAAGGATTTTGAAATTGACGGTATAAGAAAGAGACTTATTTTTAGAAAGGATTTTTAAATTGACACTAAAAGAAAGACTTATTTTCAGAATGGATTTTGTATTTTGAAATATATAGGTATTACGAAATCGTCAAGACTTGCGGTTTTTCCTGTTTCAGGTGAGGAAAGTTTAAGAAAATTACCGGTAAAAAGACATAGACTTTTTCCCCCAGTGAATTTTGTAATACCTCTACATTTCAAAATCTATAATAAATTTTTGATTTTGAAATTTTTAGGTATTGCCAAGTTGTCAGAATTTGTGGTCTCCTGTTCCAGCTTAAGAAAGTAAATGAAATAAACTATTTATTTATGATGGATGTTGTATTTTGAAATATATGGATATTACTAAATTGCTTAATAGTCATTGATCAAATAAGGAAGAAGAGTTATGAGGGGTTTAGAGTTTTTGTTATAAAAGAAATGTATACAATTATCAAGCATCCAATTGTGATAAATTTAATGTACATTATTTTATACACATTCGTGTGCTCAGGTTTATATAATTACCAAGGATCATAAAACTAAGCTAGTTCTTGAAATCTTTGAATCAAGGTTTTGTAACGACACAAATTTAATTTGAACTAAATTTGTATATAAAATATGTAAATATGTATGCATGTATGTTTGTATTTATTTATTTATTTATTTATTTATTTATTTATTTATTTGATTTATTAATTGATTATTATTATTATTATTATTATTATTATTATTATTATTATATTATTATTATTATTATTATTATTATTATTATTATTATTATTATTATTTATTTGGTAGAAGACCCTCTCTTAGGCAAATGCTGTTAAAAGAATGGCAGAATTAAGCGAGATGATTTTATATATTGTTTTTTCCATTTTCCCTACAATTCACTTCTCAGGATCAGCGATGTTTCTGAGTAACTGGCCAATATTCATATTGGGCCCGACCAATGAGAATGCAACTCTAGGTCCGAGCCGCTGTAAATACCGCCCCATAGGCTTGCTTGCTACAGTCTCTTCAACCGACTTGTCCGAAGATGACCTCCGAGAAGGTCGAAACTTCACGTGATACCAGCTATACCAGCAGCAATACCAGCCATACCAGCAGCAATACCAGCCCTTTACCAAAGACTACCCCGCCCCGGAACTGACTACGCATACGGAATAATACTGACACTGACGACGACCCCGGCTTGACCTGGACCTGGTATCCTGTTCTAGTAAAAGATTACCTTAAGCATTTATATATAACTTTTTGAAAATTCCCAATATGAATATTGGCCAGTTACTCAGAAACATCGCTGAGCCTGAGAAGCGAATTGTAAGGAAAATAGAAAAAAACAATATATAAAATCAACTCGCTTAATTCTGCCATTCTTTTTAAAAAGTATTATTATTATTATTATTATTATTATTATTATTATTATTATTATTTATTATTATTATTATTATTATTATTTGATTTGATATAAATGTTAATAACCAAATAAAACTACTAATAGTAATTATTATTATTATTATTATTATTATTATTATTATTATACACTTTCCAAGGTGGTAATTTGCTAAACTCATTAAACCCCGAGTCGCATCTGAAGGTAAAAATAAATAAATGAAAAACTAAACCAGTAAAACATGGTACTGAAAAAAAGAGATTAAACTCTGGAAAGCACTGTCCCCCTAACCACCAAAAAAAAAAAAAAAAAAAAAAAAAAACAAAAAAAAAAAAAAAAAATTGAAGTACGAAGAGAAAATCAAGTGAAAATACTGAGCCAAGCTACTCACAATCCCAAAGTGCAGTGTAAAGAAGTTTTTTTTTTTTTTTTTTTTTGAGAGAGAGAGGGGTAGAGAGGGTATGTGTGTTGTGTGTGTGCGCGCGCGCGCTAGCGTATGTGACAGTGTGTGTATGTGTGTCTGCGAGCGAGCGAGAGAGAGAGACAGAGAGCGAGAGAGAGACAGAGAGAGAAAGACAGAGAGAGAGAGAGCATCTTGATTGTAACCAGTAGTCCCTCTTGTTACGTGTCAGTGTCTTAGTACAACAAGATCTTCTTGTCCGTATGACTAAGGAAATGCTTGCTTTATGTTACGTATGATGTCACTTGCTTGCTTGCTTG
>NC_061110.1:88892664-88898802 GCF_015104395.2 Macrobrachium nipponense | reverse complement strand
TCTTTTTTTTTTCCTTTTATCAATTTTTATCGTTTATCATTTTTTTATCTTTTATAGTTTTTTTTATCATATGTCATTTTTCATCTTTATCATTTTTTCTTTTATCATTTTTATATTCTTATTATTTTATCTTTTATCTTTTTTCTATTATCATTTTTTTATCTTTTAACATTTATATTTTTTATCCTTCTTTTCATCTTTTATCCTTGTGTTTATCTTTAGTATTCCAATTCCTGCTGGGAATTATCTGGTAATTGCCTTTCAGCTAACATTCACGAGTCGACAACATTAACTTTAGCAATTTTTTTTGTTTAAAAAGCAGATTTAGAACTCTATACCAAAAAACAAGATATAACAGGTTATACGAGTATAGTGCCATAGAACTCCTGACACCATACCTGCCCAAGGACATGGCACTGTAAGACCACCGCTTGGGGCACTGTTTGTGAATAACCAAGGAAGGATATGACATCTGTCATTGGAGGCCACCTGGGGTGAATATGCCCGAGTTTATTGCAGAGGAAACTGAGCAATTTCGTGTGGGAGCGTTTCCCGACGATCGTTTGGCCAGGGGGGGTGGGGTCTCCGTCCCTTGTAGAAGCAGTTTAGACTGAGGTTCTAGTAGACATCTTTTGAGGGGTTCTAATCGCTAGGAGGAGGAGGAGGAGGAGTGTAAGTTCTAAAAGCTGTAGACTAGCCTCTCTCTCTCTCTCTCTCTCTAACCTTGCTCCATGAATTATGAACTGAAAATTAATATTTCTCTCTCTCTTGTTTCACAGGTAGGTCGTGAATGGTTGGAACAAACTGCTATATGGCGCCCAACGTAAGTACGTGTTCCTGAATATATATATATATATATATATATATATATATATATATATATATATATATATATATATACACACACACTACACACACACACACACACACACACACACACACACACACACATATATATATATATATATATATATATATATATATATATATAAATATATATATACTATACTTTCGTAGTATATTCTACATTTTCACAAAAGTACTTATTCCAAGTCCCTGTTTCACTTGCATTTCTACCGTGGATTTAAGGATATATACATGCACACATGTATATATATATTCTTAAATCCACGGTAGATATGTAAGTGAAACAGGGACTTGGAATAAGTACTTTCGTGAAAATGTATAATATACTAAGAAAGTACTTGTTCCAAGTCCTTGTTTCACTCACCTTTCGACCGCGGATTTAAGGATATTCTCGAGTACGTGTTCCTTCGCGCTACATTGGATATGTATATGTGTGTGCATATGTGTATGCATGCGTATACATAGTTTGTCACTGCGTACCCGTATGCATACGTATACCTGTGGAACCCTCGAAAAAGGTACGCGTCCAATTCTGCAGTGACATTCCGCGCCAAAGGAATTTTGCTTTGTCACCAGAATACGCGCTACGGTAAGTTCTATAACGGAATATGCAATTTACTCGGCAAGACGTCCTTTGTCACCTTCCCCTCTCTCCGTGGGAAGGGAACGAAGGCTGGAAGGAAGGGAGGAGATAAAAAAAGAAAGAGAGGAGGAAGAGAGGTAAAAAGTCGGAGAAGAAGACGAAGAAGAAGAAAAAACACCTCGCAGATCTGGAAACTTCGGGTCGTTTCAACCATCAGGTGTGGCTGGATTCTTTTTCAGTCATTTCAGACCCCGAATTGAATTTAGCGGTGTCATGCTCTCTCTCTCTCTCTCTCTCTCTCTCTCTCTCTCTCTCTCTCTCTTTTGGTGGAATTGAAGTTAACTCCCTCTATCTAATGGAAGTGGAATTCACATTCTCTTATGTCTCTCTGACACAAACACTGATATCTCTCTCTCTCTCTCTCTCTCTCTCTCTCTCTCTCTCTCTCTCTCTCATGAACAGAAAAAAATTTCTTCTTTCTCTTAGATATGGAAACAAAGTTTACTCTCTCTCTCTCTCTCCCTCATGAATAGAAGAAAAATGTTCGCTTTCCCTCAGCGATGGAAACAAGTAATCTCTTTCTCTCTCTCTCTCTCTCTCTCTCTCTCTCTCTCTCTCTCTCTCTTTTACACACACACACACACAGTATTAAAATAGAAGTTAACCTTTTCTCTATATGATTAAAGAGAAGTTCTCTCTCTCTCTCTCTCTCTCTCTCTCTCTCTCTCTCTCTCTGCTCTTCACTACACACACACACACACACGCACCTACACACACACAGTATTAAAATAGAAGTTAACTTTTTCTCTATATGATTGAAGAGAATTTCTCTCTCTCTCTCTCTCTCTCTCTCTCTCCTCTCTCTCTCTCTTGTTGTGACTGTCATGCCTTTCAAAACCACAGCACAATTTGTAGACTGGAGGACCTTTACCACAGTGTTAAACACAAATTGTAACTGCCTACACAATCACACTATATTGAAACAGACCACACTATCCATAGGAACATCTTTGAACTTTATCATGTCCTTCAAAACCACAATACAATTGTTTAGACTGGAAGACCTTTACTACAGTGGTTAACGCAAATTTTAACTGCCTACACAATCACACTGCAATTGAAACAGACCACACTATCCATAGGAATCACTTTGAACTCTGTCTGGCTTTTCAAACACAAGACACATTTCCAATTGAAGGACCTTTGCTGCAACATCCGAAACAGTGCAAAATTAATATCAGACTTGAAAAAAATTTGAAAGCGAGTAGCATGCAATTCAAGGGAGGAGAGCCCCCTCCCCTTACCCTTCCCCCATTCCCCCATCCCCCCCCACAGAGAGACAGAGAGAGAGAACGAAGGGAAAATCCTCGTTAAGAATCTAAAACCTTAAATGCAATTTCGTGCTTCATCACAGCTATGAGGAGGGGGGTGGGGGGGGGGGGGGGGGAGGGGGGGGGGGGGGGGGGAGGGGACATAATCTCTTTGATAGCTGGCGCGGTATTCAATGGGGGAGTCTGATAGCCAATTGGGATCTCTGAAATAGTTCGTTAGTATAGTTTTGGTTGCCGCAAGTGCTACTCAAAGTACTGGTCATTTTTTGTATAGGTTTTTTGTTTTTGGGGGGGGGGGGGCGGTGGGTGGTTTGGTTATAGTTCGTAAATTCGTGAAATGTGTTGGGAAACGAGGATGATTAACATGTGCTTTTGGTTCGTGTTGTAGATACATATGCGTGTATGTATATACATATGTACATATATATATATATATATATGTATATATATATATATATATATATATATATATATATATTATATAAGAGATAAAGAGAGAGAGAGAGAGAGAGAGAGAGAGAGAGAGAGAGAGAGAGAGAGCGACCCCATAAACAGGCTAAAATATAGGAAGTCAGTACTAGAATATTGTACTTACTTTTTATATTTTGGCGTTCTTATGGTATCCTCTTATTAGATGGAATTCCGTTATAACAGAAAAGTTTTACCAGTCACGTACGTATATATATATATATATATAGTATATATATATATATATATATATATTATATATAATATAGAGAGAGATGAGAGAGAGAGAGAGAAGACGAGAGAGAGAGAGAGAGAGAGAGAAGTAGATTGAGATAAGAGGATTAAGAAGAGTATGGACAGTGTTATTTTAGTCAGGAGAGAGAGAGAGAGAGAGAGAGAGAGAGAGAGAGAGAGAGAGAGAGAGAGAGACCAGCTGGAAGTAGATGGAAATAAGGAGTAGTCTGAATTTTTAGGGGGGGGGACTGGGAGAGTGGCTATGTTTTTTTTTCTTTGGGGGGGGGGGGAGGTCTGTATTAGGATAGCCTGTACTTAGAAGGAAGATCGCGAAGGACAAAAAGAGGAAACGTACATTCGTTACTGGAAGGGAAGATAAGAGGTCACGAAAGGTCAAGAAACCCTGTCGGGATAATTATTTCCAAGACTGGAGATTCAGGAATGGAAGTAAAAACAGAATTCACAATCTCTTGTACATTGTTGAAACATTGCTAGGATAAAATTTATATACATAATATATATATATATAATATATATATATAATATTTTAATATATGTATCACTGGTGAAAATGTTTTGTTACAACAGAATTCCATCTAATAAAAGGACCCCATAAAAACGCCTAAATATAGAAAGCAAGTTCTACTATATTTCAGAGACTGCTGTGTCTCCCTCTTCAGGTAGGTAATGACGAGAAAGAGAGAGAGAGACATCAGTCTCTGAGATATACATATATAATATGCATATACACATTCATACATACATAAATAAGGGCTAAAGCTGTAGAAGATCCCTGTAGGAGTAATTGGAGAAGGGGGAGAGAGAAATTCAGTTGGCAACCTTAGGGCCCAAAGCCGCCCCTCGTCCTTCAAGTAGTATAATGGCCTCCCCAGCTTTGTTTCTCCTTTCCATGATGCCCGTGTAATCGCTCGTTATTCCGAGTGGTCTTCCTCCTCCCCCTTCTGTCGTTGCAGCAGGAGGAGGAGGAGGAGGAGGAAGAAGGAGGTTGGTCCGTGTCTGCTTCCGTCTTCTTTATGGGGACCTGCAGACGTCAAGGCGATGATATACCTTGGCTGTGGAGCAAGATTATAGAGCTTCTGATTATCTAGGGCTCCTGATTGCCTATAGCTCCTGATTGTCTAGAGCTCCTGATTCTCTAGAGCTCTTGATTGTCTAGGGCTCTTGATTGTTTAGAGCTCCTGATTGTCTAGAGCTCCTAATGGTATAGGTCTCCCTATTGTCTAGAGCTCTTAATTGTCTAGGGCTCTTGATTGTCTAGAGCTCCTGGTTGTTTAGAGCTCTTTATTGTATAGAGCTCTTAATGGTCTAGGTCTCCCTATTGTCTAGAGCACTTAATTGTCTAGAGCTCTTGATTGTCTAGAGCTCCTGGTTGTTTAAAGCTCCTGATTGTCTAGAACTCCTGATTGTCTAGAGCTCTTTATTGTAGAGAACTCCTGATTGTCTAGAGCTCTTGATTGTCTAGAACTCCTGATTGTCTAGAGCTATTGATTGTCTAGGGCTCCTGATTGTCTAGAACTCCTGATTGTCTAGAGCTCTTGATTGTCTAGGGCTCCTGATTGTCTAGAACTCCTGATTGTCCAGGGCTCCTGATTGTCTAGAATTCCTAATTGTCTAGAGCTCTTGATTGTCTAGAACTCCTGATTGTCTAGAACTCCTGATTTTCTAGAGCTCTTGATTGTCTAGGGCTCCTGATTGTCTAGAGCCCTTGATTGTCGTGTCTCCCTGTGTGGATAGCAGTGGCTGAATATTCCTTCTGCAGTCCTCCTCTGGAGCTGCCAAATAGCATTTTCTGAATTAGTCGGGATAGACGCGAAGCAGTGGCCGGGGGGAAAGGGGGGGGGGGGGGGGGGGGGGGGGGGGGGGGGGGGGGGGGGGGGGGTTAATTTTGATTAATTTGGGCAGGGTAGTTTTCGGGTAAATGGAGGAGAAAGAGGGTCAGTGGCTCGGAGGAAGTGAGGTAGTTATCAGTTAAACGAGGACGAAGGCAGCAAATGGTCAGGTGAAGGTTTAGAATTGAGATGAGACGGTTGCAGAGTTGGGACTGTTTCTTTTCTCTTGATATTTGTAACAGTAGACTTTCTCATTTTACTTTCTTTTTAAGCTTTCTAAAGTGGCAGGAAAGACTTTTAGGATTATAAACTCTTCCCAAATTATTTTTTTTATTAACTCAGAGGATTTAAATTGGGAAGACTATTAACAAATAAAAAAATGCGCGGGAGAAACAGTTTTCTTTGCAATGTATAATGATATATAAAACATTAAGTTATGACCGGCAGCTCTCATGTTGCCCACCGGATGCGGTAGAGTGAGGGTGCGTCTCATGGCTCCAGAAAGCGCTGCCAGAGGCAAGATTCATGGCTATCTTTAAACTTGAATGAAATAAACACTACTGAGGCTAGAGGATTGCAATTTGTTATGTTTGATGATTGGATGTGGGATGATCAACATACCAATTTGCAGCCCTTTAGCCTCAGTAGTTTTTAAGATCGGAGGGCATTCAGGTAAGCTTACAAAATTGTCACTGCTCTTGATGTTTTATAACAAATAGGACGTTCTGACTTTCTTTCTCTTGCTTTTTAAGCTTTCTAAAGTGGCACAGAAGACCTTTAGGATTATGCGTAGAGTCTTCCCAAA
>NC_061110.1:88877664-88887664 GCF_015104395.2 Macrobrachium nipponense | reverse complement strand
CTTGGTGTGGCTTAAGAGAATTTAAGAGTTGCCTCCGAAGGATACTGGGGATAAGATACTAGGGATAGGATACTGGAGAAGGATACAGGGGGTAGGATACTTGGGATAGGATACTGGGGAGGTTGGGGGGACGATGTCCTTTGGTGTGGTATGTCCTTCCATCCCTATCCTCTGCAGGGGGTGAAAAGGAGTCTTGCTTATGAGGTTTGAGGGCGAAGGAAGTGGAGGTGGTCTGCGTTTGCTAGGAAGGATATTGGACAAAGGATACTTGGTAGTGAGGACTATGTCCTTTGGATGTCCCTCCTTCCTCCCTCCTTCCCTCCCTTCCGCAGGGAGTGAAAGAAAGGTCCTGAGTGTGAATTTTGAGGGCCAAGAATATAGAGGTGGCCCGTGAATACTGGAGAAAGGCTATTTGAGGAGGGTTGACCCTCTCTTCCTCCCTCCCCGGGGGAGGAGGGGTTGAAAGATAGGAATGAAGGTGAGGTTTCTGAGGCGGAGGCGAAGGTGGTGTGTGGGGGGGAGGTGGGGGGGGGGGGGGGGGTTGGGTTGATCAAGGGCTATTGTGTGTGTGCCAATGGCTGAATTATGAAAGTTTTCCTGTGAGTCTTGTTGTTGTAAACTCGGGGAGGTGGTCCAAAAAGAAGTAGGAATATTTTGTGGTTCCCTACCCTCCCTCCTCCCCCCTCCCATCTTTGAACTCCAACTCCCCCCCCCTCCCCCTTCTCCCCACCCCCAAATGCCCTATTTTGCCGTTGAAATCGACCTCGCGTCCTTGATACCCCTAGCAATTGCTTAAATCGTCTCTCTATCTCCATCAGGAACCGTCCAATTCTATCGCCTGATCTAGTGGGAGGTCGTCAGTTGCTGCTCTTCTCTTTTGCAAGGAGATGCATTTTATCTGTGGCCCTATTTTGGGGGGTGGGGGGGGAGGGGTGGGGGTGTTAGTTTCATTGTTTATTTACGCATTAGTTTTATATTTGTACGGTCGGTCGTTTCTGTGTGTTTGCATATATATGTATGCATGTATATGGCCGTATTACATTACTCCCGTTATTTGTCAATCTTTTGCAGTGCGATCTCTCTCTCTCTCTCTCTCTCTCTCTCTCTCTCTCTCTCTCTCTCTCTCTCTTGAGGACTACAATGTAGACCGGAAATCGCTTTTTCAGGATGACTAGTGTATCGTGTATCTCTCTCTCTCTCTCTCTCTCTCTCTCTCTCTCTCTCTCTTCTCTCTCTCTCGCCCCGAGATAGGCTTTTGTTGTGTAGCATCAATGTTCTGGCCACGTGTCAGCCCAGCGAATTGGGACAATGTCCTGTTGATTTGGGGGTTTGGTGTCAGTCGAACCTTATATAAGAGAGAGAGAGAGAGAGAGAGAGAGAGAGAGAGAGAGAGAGCTTGGGCTGGAGACTTGGTGATTGTTGGTCGGTGATCCTGTAAGGGAAGGTATTTCAAAAACACTTTATTTTATTTCTTTATTTTTTGAGGTCTGGATACGTATTTCTTCTTTCACTTTTTTTAATTGTTTTTTTCGAGCGTGTGTGTGTGTTTTTTTTATGTTGTCTAGGTACGCATTTGATTAATATGTCATCTCTCCTCTCTGTCTTTCCCATTACCTTCTGTTACTAGTATCTTAAAAAACCCTTCATTTTTTTTTTTTTTGTTGTTGTCTAGGTACGTATCTATTTCTTTTTTTTCAATAAGTGATCTGGTAAGTCGACTTATTTTTAAGACATGTTATGCACTTTGCACCAATTGTAAAGGGCCAAGACGTGGATGATAAGTATGCATTGGCGTAGTAACTCTCCCTCCCTCTGTCTCTCTCAAGTATTTTCTCAAGTAGTGGCTGTTACTTTACCCTAGAGCGAATGTTTAAAATGTCATATAATTAAGTGAGCCTAAGCTTTTGTCCTTACATTTTTTTTGAAAATGTAAACAGTCGTATATAGTATACATCTTTTTTTTTTTTTTTTTTTTTTTTTTGCAGCCTTCGAACATCCTTCGAATAAGTATTGTTCGTTATGCCAATTTCCAAAGAAGACTTCGTTTCCCATAATGGTCGGGAACACCTGTAGGAATATCATTTCAGCCTTGGTCAGTGGCTGTTTTTCCATTGCTTCTCCTCGTAGATTGGTAATAAAATGTTTAGATTTGTTTTGCAATTATGATTTTATGTTCTCGTGTAATACACGAAGTTACACAAAGTTCAGAACGGGCGTATAAGCCTAGTAGGTCCCACTAAATGACTCTCCGAGTAAGGCCTTCTGTCAGGAAGCGAAATTAATGACACCGGCTTTCGCTGGGTGTTGCAAGACCGTAATACCACAGTATTACACTCGGAGTAAATAAAGTAAAGTTTTTAGCGTCTATCTGAAGCAAACCCCCCCCACCCCCCCCCACCGCGCGTAATTTCAGTAGTTAGGCGAGAAAAGGCCTTACAAGAGTCCCCATTAAAATACCCCCGGATTTTTGTTTAAAGGGGATGAATCTGAGACCACAATCAACCCTCCCCACCCCCGCAGACGGGACTAGGGCGGCCCAGAGCGGTCGCTAGCCGGCGTTGGTCCACGGAGTATTTTTTGATGGTCCGCAGAAAAATTGGGGCATTATTTAAATTTTTTGTAGTTTCTTAATCCTCTTCATCAGGCAACCCTGGTACAAATTGCACAGAAGACAGAGAGCCCAGTGTTGCTAATTTAGCATTTTTAATGTTAGATTAGCATTAAAAATTTGGATCCAGCATTTAACACACACACACAAAAAAAAAAAAAAAAAATCAGCATCAACTAACTAACAGCATTATTAATCACAATAGATTAAACATTATAAATATGAATTTATCCTAATGTACTACGTAAAATGCACATCAAATCAATGCGTTTATTAATCACAATAAATTAAATATTATAAATATGAATTTATCCTAATGCAGTGCACATCAAATGCATATCAAATCAATGCATTTATTAATCAATAAATTAAACATTATAAATATGAATTTATCCTAATGTAGTACACATGAAATGCATATCAAATCAGTGCATTTATTAATTACAATAAATTAAACATAAATATGAATTTCTCCTAATGTAGTACACATATAATTGCACATCAAATAAATGCGTTTATTCATCACAATAAATTAAATATTATAAATATGAATTTATCCTAATGTAGTGCACATCAAATTTGTATCAAATAAATGAAATTATTAATCACTGTAAATTAAATATTATAAATATGAATTTATCCTAATGTAGTACACATGAAATGCATATCAATCAATGCGTTTATTAATCACAATAAATTAAATATTATAAATATGAATTTATCCCAATGTAGTACACAAAATGCTATCAAATAAATGCAATTATTAATCGCAATAAATTAAACATCATAAATATGAATTTATCCTAATGTAGTACACATAAAATGCATATCAAATTAATGCATTTATTAATCACAATAAATTAAATATTATAAATATGAATTTATCCTAATGTAGTGCACATCAAATTTGTATCAAATAAATGCAATTATTCATCACTGTAAATTAAATATTATAAATATGAATTTATCCTAATGTAGTACACATGAAATGCATATCAATCAATGCGTTTATTAATCACAATAAATTGAATATTATAAATATGAATTTATCCCAATGTAGTACACATAAAATGCTATCAAATAAAATGCCAATTTAATTAAATCGCCAATACAATTAAACATCATAAATATTGAATTTAATCCCTAATGTAAGTACTATAAAATGCATATAAAATAATGCATTATTAATACAATAAACTTAAAATATTATAATATGCAATTTATCCTAATGTAGTGCAAACATTCAATTTGTTAATTTCAATGCAATTAATTCAAAATCAGTTTTCTGTAACAGTTAAATATTATAAATAGAATTTATCCTAATGTAGTGGCACAAATCATTCATCACAAATTTGTTTCAAATAAATGCAATTATTCATCACTGTAAATTAAATATTATAAATATGAATTTATCCTAATGTAGTACACATGAAATGCATATCAATCAATGCGTTTATTAATCACAATAAATTAAATATTATAAATATGAATTTATCCCAATGTAGTACACATAAAATGCTATCAAATAAATGCAATTATTAATCGCAATAAATTAAACATCATAAATATGAATTTATCCTAATGTAGTACACATAAAATGCATATCAAATTAATGCATTTATTAATCACAATAAATTAAATATTATAAATATGAATTTATCCTAATGTAGTAAACATCATATGCTATCAAATAAATGCATTTATTAATCACAGTAAATTAGACATTATAAATATGAATTTATCCTAATGTAGTACATATAAAATGCACATCAAATCAATGCATTTACCTTCTGTTTCTCTTTTCAATTCATATTAGTGGCCCGGCAAATTTAAAATGATACATCTAACGGTCCATGAAGTTCGACAGGTTGGCCTCCGCTGGGTCACTCTAGGTCTAGGGCATGGCAAAAGGCCCTGTTAGAGGGCATTACTTTTATGCTCTTTGCAGCCTCCCTTCCGCCCATAGCTGCAACCCCTTGTATTCCTTTTACTGTACCTCTGTTCATGTTCCTCATTGGACAAGTGGGTAGCGTACCCTCCTATCAATCTGGTAGCCCGAGTTCGCTCCTCCCCGCTGCTACCAACGCGGAACCAGAGGAATTGATTTCTGGTGATTAGAAATTCATTTCTCGATATAATGTGGTTCGGATACCACAATAAGCTGTAGGTCCCCGTTGCTGAATCAGCATTTGGTTCCTAGCCACTTAAAAATATCTACTCCTTCAGACCATACTTAACTCTTTTTCCATCTTAATTTCGTAACAATTGTTTTAACATTATTTTTCAGCGCTGGAATGACCTCATAGCTCCCAGTGCTTGTGGCCCGTGGTGTTGACGGGGGCGGGGGCGGTCAGGGGGCGGGGGGGCGGGGGGGGGGGGGGGGGGACTGGGGATTAAAATCCCAGGGAATGAGGTGTGTGATGACTGTTCCCTCACGAGTTTTTAATCATTTGAAAGAGAGAGAGAGAGAGAGAGAGAGAGAGAGAGAGAGAGAGAGAGAGAGAATTAGTGATAGGTATCCAGCACAATTATGTCCACAATTTAAATTTCAGTTTCGACCCAGGACGCGAAGACACCTCAGTCTTAGACCCCAAGACGGAAGAGAGAGAGAGAGAAGGCGATAATGACGATGTTGACAGCGCCTTTGTTGACGGGTGTTTGTTGGGGAAGAAGTTTGAGGGCGTCTGCCTAAATGCTGACGGGGGGGAAAATAATCTGATGGGTTAAAAAATGGAGGAGGAGGAGGAGGAGGAGGAGGAGAGGGGATAAAACCGAGAACAAAGGAAAATGCTAATCGCGAAGGAGGAAAAAAGTGAGAAGTGGAGAGAGAGAGAGAGAGAGAGAGAGAGAGAGAGAGAGAGAGAGAGAGAGACATGTAAGGGAGCGGATGGTGGAGGAATGTTAATAATGGTAATTTAGAGGCAGATAATATAAGAGATGAGAAAGGTGAATAGATTTAAATCTCTCTCTCTCTCTCTCTCTCTCTCTCTCTCTCTCTCTCTCTCTCTCTCTAGGGTCAAATTAGAATAAGGTTGTAACTCAGACGAGACAAGGGAATTTGCTTGCAAGTTACGGAGAATAGAAACGAATGTTACATGAAAATTGTTGTAAGAACACGTATGAGTAAAAATGAAAAAAAAAAAATACTACTTAGCATTCAAGACAAGAAACTTAAACACACACACACACAAGGAAATTAAAGGAGGAAAACTTTGGAAGACTAGGAAAAGACGGTTGGGAATTATGACACGACTTGTGGACCAGTTGTGGCCCAATTATAATTGGTGAATGTATTAAAATTTCACTGTAATTACGCTTTAGTTTGTACGCTTCGAAGATTCACAATGTTTGTGCCGGCTTTGTCTGTCTGTCCGCACTTTTTTTTTTTTGTCATCTTTTTTTTATCATCACTTTTTTTAGTCCGCCCTTTTTTCTGTCTGCACTTTTTTTGTCCGCACTTTTTTTTATCCGCACTTTTTCTGTCCGCACTTTTTCTGCCCGCACTTTTTCTGTCCGCACTTTTTTTTTATCCGCACTTTTTCTGTCCGCACTTTTTTTGTCCACACTTTTTCTGTCCGCACTATTTTTCTGTCCGCACTTTTTTCTGTCCGCACTTTTTTTGTCCACTTTTTCTGTCCGCACTTTCTCTGTCCGCACTTTTTTTTGGTCCGCACTTTCTCTGTCCGCACTTTCTTTTTGTCCGCACTTTTTCTGTCCGCACTTTTTTCTGTCCTCACTTTTTTCTCTCTGCGCTTCTTTCTGTCTGCACTTTCTTTGTCCGCACTTTTTCTGTCCGCCCTCACATCTTAAAAACTAATGAGGCTAGAGGGCTGCAAATTGTTATGTTGATCATCCTTCCTCCAATCATCAAACATGCCTAATTACAGCCCTCTGGCCTCAGTACCTTTAAAAGAAATCTTATTTAAGGTTAAATTTAGCCATAATCATGCTTCTGGCAACGATATAGGACAGGCCTCCACCGGGGCGTGGTTAAAGTTTCATTGGCCGCGGCTCTTACAGCATTATATCGACACCACTGAAAGATAACAGATATATTTTCGGGGAAGCCTTGATTATATGCTGTACAGAAAATACGATTGCGCCAAAAAAACTTTCGTAGATTTAAAAAAAAAAAAGGAGAGCAAGAATTGCAAGTTAGAAAAATGTAAAAAAAAAATTGGTAAATCATTGAAAGACTTTTTTTTCACAAGGGTAATTAAATAAAAAAAAATTATATGAGATTATAAGAAAAATCACGAAGAATTTATCGAATACTCATCATAAGAATAAAAGAATATATATATATATATATATATATATATATATATATATATATATATATATATATATATATATCTATCATTTACAAGATAAACCTTCAAAATCTTTTAAACGATTATTCTTGATTTTATTTTATTATTTTTTTTTTATCGCGTACGGCTGGAAGGTGCATGATGTAAGTTCAATTGTTCAAAAGTATATAAGTGTATATATTATATATATATATATATATATATATATATATATATATATATATATATATATATATATATAATACATACATCATACATTTTATCATTTCCTGTGGAGACTCTCTCTCTCTCTCTCTCTCTCTCTCTCTCTCTCTCTCTCTCTCTCTTGGTGTTACACCTAAAATTTATAAAACCAAACCAAATCTCTCTCCTTCCTTCCTTCCTTTTGGTGTAAGGCAGGATAATCGTGCCCGGGTGTATAACCTCCAAAGTTAAATAGTGTTTCAGCTGAAGAGCCGCAGAAATGTTTTGCATTCCATTTAACTTAGATAAGAATATCCTTTTTGGACAAAGAAGTTTCGCGTGAAAGTCATTGTGCCTCGCGGAGAGAGAGAGAGAGAGAGAGAGAGTAAAAAAAGGGGCAGTGATGTTAGTGTCACCTTTTTTTCTCTGCCACCAAAAAGTTTCATACGAATCCATATGAATGTCATTGAAATGGAGAGAGAGAGAGAGAGAGAGAGAGAGAGAGACACCTTACCTTACCTTACAGACCTTACATCTTGTTCGGGTTGCCCCAGGTCCCTCAGTGTGAGGCACCTCTAATGTCTACCAGAGAGTTGCTAGTACATCTTCCGGTATATTTTGCATCTTCCAATCTTGGATGGTTTGGGATGCAGTTTAGATATTTGTCGAGCTTATTCTTAAACACATCTACGCTCACTCCTGATATATTCCTCAGATGAGCTGGCAACGCATTGAATAGACGCTGCATTATCGATGCTGGTGCGTAGTGGATTAATGTCCTGTGTGCTTTCCTTATTTTTCCTGGTATAGTTTTGGGCACTATTAATCTACCTCTGCTTGCTCTTTCTGATATTTTTAGTTCCATGATATTTTCTGCTATTCCTTCTATCTGTTTCCATGCCTGAATTATCATGTAGCGTTCTCTTCTCCTTTCTAGACTATATAATTTTAAGGATTGTAGTCTTTCCCAGTAGTCAAGGTCTTTAACTTCTTCTATTCTAGCTGTAAAGGACCTTTGTACACTCTCTATTTGTGCAATATCCTTTTGATAGTGTGGGTACCATATCATATTGCAATATTCAAGTGGACTACGAACATATGTTTTATAAAGCATAATCATGTGTTCAGCTTTTCTTGTTTTGAAGTGCCGTAACAACATTCCCATTTTTGCTTTACATTTTGCCAACAGAATTGCTATTTGATCATTGCATAACATGTTCCTATTCATCATCACACCAAGGTCTTTAACTTCTTCCTTATTTGTGATTGTCTCATTATTAGGTCCCCTATATGCATATAGCTTTCTTTCTCTGTCTCCATAATTTATTGATTCAAATTTATCAGAGTTAAATACCATCCTATTTACCTCTGCCCAATCATATACTTTGTTAAGGTCTCTTTGTAGAGCGTTCCTATCTTCATCACAAGTAATTTCTCTACTTATTCTTGTGTCATCAGCGAAACTACTCACTACCGAATCCTTAACATTACTGTCTATGTCTTCAATCATAATAACAAACAGTATTGCAGCTAACACCGTACCTTGCGGAACACCGGATATTACCTTGGCTTCATCCGATTTCTCGTCGTTTGCAATAACTATCTGTTTTCTGTTGTGTAAAAATTCTTTTAACCATCTTCCTACTTTATCCATGATATTGTGTTTTCTAATTTTCTTCGCTAATATATATTATGGTCTACTTTGTCAAAAGCTTTTGCAAAGTCTAGATAAACCACATCTGTTTCATTTCCGCTTTTCATATTTTTGAATATGTTCTCACGGTGGACTAACAGTTGGGTTTGTGTACTTTTTCCGGGTACGAAACCATGTTGTCCTTTATTAAACAAATTTTTTTTTATTAAATGTTTCATAATATTTTTCTTCATTACCCTTTCATACACTTTCATAATATGTGATGTTAGACTCACAGGACTATAATTACTTGCCTCTAGTCTTGATCCACTTTTGAAAGTAGGGGTAATATATGCTAATTTGTGCTCATCATAAATCTTGCCTGTATCTACACTTTGTCTTAATAATATTGCAAGTGGCTTTGCGATAGAATGAACTACTTTCTTTAACAATATAGCAGGCACTCCATCAGGCCCTGCAGCAGCTCCATTTTTAATTTCATTAATAGCCTGCACAATATCAGCTTCATTAATATCTATGTCAGCTAAATATTCACTATTTTCATCCCTTACTTCTATATCATTATCTTCATTATCTATTCTAGGGGTGAATTCTCTCTTATATCGTTCTGCCAATATGTTGCAAATTTCCTTTTTTTCATTCGTTCATCTCCCTTCAATTCTTAGAGGGCCTATTTCTGTTCTTCTTTTATTCATCTTCTTCGCATATGAGTATAATAGTTTGGGATTTTGCTTGATATTTAATAGGGTTTTTTCTTCCAAGTCCCGTTTTTCATTTTCTTTTGATTGTATAATCTTTTGTTCTGCATTTTCTATCTTACTTTTTAGTTCTATAACTTTCCATGTATTTTTTTCTTTTGCAAGACCTTTTTTCCACTTTCTGATTTTCTGGAACAAGATCCTTCTGTCTCTTGGTATGCATGACTGATGTTTACTTTTCTTCTTCGGTATATATTTATCCACTATTTTCTCTAATATTTTATATAATATCTCCGTATTTACCTTTATGTCATCACTTACGAAAATGTTATCCCAATCTTTGTTTAATTCTTCATTTATTTCTGACCATTTTATATTTTTACTGTAGAAGTTGTATTTTCCATATCCTTCCCACTTTTTCATTTCTTGCTTATCTCTGTTTTCACTTGCTTTGGAATGGACTGTTAATTCTATGAGAGAGAGAGAGAGAGAGAGAGAGAGAGAGAGAGAGAGAGAGAGAGAGATTCTGAATTACCTCAGAGAT
>NC_061110.1:88827664-88870164 GCF_015104395.2 Macrobrachium nipponense | reverse complement strand
GATTACGAATCATACCAGTGCATAAAAGGGATCATATTTATATAACCATAAGGAAAATAGGGCTAGCTGTGAATTCGCAAACTTGTCGACATGTATTATATTAGAAATTAAAAAAAAATAAGTTTAGCGCTACTTGCCAACGTCACGATACAAGAAGAATCATGTCGTATGAGATTTGAGCACCACCGTACCTATTATTTATTTAATATGCTATTTATAGTGATGAATAAATTTTAATTTTATATATATATAATACTTATACTTTTATATTAATTATTATATATATATATATATATATAATAGATATAATATAATATATAATATATACATATATATATATATATATATACATTAACCAAAGATACTTGTGCAAGAACGTTTGTAAACGAAAATGGAAGTGCTCTCTCTCTCTCTCTCTCTCCTCTCTCTCTCTCTCTCTCTCTCTCTCTCTGACAAAGTTGCGATAAGAACCTTCACTCTCACACTAAGCAGAAAATTGAAGCTGTCGTTTTAATTTCAGAATCGATTGACGATTATGAAAAAAAGAGAGAGAAAAAGAGAAGGGGGTCTTAATGCCCCCGAGAGGGTATAAAGAAAAAAGCTCATAAAAGTTCGCCATGAGGTGGCTGTTGAAAGCGGTTTTTTTTTCCGGGGAGGGGGGGGGGGCGGGTGGGGGGGGGGGGGGCGGCAAATGGGGGACCGGTGTGCCAGTTTTAATTAGGTTAAGAATGCTGATTAAAGTTTGTTCGAGCAACTTTTAGATTGTCATCAAAATCGTGTTTGTGTAAAATAAAAGCACGGAAGCTTTCACCTTCTCCTTTCCCCCCCCCCTTCTCTCTCTCTCTCTCTCGCCTCTCTCTCTCTCTCATAAGAAACTTCAAGTTCATCAATTTTGAGGTAATGGTTGAAATTTTAAACTCTCTCTCTCTCTCTCTCTCTCTCTCTCTCACGAGTAATTTCAGTTCAATAATTGGGAGATATTGATAGAAAATTTAAACTCTCTCTCTCTCTCTCTCTTCTCTCTCTCTCTCTCTCTCTCTCTCTCTCTGAAGAGACGTATTACACGATGCTGTTGGAGTCTCCGTGATTCTCTGTTAAGACACTTCATTGTTCCCCCAATCCAATTAAGGATAATGAGGGTGAGAGACTTGTCTCCCCTCCCCCTATTCCCACCACCCCTCACCCTCCCAAATGCCTTTGGGGGTCAAATGCTGTTTGTGTGTTGTTTCAGATGTCATTTGATCTTAATTACCGAAGGACACCTCCGGCTGATTCGTGTATATACCCGCATTGTCTTCATAACTTTGGGCCTTGTCACTTCGAGATACTAGTCTTTGTTTGTCCGCTGGTGTGTTTGTGTGTATTTGTGTGTGTTTGTGTGCGGTCACTCTCAGAAATTCTAATATATGTGTTTTCTACAATTGATTATAGGCCTAGTTCAGTTATATATAGGTTTAGTTTAACTGGTTTTGTGTGTGTGTGTGTGTTTGTGTGTGCAGTCTCAGAAATTCTAATATATGTGCTTTCTGCTATTGATTATAGGCTTAGTTCAGTTTTAGCGTAACTGGTTTGTTGTGTGTCTGTGTTTGCGTATTTTATGTGTTATGTCTCATCAATCCTATGATATCCGCTTTCTGCAGTCGATTATAGGCCTAGTTCAGTTATAGGCTCGATTATAGGCCTAGTTCAGTTACAGGTTTACTTTATTTATGGGTGTAGTAGTTCACCTGACTCGTAAAGAAAGTAGAAATAAGACGTCGTAGGCCTAGTTCATTTCACTCGTGATTTCCTATGAAACAAATTCAAGAATTCTTACATTCTGCAGTTGTCGTTTTTTTTTTTTTTTTTTTTTTTTTTTTGCAGCCTGATATAGGCCTAGTTCAGTTATAGGTCTTGTTGCGTTTCGCTTATGATAACTTATTAGGATCCTAATAAGTTTTAGGCCTATGTGCAACTTAATCCATTCATATACAAAGATCAGACAGCAAGAATGACCGCTTCTGGGTTATTATAAACAACCAAAAACAACAACTCTAGTCATAACAACAATAACAAGACTAATAATAACATAGATCAATAATATAGACAAATATAGATAAATTCTTTATTTGCAGACGATACGGGTCAATCAATCTTTCAGTTCACGAGTGGCCGAACTACGACGTCAATTGTTTGTGGTGGTCAGAGAGAGAGAGAGAGAGAGAGAGAGAGAGAGAGAGAGAGAGAGAGACGATCACTTGTGATTGGTGTGGTGGATGAGAGTGAGTTACTGGTAAGATTACAAGTTTAGTCCTCCCTTCTAATCGAGATTAGATTCGCCTCATATCTCCAGAATTAGGACCTTCTCCACAAATTGGGGATGGGGGGGGGGGGGGGGGGGGGGGGGGGGGGGGGGGGGGCTAGGGTTGGGGTTTGGGAGTCGGGTAGGGGTGGAGGTTGTGGGAGGGAAGATGGCCTATCCAATAACATTCGTTTTTAATTATTTCATTCATTATTTTCTCCTTTCCTATTATCATTATTCTATCTTGTGTACTTGTGTTTTGATATTTTATTTACATTTTTATCTGTTTATTGATTCCTAGTAACTATCTCTCTTTCGTGTATTTTCTGTTACCTTCTTTTACTTCTTTCAAATAATAATAATAATATTAATAATAATAATAATAATTGTATTTTGATAAATTCCATTTTTATCAATTCATCTGTTGCCAAACTCGTGCAGGGTAAACAGAAATAATTTTTCTATTGCCCAACCTTTGCAGAGTAGAGAGTGATATATTTCCTGTTTCCCAACTTATGCACAGTAGAGAGTAATACTTTTTCTGTTGCCCAACGTGTGTAGAGTTAAGAAAAATCATTCTTCTGTTGCCTAAGAGCAAAGAGAAGTTTTTCTGTTATTCAAATTTTGCAGAGTACAGAGAAATAATTCTTCTGTTGACAAACCTGTGCAGGGTAAAGAGAAGCAGTTTTTTTCTATTGCCAAAATTTTGCAGAGTAAAGAGAAGTAATTCTTCTGTTGCTCAACATTTGCAGAATAAAGAGAAGTAATTCTTCTGTTACCCAACGTGTGCAGAGTAAATAGAACAGAGTAGAAATTTGAGTTCGTGGAAAGGATTTTACAAATATCTGGACACAAGGTACCGCCTAAACAAAGAAAATATTTTTGTTGTTATTTAATGTTTTCTGGGACGTAACCCTTCCTTCACTTAATGTCTCCCCCCCCTCCCCCCCCCCCCCCAACCCCCCCCCCCCCTCCCCCCCCCCCCCCCCCCCCCCCCCCCCCAAGAAAAAACAAGTAATTTTCATTAAAGATATATTTCAAGTTGGATTAATAACATTTTAATATCATAGTGCCTGTTACAACTCGAATCAGATCTTGTGTTCTTGAAAAGTTTAATCATTACGACCCATTGTCGAATTTATCACTTTCATTAAAGCCTACGGTGTACATTAACCCCCCCACCTCCCTCTCTCTCTCTCTCGTAGTAGCCATCTTGCTTGGTGAGACGTACCCGCGTGAAGTCAGATTAATCAACAGATATCACAAGTTTAACATACGACTAGAATTTGAGAAATATCTAGAAGTGTTCGTGAACTATCGGTGATAAGATTAGTGTGAAAATAGTAGGATAAAGCGTCTTCTAAGTTAGTTTATCAAGTGTAATACTATAAATCAGAACAAGATGGCAGTAAGTTCCAACTGCGGGAAGAGGTGGCGTAATTTGGCGTGTTTAGCAGATTCGCAATACGATGAGGTAGCAGGAAGGGAACTGGCATTTCTCATCTATGAAATCAGCAACAGTCCTAACCAAAAAGATACAAAAGCATTCATAGATATATTAGAAGGATATAATCCTTCAAACTGGAACAAATCTAATGAAAAACATCTTGAAAATAATTGAAGAAGTTCCAAATAAAATCCAAGTGGTCAAGAGACTCATAAAGAAAATATACATAAACCAACATATTCGACAAAGAATGGATAAGGTGAATCTTGTGAATATCCTAATTGATGCATTAGGAAAAAGAATGCCAAAAGCATGCAAACTGTGTAAGGTTTGGTATAGCATAGTCAATCCACAAAACCTAATCAGAAAAATGCTGCTGCATGCAACATTCCGACCCATCCACATGTGTTGCTGAGGTAATACAAGATCATAAATAAGAGTACAAGAATTTTTTGTTCAACATGTCTATCTTTATGGATAGACAATGTTATTAAATCAAGATTGAATGTAAACAAATAGTTGAGGATGAAGAAGAAGAGGAAGAGGAAGAAGAAGAAGAAAAAGAAGAAGAGGAAAACGGAAGAGAAGCTAAACAAAAATGAAAATGAACAAAAAGAAAAAATAAGGAAAACAACGAACAAGATAAAAGTATGGATGCAGAGATACTCATTGATACTACATATGAGGCAATAAAGCAGCATACTACGAAGAAATAATTTACGATATGACAACAGAAAAGCAAATCCCGAAGAGGCTCTACCCAGATCTACACAATGACGGGAAATAGAAGGAAAAATAGACAAGAAAGACAAAATCTGCAACCTTTTGAAAAGAGGGAATTGCAGATTTTGGAGAAAGATGTTACTACAAAACATCCTAAGATATGTCAAAACTATGAAATATATGTAAATGTGCATACTTAGATGGCTAATGGGGATGATTGCAGAGATCTGCATCCAAAAATATGTAAAAACCTAAAAGAAGGAAAAGGATGTAAGTTCGACAAAAAAATGCAAATATATGCACCCTGTAGCCATGAATCATAATCAATAAATAACCAACCAAGTAATAAAATCCAAAATAAGAAAGAAACAAATAAAGAGAGAAATCAAGAATATCAGGTAAAAGAGAAAAGGCAAACCACCAATGAGATATGCAGAGGTGTCAGCAAAAAATTTCAAAGCATCAGCTCCTGAAATTCTACTCAAGAGATAATAACTGTATTTATTATGCAAGAGGATATGCAGAAACGGAGAAAAAAAATTGCAGATTCAGACACAAAATGAATAATTATGATGAAGGAAGATCAAATATTATGGAAAAGTTGGATTTTTTTAATGTCAGAATTTCTGGAAATGAAAAAAAAGAACAACATACCAGAACAGGAAAGAGACTGGGCAAAATCCTTATTACTACCATTATTAAATGAAGGAGAAAACACGCAAACCATCATAGTGATGAATGCGCAGGGTTTAGTTACGAGTAACTCAAAAAGAAAAATAGAGTACTTAGAAGAACTAACCCAAAATGAAAAGAAAATAGATATAATGAATATAAGTGAAACCTGGTATTCCCAAGAGGACTGGGAATGATGATCAAATAAAAGGGTTCCAAACTTATAGATCAGATAGAAAAAATAGGAATCAAGGGGAACCGCAAATATATGGGAAAGACAAAAAACAAGGAAAAATATATGAGAAATATAGTAACTCAGAATGTGAACTAATAGCGGTAGAATTTGAATCTGAAAAATTGATGAACTAGTAATATATAGACCTCCTAATACTAAAGAGTTTGACTTAATAATTGAAAAATTGGATGATATATGTAGAAATCACAAGGACTGGGACTATTTCCCCTCCTATTGGGGGTTTTTGGTGACTTCTAAATCTCTTCCTTTTTTTCGTAGAATGGAAAGAAACGAATGAGGAGAAAACTTTTTGTGGTTGTACTTATACATATAAAAAAGAGAGTAATAGTAGTGCAGAAGATAAGAGGCAATTTGAAAAGCTATTAGATATGCTACTAGAATACAACATTCAACAAATAAATCACTGCCAACAAGAAAGGAAAAAAAGGAAAAATACTTTAGACCTAGTATTTGTGAACGAGATGAATTATGTTAAAGAAATAATAGTTTATAATGCGAGTATTTCAGACCATAATGTCATAGAATTAACAGTTCATTCCAAAGCAAGTGAAAATAGAGATAAGCAAGAAATGAAAAAGTGGGAAGGATATGGAAAATACAATTCTACAGTAAAAATATAAAATGGTCAAAAGAAATTGAATGAAGAATTAAACAAAGATTGGGATAACATTTTCGTAAGTGATGACATAAGGGTAAATACGGAGATATTATATAAAATATTGGAGAAATAGTGGAAAAATATAAATACGGAGACATTATATAAAATAATTGGAGAAAATAGTGGAAAAATATATACCGAAGAAGAAAAGTAAACATCATTCATGCATACCAAGAGACAGAAGGATCTTGTTCCAGAAAATCAGAAAGTGGAAAAAAGGTCTTGCAAAAGAAAAAAATGCATGGAAAGTTATAGAACTAAAAAGTAAGATAGAAAATGCAGAACAAAAGATTATACAATCAAAAGAAAATGAAAAACGGGACTTGGAAGAAAAAACCCTATTAAATATCAAGCAAAACCCCAAAACCCCATTATACTCATATGCGAAGAAGAAGATGTATAAAAGAAGAATAGAAATAGGCCCTCTGAGAATTGAAGGGAGATTATTAACGAATGAAAAAAAAGGAAATTTGCAAACATACTGGCAGAAACGATATAAGAGAGAATTCACCCCTAGAATAGATAATGAAGATAATGATATAGAAGAAGGGAAAAAATAGTGAATATTTAGCTGACATAGAAATTAATGAAGCTGATATTGTGCAGGCAATTAATGAAATTAAAAATGGAGCTGCTGCAGGGCCGGATGGAGTCCCTGCTATTTTGTTAAAGAAAGTAGTTCATTCTATCGCAAAGCCACTTGCAATATTATTAAGACAAAGTGTAGATACAGGCAAGATTTATGATGAGCACAAATTAGCATATATCACCCCTACTTTCAAAAGTGGATCAAGACTAGAGGCAAGTAATTATAGGCCTGTGAGTCTAACATCACATATTATGAAAGTGTATGAAAGGGTAATGAAGAAAAATATTATGAAAACATTAATAAAAAATAATTTGTTTAATATAGGACAACATGGTTTCGTACCCGGAAAAAGTACACAAACCCAACTGTTAGTCCACCGTGAGAACATATTCAAAAAATATGAAAAAGCGGAAATGAAACACATGTGGTTTATCTAGACTTTGCAAAAAGCTTTGAACAAAGTAGACCATAAATATATTAGCAAAGAAAATAGAAAAACACAATATTCGAGTAAAGTAGGAAGATGGTTAAAAGAATTTTTACACAACAGAAAACAGATAGTTATTGCAAACGACGAGAAATCGGATGAAACCAAGGTAATATCCGGTGTGCCACAAAGGTACGGTGCTAGCTGCAATATTGTTTGTTATTATGATTGAAGACATAGACAGTAATGTTAAGGATTCGGTAGTGAGTAGTTTCGCTGATGACACAAGAATAAGTAGAGAAATTACTTGTGATGAAGATAGGAACGCTCTACAAAGAGACCTTAACAAAGTATATGATTGGGCAGAGGTAAATAGGATGGTATTTAACTCTGATAAATTTGAATCAATAAATTATGGAGACAGAGAAGGAAAGCTATATGCATATAGGGGACCTAATAATGAGACAATCACAAATAAGGAAGCAGTTAAAGACCTTGGTGTGATGGATTGAATAGGAAACATGTTATGCAATGAGTCAAAATAAGCAATTCTGTTGGCAAAATGTAAAGCAAAAATGGGAATGTTGTTACGGCACTTCAAAACAAGAAAAGCTGAACACATGATTATGCTTTATAAAACATATGTTCGTAGTCCACTTGAATATTGCAATATGATATGGTACCACACTATCAAAAGGATATTGCACAAATAGAGAGTGTACAAAGGTCCTTTACAGCTAGAATAGAAGAAGTTAAGGACCTAGACTACTGGGAAAGACTACAAATCCTTAAAATTATATAGTCTAGAAAGGAGAAGAGAACGCTACATGATAATTCAGGCATGGAAACAGATAGAAGAATAAACAGAAAATATCATGGAACTAAAAATATCAGAAAGAGCAAGCAGAGGTAGATTAATAGTGCCCAAAACTATACCAGGAAAAATAAGGAAAGCACACAGGACATTAATCCACTACGCACCAGCATCGATGGATGACAGGCGTCTATTCAATGCGTTGCCAGCTCATCTGAGGAATATATCAGGAGTGAGCGTAGATGTGTTTAAGAATAAGCTCGACAAATATCTAAACTGCATCCCAGACCATCCAAGATTGGAAGATGCAAAATATACCGGAAGATGTACTAGCAACTCTCTGGTAGACATTAGAGGCGCCTCACACTGAGGGACCTGGGGCAACCCGAACGAACTGTAAGGTCTGTAAGGTAAGGTAAGGTCTCTCTCTCTCTCTCTCTCTCTCTCTCTCTCTCTCTCTCCCTACCTCCGTTCCCGAAAACTTCTAAAATGAATTATATCGAAGAGCGCTATTAGATTTTCACATCAGCTCTCTCTCTCTCTCTCTCTCTCTCTCTTCTCTCTCTCTCTCTGCTCTCTCTCTCTCTCTACACACACACAGTTGTACATTTATCTCCCCCTCCAAACTTTGCGAATTTAGATTTTCACATCAACCTGCCTGCCTCTCTCTCTCTCTCTCTCTCTCTCTCTCTCTCTCTCTCTCTCTCAGGGCACTGCTCTTTCACGCATGCATACGGTGCTTGACACGGAAGGTTACATTAGCATTAAATTTGCTTGAGTTTTGTGGACTCTCTCTCTCTCTCTCTCTCTCTCTCTCTCTCTCCTGAGAGGGTTTAAGATAAAAGCTCTCTTGATATTCCTTCCTGGGATGGTTTACCAAGTACTCGAGTCTGCTGTTCTTGAGAGGAACTCGGGAGATTGTAATTATGTTCCCTCATAAAACTCGCAGGATGGTCTTTTGGTGCTTGGAATTCGTGTTTTTTTTTCTTTCTTTTTTAATTCAAAGGGAATGGAGTTTATTTTGTTTTATTTCATTGTGGATTAACTTTGTGTTATTTTGTTTAAAGCACTGTTCCCTCATAAAACTCGGAGGATGGTCGTCTAGTCCTTGGAATTCGTTTTTTTTTTTTTTTTTTTTTTTTTTTTTTTTTTTTTTTTTTTTTTTTTTTTTTTTTTTTTTTATTCCAAGGGAATGGAGTTTATTTTGTTCTATTTCATTGAAGATTAGCTTTGTGTTATTTTTTTTAAAGGACTGTTCGCTTTGTATTTAAAAGGAAGGGAGTTTATTTTGTTTTATTTCATTGAAGATTAACTTTGTGTTATCTTTTTTAAAGGACTGTTCCTTCATAAAGCATAAAGCTCTGAGGATGACCTTTTAGTGCTTGGAATTCGTGTTTTTTTAACCAAAGGGAATTGTGGATTAACTTTGTGTGTTTTTTTTTTATTTAAAGGACTGTTCCCTCATAAAGCTCGAAGGATGTTGTTTTATTTCTTGGAATTCGTGTTTGTTTTTTCTAAAAGACGGAAGTTTATTTTGTATTATTTCATTATGGATTGAATTTTTATTACTGTTTTTTTCTTATCGAAGTGACTGAAGGATATATTATTATATTTCTTCATGAATGTTTTCTTTCATATTTTGACTCATACTTTGCATGGAAATGAAAGACGGCTATCTCCATTTGGAAGAGAGTTTATCATTACTAACTATACTCAGTTTTTTTTCCATCTGTCCATCCGCCTGTGGTATTTGCGTATGGTAACACTGCGTCCTGGGCTTTAGATAGTTACATTCAGCTTACATTCAACATTAATAACAATAACATATTTCGAATATTAACGGTGTAATTCGCATACAGTAAATCTTAAAACACTTTTCAGTTGCAAATGTACTCCCAGATATCCTTTTATTTACCTAAAACTTACTCATAGCGGAACTATCTAAAGCCCAGGACGCAGTGTTACCATACGAAAACACCACAGGCGGATGGTCAGATGAAAAAAAAAACAGAGTAAAGTGAGCTTTTTAGTACATTTCCCGTTTTTCCACTAGTGAGCTTTTTAGTGCAAATTTTACTGTTTTTTCCACCGTGAGCGAATGAAATTCGTCCTTCGCCCTCTCACTTCTCAGAGATTCCCAAGGCTTCCTCTGTCTTGCGATTGCAAACAGTATATGAAATAACTCCTAGGTAACTTAGTATATAAAATAACTCCTTGGTAACTTTCTTTTAGTATCTAACCGCTTATTTCCAGTACATAAAGCTAAGAATTTATATATGTATATACATATATATATATATATATATATATATATATATATATATATATATATATATATATATTATGTATGAAGACCTAATATGCAACTATACGCGTGCAAAATATTTTTTTATTTTTCTGTAGAGGCCTTCTGGGTTAGTGAGACGAGTAAATGGTGAAGGGAAGAAAAGAGTAACTGCCCATGCTCTCTCTCTCTCTCTCTCTCTCTCTCTCTCTCTCTCTCTCTCTCTCTCTCTCTCGTAGTAGCCATCTTGCTTGGTGAGACGTACCCGCGTGAAGTCAGATTAATCAACAGATATCACAAGTTTAACATACGACTAGAATTTGAGAAATATCTAGAAGTGTTCGTGAACTATCGGCGTGATAAGTATTTAGTGTGAAAATATAGTAGGATAAAGGGGTGCTTCTAAGTTTAGTTTTATCAAGTGTAATACTATAAATCAGAACAGATGGCAGTAAGTTCCAACTGCGGGAAGAGGTGGCGTAATTTGGCGTGTTTAGCAGATTCGCAATACGATGAGGTAGCAGGAAGGGAACTGGCATTTCTCATCTATGAAATCAGCAACAGTCCTAACCAAAAAGATACAAAAGCATTCATAGATATATTAGAAGGATATAATCCTTCAAACTGGAACAAATCTAATGAAAACATCTTGAAATAATTGAAGAAGTTCCAAATAAAATCCAAGTGGTCAAGAGACTCATAAAGAAAATATACATAAACCAACATATTCCGACAAAGAAAATGAATAAGGTGAATCTGTGAATATCCTAATTGATGCATTAGGAAAAAAGAATGCCAAAAGCATGCAAACACTGTGTAAAGGTTTTTGGTATAGCATAGTCAATCCACAAAACCTAACTCAGAAAAATGGTGCTGCATGCAAACATTCCGACCCATCCACAGTGTGCTGAGGTAATACAAGATTTGAGAAAAGATACAAGAATTTTTTGTTCAACATGTCTATCATGGATAGACAATGTTATTAAATCAAGATTGAATGTACAAATAGTTGAGGATGAAGAAGAAGAGGAAGAGGAAGAAGAAGAAGAAAAGAAGAAGAGGAAAACGGAAGAAGAAGTAAAAAACAAAAATGAAAATGACAGAAAAAAATAAGGAAAACAAAGAACAAGATAAAAGTATGGATGCAGAGATACTCATTGATACTACATATGAGGCAATAAAGCAGCATACCTACGAAGAAAAAATAAATTACGATATGACAACAGAAAAGCAAATCCCGAAGAGGCTCTACCCAGATCTACACAATGACGGGAAAGAGGAAAAAATAAAAAAGAGACAAGAAAAGACAAAATCTGCAACCTTTTGAAAAGAGGGAATTGCAGATTTGGAGAAAGATGGTTACTACAAACATTCCTAAGATATGTCAAAAACTATGAAATATATGGTAAATGTGCATACTTAGATGGATATGGGGATGATTGCAGAGATCTGCATCCAAAAATATGTAAAAAACCTAAAAGAAGGAAAAGGATGTAAGTTGCGACAAAAAAATGCAAATATATGCACCCTGTAGCATGAATCATAATCAAATAAATAACCAACCAAGTAATAAAATCCAAAATAAGAAAGAAATAAATAAAGAGAGAAATCAAGAATATCAGGTAAAAGAGAAAAGCAAACCACCAATGAGATATGCAGAGGTGTCAGCAAAAAAAAATTTCAAAGCATCAGCTCCGAAATTCTACTCAAGAGATAATAACTGTATTTATTATGCAAGAGGATATTGCAGAAACGGAGAAATTGCAGATTCAGACACAAAATGAATAATTATGATGAAGGAAGATCAAATATTATGGAAAAGTTGGATTTTTTAATGTCATATTTCTGGAAATGAAAACAAGAACAACATACCAGAACAGGAAAGAGACATGGGAAAATCCTTATTACTACCATATTAAATGAAGGAGAAACACGCAAACCATCATAGTGATGACATGCGCCAGGGTTTAGTTACGAGTATCAAAAAGAAAAATAGAGCGTACTTAGAAGAACTAACCCAAAATGAAAAGAAAATAGATATAATGAATATAAGTGAAACCTGTATTCCAAGAGACTGGGAAAAATGATGATCAAATAAAAGGGTTCCCAAAAACTTATAGATCAGATAGAAAAAAATAGGAATCAAGGGGAACCGCAATATATGGGAAAGACAAAAACAAGGAAAAAAATATATGAGAAATATAGTAACTCAGAATGTGAACTAATAGCGGTTAGAATTTGAATCTGAAAAATTGATGAACATAGTAATATATAGACCTCCTAATACTAAAGAGTTTGACTTAATAATTGAATAAAATTGGTGATATATGTAGAAATCACAAGGACTGGACTATTCTCCTATCTGGTGACTTCAACTTTCCTTTCGTAGAATGGAAAGAACGAATAGGAGATTGTGTTGTACTAATCATATAAAAAAGAGAGTAATAGTAGTGCAGAAGATAAGAGGCAATTGAAAAGCTATTAGATATGCTACTAGAATACAACATTCAACAAATAAATCACCTGCCAACAAGAAAGGAAAATACTTTAGACCTAGTATTTGTGAACGAGATGATTATGTTAAAGAAATAATAGTTTATAATGCCGAGTATTTCAGACCATAATGTCATAGAATTAACAGTTCATTAAACAAGCAAGTGAAAATAGAGATAAGCAAGAAATGAAGAAAGTGGGAAGGATATGGAAAATACAACTTCTACAGTAAAATATAAAATGGTCAGAAATTAATGAAGAATTAAACAAAGATTGGGATAACATTTTCGTAAGTGTAAGACATAAGGGTAAATACGGAGATATTATATAAATATTGAGAAAATAGTGAAAAATATATACCGAAGAAGAAAAGAAAATAAACATCATTCATGCATACCAAGAGACAGAAGGATCTTGTTCCAGAAAATCAGAAAGTGGAAAAAAAGGTCTTGCAAAAGAAAAAAAATGCATGGAAAGTTATAGAACTAAAAAGTAAGATAGAAAATGCAGAACAAAAGATTATACAATCAAAAGAAAATGAAAAACGGGACTTGGAAGAAAAAACCCTATTAAATATAAGCAAAACCCCAAACCCAAACTATTATACTCATATGCGAACGAAGATGAATAAAAGAAGAATAGAAATAGGCCCTCTGAGAATTGAAGGGAGTTAACGAATGAAAAAAGGAAATTTTGCAACATACTGGGCAGAACGATATAAGAGAGAATTCACCCCTAGAATAGATAATGAAGATAATGATATAGAAGTAAGGGAAGAAAATAGGAATATTTAGCTGACATAGAAATTAATGAAGCTGATATTGTGCAGGCAATTAATGAAATTAAAATGGAGCTGCTGCAGGGCCGGATGGAGTCCCTGCTATTTTTGTTAAAGAAAGTAGTTCATTCTATCGCAAAGCCACTTGCAATATTATTAAGACCAAAGTGTAGATACAGGCAAGATTTATGATGAGCACAAATTAGCATATATCACCCCTACTTTCAAAAGTGGATCAAGACTAGAGGCAAGTAATTATAGGCCTGTGAGTTCTAAACATCACATATTATGAAAGTGTATGAAAGGGTAATGAAGAAAAATATTATGAAACATTTAATAAAAATAATTTGTTTAATATAGGACAACACGGTTTTCGTACCCGGAAAAAGTACACAAACCCAACTGTTAGTCCACCGTGAGAAACATATTCAAAAATATGAAAAGCGGAAATGAAACAGATGTGGTTATCTAGGACTTTGCAAAAGCTTTTGACAAAGTAGACCATAATATATTAGCAAAGAAAATTAGAAAAAACACAATACGTAGATAAAGTAGGAAGATGGTTAAAAGAATTTTTACACAACAGAAAACAGATAGTTATTGCAAACGATGAGAAATCGGATGAAACCAAGGTAAATCCGGTGTGCCACAAGGTACGGTGCTAGCTGCAATATTGTTTGTATTATGATTGAAGACATAGACAGTAATGTTAAGGATTCGGTAGTGAGTAGTTTCGCTGATGACACAAGAATAAGTAGAGAAATTACTTGTGATGAAGATAGGAACGCTCTACAAAGAGACCTTAACAAAGTATATGATTGGGCAGAGGTAAATAGGATGGTATTTAACTCTGATAAATTTGAATCAATAAATTATGGAGACAGAGAAGGAAAGCTATATGCATATAGGGGACCTAATAATGAGGCAATCACAAATAAGGAAGCAGTTAAAGACCTTGGTGTGATGATGAATAGGAACATGTTATGCAATGATCAAATAGCAATTCTGTTGGCAAAATGTAAAGCAAAAATCAAAAATGGGGAATGTTGTTACGGCACTTCAAACAAGAAAAGCTGAACACATGATTATCTTATAAAACATATGTTCGTAGTCCACTTGAATATTGCAATATGATATGGTACCCACACTATCAAAAGGATATTGCACAAATAGAGAGTGTACAAAGGTCCTTTACAGCTAGAATAGAAGAAGTTAAGGACCTAGACTACTGGGAAAGACTACAATCCTTAAAATTATATAGTCTAGAAAGGAGAAGAGAACGCTACATGATAATTCAGGCATGGAAACAGATAGAAGGAATAACAGAAAATATCATGGAACTAAAAATATCAGAAAGAGCAAGCAGAGGTAGATTAATAGTGCCCAAAACTATACAGGAAAAATAAGGAAAGTCACAGGACATTAATCCACTACGCACCAGCATCTATAATGCAGCGTCTATTCAATGCGTTGCCAGCTCATCTGAGGAATATATTCAGGACGCCTGAGCGTAGATGTGTTTAAGAATAAGCTCGACAAATATCTAAACTGCATCCCAGACCATCCAAGATTGGAAGATGCAAAATATACCGGAAGATGTACTAGCAACTCTCTGGTAGACATTAGAGGCGCCTCACACTGAGGGACCTGGGGCAACCCGAACGAACTGTAAGGTCTGTAAGGTAAGGTCAGATTCCCATTGACTAATTAAACTGCATTACTCATTAAGTGACACCTGATTACTAGGCTTGCTCCATCTTTCATAGCTTCTGTCAGTCGAGGGTTTCTCAGAGAGAGAGAGAGGGAGAAAGAGAGATTAAGGTCCATGGTAGACTTAACTCATGTTTAATTTATACTTTAGATTAGATCTTAATGAAGTGAATTTAAATAGGGATTTTCATTTTTTTGGGTGGCGGGCGGAATGGGGTGGGCGCTGGGAACCACCTTATTATAGATGCGCTCAGTTAATGGTCCTAAGTAGGCTGCCAAGTCTGTACATAGGTTAACGTTGACGAGTTGTTTCATAGGCTAGATTTTGATAGTTCAAGATGCTTATGTTAAATTCTGAAGTTTATTTTATTGTTATTATTATTATTTTTTGTCTATCATAGTCCCCCAATTCGACTGGGTGGTACTTATAGTGGTGGGGGTGTTCTGGGTTGCATCCTGCCTCCTTAGGAGTCCATCACTTTTCTCACTACGTGCGCTGTTTCCAGGAGCACACTCTTCTTCTGTATGAGTCCTGGAGCTACTTCAGCCTCTAGTTTTTCCAGGTTCCTTTCCAGGGATCTTGGGATCGTGCTTAGTGGTCCTATGATTATGGGTACAATTTCCACTGGAATATCCCATATCCTTCTTTTTCTCCTTCTTCTTCTTATTCTTCTTCTTCTTCTTCTTCTTCTTCTTCTTCTTCTTCTTACTTATTATTATTATTATTATTATTATTATTATTATTATTATCATTATTATTAACCAAAACAAAAACTTCTTTCAGTTTTCTTCTGAAAAAGATTGAAAAAGAAACCCACAAAATCACTGTGTAACGTGTTTCCTTCTAGTATTAAAATTAAAATGTCAATACTTGGAAGTAAACACGTTACATAGTGATTTTTTTGTTTTTTAGGTTTTTCTTTTTCTATTATTTTATTATTATTATTATTTTAATTATTATTATTATTATTATTATATTATTATTATTTATTATTTATTGTACTTAGGAAGCAGACCCTCTCTCAATTATACTTTATTAAAAGTATTATTATTATTATTATTATTATTATTATTATTATTATTATTATTATTCAGAAGACGAATCCGCAGGAGCCAGTGACTAGATTTTCAAGCTTCCAAAATATGGCGTTCCTTCAGAAAAAAGTAATGAAGGTAATGGGAGATACAGCGAGAAGAGATCACCCATTCAAAAAAAAATTCATTAACAAATCGATAAATATATATAGGTAGATAAAGATTTAATTAAATTATTAAAATATAAGGAGAATTGTTTTGGGGAAGTAATGCATTGCATTTTTCTTGAATTGTTGAATTTCCAGTTGCATCACTGTAACTGTTCCACAGTCCACCGGTGTGAGGGATAAATGACCTCTGGAACTGAGAAGATAAGACAGAGACTCTGTTTGCTCTGGGCAGGAGACGGGGACCAGTGATCAGTTTTGAATGTGAAAGATCTTCTGTTAAAAAGCAACTTAAAAAAAAAAAGGCAAACAAGGTGCCAGCCGTCGATGGTCGATTAATATGCAGATAGAGTGATTTAAGATCTTAGTGACTATTGTACTGGAATGATGATAAACGTTTGAAGTTTTAAAACAAGACATGTGACAGTTTTTTTTTTTTTTTTTTTTTTTTTTTTTTTTAATCATTGGAATTACTACGTAAGGTCAGTCGTAATAATGATATCAAGATAAAGTAGTCGACCCTACTTTAATGAAATATGTGTAGTACCTACAAGTATTGGAAAGTGAATGATAATCATAAAAAAAATAATTAAAATTCCCTTTGGGTGTTAGTCATTCCCTTGGTATAGCGAATTCGATACTAAACTATATTTGTGGCTTAATGTTTTCATATATGTAAAAAGTCAGGCGTTTATTTTATATATATATGTATATATATATTTATATATATATATATATATATATATATATGTGTGTGTGTGTGTGTGTGGTGTGTGCGTTTGTATGCATGCATGCATGTGTCTGCATTTATGTATGCATATATATGCTTGTGTATATACACATGTATATAAATTTCCTGGAGAGTAGTTTGGGTATGTATATGTTGTATATCTTCAACCCTTTTGACAATTAACCATCTGGTATTTTTGATCTTGTTAACCTGATAACTTTCTCTCCAATTGTATTTCATTCATTCCTTGACAAGGTCTTAGTAAATACGAAAGCGCTTGGATTTCTGACTATCATTTTCATGTGGTGTTCGCTTGTATATTGTTACGTTTTAAGCCCTGGCCTGAGGGCCTAAATACGTAAAGGAAAAGAGTTGAGGGAAAATGCAGAATAAATTACTTGAACTTACCTTAAAAGGATTTATAGTGTTAATTTACTCTAGAGGAGGTCGCCAGAAAACTAAGCTAATTACTTTACATACATTTATTTACAGGAGGCTGCTTAATAGCCTGGGAAAGTAAATGCAACTTTGTCCACACATGGGACTAATATTATTTCTCACAAGGGGATAGTTGGCTAAAAATGAGGTTCACGTAAAAGCTGGCTTTCAGATTATCTTGCGGTAATGCATCACTTGTGGGCACGAAGACTTGGACACGTGACTCAGGAAATCTGGAAGAAATCCCAGATTAGACACAAAATAATCAAAGAGTTCTTTCACAAGTTACAGTTACTCACTTTGTCTAACACACTGGGGAGGAACTCTTAGCGTTAATTGAAATATTCAATGACTTTATTTGTCTGGGATGATCACACAAGGGAGGCTGCAAGCAGTGAGAGGAACAAAGGAATGTTCATTTGAGAATTAGGAGTTTGAATTTTGAAAATGGGGAGTCATTACGACATTAGGAGGGAAAGAACTGGCAATATGACTGATTCACAAGACGTACCTGGATGCCATAACAAGTGGACCTTTGTAGAAATGCGGCATCGGCTTTGTCTCAGGTCTGGGCGCGCCAGTAACGCCTTGGCAGGCCTAAAATGGAAGGCTGGCTGGGTGGGACATCCGTCCGAGGTCACGACTGGAGCTGACTGAGGTTGAAGGCAGGTGTGTTTCATGGGGGATGGGTTCAGCTTAACCCCCCAAGAGCAGGGCATCCTGGAAACAGAACATATGGCCAGCAGAGGGTTCACAGGAAAAAGGAGCTTAAGATGTAGACCTAATAAGTACCTGGCTACCTACACCCTTCCCTTGGGGATACGTCCCTAAAGCTGACAAGAGTCTATATCCCCCCTCTCTAACAGGAAATTCGTATCTCTGGCTGGCATGCTTTGGGTTCCCACCTAAAATCAGCTGATAGAGTAAATGGCTGCTTTTCTAGCAATCAAAATATTTAGCTAAATGCTGGGTAGACGAGGAGATCAATAAATGTAACAATTATATATAATACTATATATATCTATAACTTATATATATAGATATATATATATATATATATATATATATATATATAAAAAATATATATCTATATATATATATCTTATATATCTCATATATATCTATATATATATCTATATCTATATATATCATATATATATCTATATATATATATAAAATATATATTAATAATCTATATATATAGATATCTATAGATAATACTCCTATATATATATATCTATATATATATATATATATATATATATTATATATATAGATTAATATATATATATATATATAGTACTATATATTATATACCTATATATATATAATTCCCTAATATATATATATATATATAATTATATCTATATGTATATATATAGATATATATATATCTATATGTATATATATATATTTCCTGCAGAGTAGTTACAGCATCGCTTGCACAATTCACTTCGATATCGGTCCCATTGACACATTTTGTAAAAAAAAAAATATAATACGGCCCCAGAAAATAACTCTCGCGCTCGAATTGCAAATAATTATATATTGTCGTTTCGGGAGAAGTTTGTAAGGCCATTATGTGTCAAGTGGTTTTTTTTTGGAGTCATTAGTAAACAAAAGCTAATCAAACTAGCTGCCTGGATTCCATTGAATTTTGTATTTATGTTGTTAATGATTCCTAAATAAATATTTATGCTTTTTTTTATTATGTTTTTATGGTGGATGATTTGATCGTTCAGGGAAGATTGAATTCTTGTACTTTGACATTTACAGTTTTAATGTATGTATATGTATTTGTCATGCGCGCGCGCGTGTATGAGAGAGAGAGAGAGAGAGAGAGAGAGAGAGAAAGAGGAGAGAGAGAGAGAGCTGAACCTTTTCGTTTTTTATTCAGCTTTATTTGCTGTCGCCGAGTTTGATGGAGAGAGAGTAGAGAGAGACGAGAGAGAAGAGAGAGAGAGAGAGAGAGAGACAGATCAGGATGGTCTCAAAGATTGTTAGTCATCGAGGAGACTGGGGGAGAGAGAGAGAGAGATGAAGAAAAAAGAGAGGTGAGAGTAGAAGAGAGAAAAGATAGAGAGAGAGAGAGAGAGAGAGGGCTTTGCAGTTTACTCAGATGTCAAAGTTGTATCCTCCGAGAGACTAGGGTGAAGAGATGAAAGAAAAAAGAGAGAGTGAGAGAAAAGTAGAAGAGAGAAAAGAGAGGAGGAGGAGGAGGAGGAGGAGGAGGAGGAGGAGCTTTGGCAGTTCACGAAATGGTTCGTGTGAGGAGAGAGATTACATGAGAGACGGAGAAGGAGTGAGAGAGAAAGAGAGAGAGAGAGAGAGATCACCAGACTAGATTAAGGGATTTCGACCGTGTCTGGACTTGATTTTGAATGGGGAGGGGTCTCAAAAGGATGTGGGCAGGGGGTTGTAGTTATGTTGGGGGGGGGGGGTGGGTGGGACAAGGAGTGTCATCTATGGGGGTGGAGATAAGAGGTAGGGTTAGGGAGGGGGGGAGGGGGGGCGTTTGTGTGCAATCTCTTATCTATGTGAAGGATTTTGGCCGTTTATTCGTCAGATCAGGAAGAATTTCGTTTTTTTTTTTTTTTTTTTTGTTTTTTTTTTTTTTTTTTTTGGGGGGGAAGCTCTCTGTGTCCTTGGTATCTCCTCGTCACTGATTTTTAAAGGAAGGTTTATTTTACTTCGTATTTATCTTCGTGTCGTCAGTGCACCTCACGCAATGCACTGTAGACCTTAATTAAGTTTATTTGCCGCGTCCTATCGACCATTAGCTCTATCCCACAATATTTTTTTAGCCTTTTACTTTACCTCCATTCACCCTTCCGTGTTTAAATTATGCTATCCAACTTCTCTTAGTTTTACTGTGGTGAATTCCATCTTTTAACACTTACATAATCATTAATTTCTGGATCTCTATATGTCACACTTTTACGTAATCATTAATTTCCGGATCTCTGTATTTGACAATTTTGCGTAATCATTAATTTCTGGATCTCTGTATTTGACAATTTTGCGTAATCATTAATTTCCGGATCGCTGTATTTGACAATTTTGCGTTATCATCAACTTCTGGATCGCTATGTGACACTTTTATGGAATGATTAATTTCTGGATCTCTACATTTGACACTTACGTAATCATTAATGTCTCGATCCCTATGTTTCGCTGTCTCTATACCATCCAGCTGTTAATGAGGACTTTGTATTTATACCAACCAACTGTTAATGAGGACATTAATATTTATAAGGAAGTAGCATTGAATAGGGCCTATTAATTTGTATATTGAGTCATTGGGATGAATTGTGGCTTTTTTTTTTTAAACTGAGAAAGCAGACTATGTTTCTTTAGCTAGCTTGCCAATCATACACTTTTTAATGATTAGGTGGTCAGTTATACATTTGTATATGTCTGCTAGTGGGTAGCATTAAACGCTAGCATTTACGTATGCAAATGATAAATACGATACTTTTTTTATGTAACCAGATAATAATAGACTACTTATGTAGTTAGGAAATGTTTAAAACAGAACCCTTTTTGTGATCCTTAAATTAGAACTGTGCTAAAGTAAGCTGATCATATCATTAAAGGAGCTATGGTTAGCCCAACTGATGACGAATTACACTTATTGATATAATTAATATAACCTATTACGTTACTCCTGATCGTGACTGGTGTCTTCATTAGGAATACAGTGGAACTAATGATTTAAGATAAATTAAGACAAGCAATTCACGTGTACAGGATTCATTTGGTAATGAAAGCTTTACTAATTAGGTATTGTTAGTTCCTCGGTGACATCAAAGTGTGACAAGTTGTCTGATAGTGGCTTAATTAGGAGACGGCTGGTAATAGACTTTTTCAAGTTTTAAACTACCCACAGAGGTTTGTATGACAGGTAATTGCAAGCAGATTTAAAAATGCTTACATGGATTTCTGTAGTAGTTGACTGCAAGTAGATTTAAACTACTTACAGGGATTGGTATAGTAGGCGAATGCAAGCAGATTTTGAAAAATACAGGGATTTCTGTAGTAGTTGACTGCAAGCAGATTTAAACTACTTACAGGGATTGGTATAGTAAAGCAGAAATACAACTGTAAACACATTAAGAATGTTTTATTTGTTTAAAAACTCAAACAATAATATGTGCAAAATGCTTTAATTTAAAAAATTCAAGCAATATTGCTTAGAAATAGTTTGAATTGAATCATTCAACCGATATTTTGTGGAAACTGCTTTAATTTAAAAAATTCAAGCAATATTGCATAGAAATCGTTTGAATTGAATAGTTCAACCGATATTTTGTGGAAACTGCTTTAATTTGAATAAATCAAGCAATATTGCGTGAAATAGTTTGAATTGTATAGTTCAACCGATATTCTGTGGAAACTGCCTTGATTTAAAAAATTCAATCAATATTGCGTAGAAATCGTTTGAATTGAGTAATTCAACCAATATTTTTGGGAAACCGCTTGAATGTTAAAAAAATTAAAGCGCTGTCGAATGGAAATCACTTGAATTTTGAATGATTCGACCAACATTGTGTGGAAACCGCTTGAATTCTCTAGTCCACAACCGAGACCAAACGACTAATCAGGCGTTTGGAGCGACATTCGGAAAATGGAAAAGTCAAGACCCAAAGTGAAAAAGGGAAAGCAGTAATGCGATAATTAGGGAAAAAACGGAAAGCCGAATAAATGGATCAGAGACCGGAATCCAGGCGTCGATTGTGGATTTTGCCTGGATTCCAGTCGCGTTAATGAAGGGCTTTTATATAGCAAAGCTTTTAAAAAAAAAAGTCACCGAGATGCATTATAGCTGTAAAGTAGACTCACATCAACCGTGCATCTGATGTCTAGGCCTCTCCCTTACGACGCTCCTGATTGGCTGGATATGTATGTTCCACCTCTCCTGAAGGGTAAATCTCTCAAAAGTATCCTTCAGGAGAGGTGGAGCATACATCCTGATTATGTTAAGTCTCGAGAGATAGATTGAGATGGAACATACATCCTGCCTATGTGAAATCTCTCGAGAGAGACTGAGAGTTTCCAGCCCTGCGATTGGCTTATTAACAGCCAATCAGGAGCGTCGTAAGGGTTAGCCCAGACATCAGATGCACGGTTGATGTGAGTCAACTATAGTTTGGACGTTAGACGGGGAGGAAAATACTACGGTTTATTGTGTGTTGTGTGTGTGTGTCTGTGCGTGCGCGCATGCGTGCAAGAGGGTTTGAGATTACCTTGTCGAGGCCCTCCTAGAGAGAGAGAGAGAGAAGAGAGAGTTTTTCTGAGTATGACCTTACAGACCTTACAGACCTTACAGTTCGTTCGGGTTGCCCCAGGTCCCTCAGTGTGAGGCGCCTCTAATGTCTACCAGAGAGTTGCTAGTACATCTTCCGGTATATTTTGCATCTTCCAATCTTGGATGGTCTGGGATGCAGTTTAGATATTTGTCGAGCTTATTCTTAAACACATCTACGCTCACTCCTGATATATTCCTCAGATGAGCTGGCAACGCATTGAATAGACGCTGCATTATCGATGCTGGTGCGTAGTGGATTAATGTTCTGTGTGCTTTCCTTATTTTTCCTGGTATAGTTTTGGGCACTATTAATCTACCTCTGCTTGCTCTTTCTGATATTTTTAGTTCCATGATATTTTCTGTTATTCCTTCTATCTGTTTCCATGCCTGAATTATCATGTAGCGTTCTCTTCTCCTTTCTAGACTATATAATTTTAAGGATTGTAGTCTTTCCCAGTAGTCTAGGTCCTTAACTTCTTCTATTCTAGCTGTAAAGGACCTTTGTACACTCTCTATTTGTGCAATATCCTTTTGATAGTGTGGGTACCATATCATATTGCAATATTCAAGTGGACTACGAACATATGTTTTATAAAGCATAATCATGTGTTCAGCTTTTCTTGTTTTGAAGTGCCGTAACAACATTCCCATTTTTGCCTTTACATTTGCCAACAGAATGGCTATTTGATCATTGCATAACATGTTCCTATTCATCATCACACCAAGGTCTTTAACTGCTTCCTTATTTGTGATTGTCTCATTATTAGGTCCCCTATATGCATATAGCTTTCCTTCTCTGTCTCCATAATTTATTGATTCAAATTTATCAGAGTTAAATACCATCCTATTTACCTCTGCCCAATCATATACTTTGTTAAGGTCTCTTTGTAGAGCGTTCCTATCTTCATCACAAGTAATTTCTCTACTTATTCTTGTGTCATCAGCGAAACTACTCACTACCGAATCCTTAACATTACTGTCTATGTCTTCAATCATAATAACAAACAATATTGCAGCTAGCACCGTACCTTGTGGCACACCGGATATTACCTTGGTTTCATCCGATTTCTCATCGTTTGCAATAACTATCTGTTTTCTGTTGTGTAAAAATTCTTTTAACCATCTTCCTACTTTATCTACGATATTGTGTTTTCTAATTTTCTTTGCTAATATATTATGGTCTACTTTGTCAAAGCTTTGCAAAGTCTAGATAAACCACATCTGTTTCATTTCCGCTTTTCATATTTTTGAATATGTTCTCACGGTGGACTAACAGTTGGTTTGTGTACTTTTTCCGGGTACGAAACCGTGTTGTCCTATATTAACAAATTATTTTTTCTTTTAAATGTTCATTATAATATTTTTCTTCATTACCCTTTCCATACACTTTCATAATATGTATGTTAGACTCCACAGGCCTATAATTACTTGCCTCTAGTCTTGATCCACTTTGAAAGTAGGGTGTATATGATGCTAATTTGTGCTCATCATAAATCTTGCCTGTATCTACACTTTGTCTTAATAATATTGCAAGTGGTTTTGCGATAGAATGAACTACTTTCTTTAACAAAATAGCAGGGACTCCATCCGGCCCTGCAGCAGCTCCATTTTTAATTTCATTAATTGCCTGCACAATATCAGCTTCATATTAATTTCTATGTCAGCTAAATCATTCACTATTTTCGTCCCTTACTTCTTAATATCATTATCTTCATTATCTATTCTAGGGGTGAATTCTCTCTTATATCGTTCTGCAGTATGTTGCAAATTTCCTTTTTTTTCATTCGTTAATCTCCCTTCAATTCTCAGAGGGCCTATTTCTATTCTTCTTTTATTCATCTTCTTCGCATATGAGTATAATAGTTTGGGGTTTTGCTTGATATTTAATAGGGTTTTTCTTCCAAGTCCGTTTTTCATTTTCTTTTGATTGTATAATCTTTTGTTCTGCATTTTCTATCTTACTTTTTAGTTCTATAACTTTCCATGTATTTTTTTCTTTTGCAAGACCTTTTTTCCACTTTCTGATTTTCTGGAACAAGATCCTTCTGTCTCTTGGTATGCATGAATGATGTTTACTTTTCTTCTTCGGTATATATTTATCCACTATTTTCTCCAATATATAATATCTCCGTATTTACCCTTATGTCATCACTTACGAAAATGTTATCCCAATCTTTGTTTAATTCTTCATTAATTTCTGACCATTTTATATTTTTTACTGTAGAAGTTGTATTTTCCATATCCTTCCCACTTTTCATTTCTTGCTTATCTCTATCACTTGCTTTGGAATGAACTGTTAATTCTATGACGTTATGATCTGAAATACTCGCATTATAAACTATCATTTCTTTAACATAATTCATCTCGTTCACAAATACTAGGTCTAAAGTATTTTCCTTTCTTGTTGGCAGGTGATTTATTTGTTGAATGTTGTATTCTAGTAGCATATCTAATAGCTTTTCAAATTGCCTCTTATCTTCTGCACTACTATTACTCTCTTTTTTATATGTATAAGTACAACCACAGTCTCCTATTCGTTCTTTCCATTCTACGAAAGGAAAGTTGAAGTCACCAGATAGGAGAATAGTCCAGTCCTTGTGATTTCTACATATATCATCCAATTTTTCAATTATTAAGTCAAACTCTTTAGTATTAGGAGGTCTATATATTACTATGTTCATCAATTTTTCAGATTCAAATTCTACCGCTATTAGTTCACATTTTCGAGTACTATATTTCTCATATATTTTTCCTTGTTTTTTGTCTTTCCCCATATATTGCGGTTCCCCCTTGATTCCTATTTTTTCTATCTGATCTATAAGTTTGGAACCCTTTTATTTGATCATCATTCCCAGTCTCTTGGGAATACAGGTTTCACTTATATTCATTATATCTATTTTCTTTTCTTTTGGGTTAGTTTCTTGTAAGTACTCTATTTTTCTTTTTGAGTTACTCGTAACTAAAACCTGCGCATTCATCACTATGATGGTTTGCGTGTTTTCTCCTTCATTTAATATTGGTAGTAATAAGGATTTTCCCATGTTCTGGTATGTTGTTCTTTTTTTCATTTCCAGAAATTCTGACATTAAAAAATCCAACTTTTCCATAATATTTGATCTTCCTTCATCATAATTATTCATTTTGTGTCTGAATCTGCAATTTTCTCCGTTTCTGCAATATCCTCTTGCATAATAAATACAGTTATTATCTCTTGAGTAGAATTTCGGAGCTGATGCTTTGAAATTTTTTGCTGACACCTCTGCATATCTCATTGGTGGTTTGCTTTTCTCTTTTACCTGATATTTTCTTGATTTCTCTCTTTATTTGTTTCTTTCTTATTTTGGATTTTATTACTTGGTTGGTTATTTATTTGATTATGATTCATGGCTACAGGGTGTATATATTTGCATTTTTTGTCGAACTTACATCCTTTTCCTTCTTTTGTAGGTTTTTACATATTTTGGATGCAGATCTCTGCAATCATCCCCCATAGCCATCTAAGTATGCACATTTACCATATATTTCATAGTTTTGACATACCTTAGGATGTTTGTAGTAACATCTTTCTCCAAATCTGCAATTCCCTCTTTTCAAAAGGTTGCAGATTTTGTCTTTCTTGTCTATTTTTTCCTCTTTCCGTCATTGTGTAGATCTGGGTAGAGCCTCTTCGGGATTTGCTTTTCTGTTGTCATATCGTAATTTATTTCTTCGTAGGGTATGCTGCTTTATTGCCTCATATGTAGTATCAATGAGTATCTCTGCATCCATACTTTTATCTTGTTCTTTGTTTTCCTTATTTTTTTCTGTCATTTCAATTTGTTTACTTCTCTTCCGTTTTCCTCTTCTTCTTTTTCTTCTTCTTCTTCCTCTTCTTCTTCATCCTCAACTATTTGTACATTCAATCTTGATTTAATAACATTGTCTATCCATGATAGACATGTTGAACAAAAAATTCTTGTATCTTTTCTCAAATCTTGCATTACCTCAGCACACTGTGGATGGGTCGGAATGTTGCATGCAGCACATTTTCTGATTAGGTTTTGTGGATTGACTATGCTATACCAAACCTTACACAGTTTGCATGCTTTTGGCATTCTTTTTCCTAATGCATCAATTAGGATATTCACAAGATTCACCTTATTCATTTTCTTTGTCGGAATATGTTGGTTTATGTATATTTTCTTTATGAGTCTCTTGACCACTTGGATTTTATTTAGAACTTCTTCAATTATTTTCAAGATGTTTTCATTAGATTTGTTCCAGTTTGAAGGATTATATCCTTCTAATATATCTATGAATGCTTTTGTATCTTTTTGGTTAGGACTGTTGCTGATTTCATAGATGAGAAATGCCAGTTCCCTTCCTGCTACCTCATCGTATTGCGAATCCGCCAAGCAAGCTAAATTACGCCACCTCTTCCCGCAGTTGGAACTTACTGCCATCTTGTTCTGATTTCAGTATTACACTTGTTAAACTAACTTAGAAGACGCTTTATCCTACTATTTTCACACTAATCTTATCACCGATAGTTCACGAACACTTCTAGATATTTCTCAAATTCTAGTCGTATGTTAAACTTGTGATATCTGTTGATTAATCTGACTTCACGCGGGTACGTCTCACCAAGCAAGATGGCTACTACGAGAGGAAGTGGAAACAGAGAATTTCTCATTATTAGAGAGAGAGAGAGATAGTTTCTCATTATTCGGTATTGAAAGAATTTCTCATTATTAGAGAGAGAGAGAGAGAGAGAGAGAGAGAGAGAGAGAGAGAGAGAGAGAGAGTCTGTTATATTTTAGTTGAGTATGTAGGCAGGTAGGTGTGTGTGTGTGTGCGTGTGTGGGGGAACGGCGTTGGTTTGGGGGAGTTGACCCCCCCCCCCCCGCAAAGTTTAGGTCTTAATCATAACTGATGGAGGTGTGGAAGTTGACGGCGGTGTCTCTGGCCAATGTATCATTATACCATTAAAGTAGGGAAAGGGATATTGGCGCCCTTTAGCCTGATTAAAAGATCATATCGGTCGAGGAGATAAGAACTACTGCTTCTGCTTCTCCTGGTGGTGGTGGTGGTGGTAGGAGAGATAGTTTAATCACTACTTCTTCTTCTTCTTTCTTCTTCGTCGTCTTCTTCTTCTTCTTCGTCGTTGTCATCGTCGTCTTCGTCTTCTTCTTCGTCGTCTCCTTCTTCTTCTTCGTCTTCTTCCTCATCTTCTTCTTCTTCTTCTTCTTCTTCTTCGTCTTCTTCTTCGTCTTCGTCTTCTTCCTCATCTTCTTCTTCGTGTTCTTCGTCTTATTCTTCGTCCAAGTCTTCTTCGTCTTCGTCTTCTTTTTTCGTCTTCTTCTTCTTCGTCTTCGTCCTTTTCTTGTTCTTGTTCTTCGTCTTCGTCTTCTTCGTCTTCTTCTACTTATTCTTCTTCTTTCTCATCTTCTTCTTCGTGTTCTTCGTCTTCTTCTTCGTCCAAGTCTTCTTCGTCTTCGTCTTCTCTTCTTCTTCTTCTTTTCGTCTTCTTCTTCTTCGTCTTCGTCTTCTTCTTCTGCTTCTTCTTTTACTCTGTCTTCTTCTTCTTCGTCTTCTTCTTCTTCTTCTTCTGCTTCTTCTTTCACTCCGTCTTCTTCTTCTTCTTCGTCTTCTTCTTCTTCTTCGTCTTCGTCTTCGTCTTCTTCCTCATCTTCTTCTTCTTCGTGTTCTTCGTCTTATTCTTCTTCTTCTTCTTCTTCGTCCTTTTCTTCTACTTCTTCGTCTTCTTCTTCGTCTTCGTCTTCGTCTTCTTCCTCATCTTCTTCTTCGTGTTCTTCGTCTTATTCTTCGTCCAAGTCTTCTTCGTCTTCGTCTTCTTCTTCTTCTTCGTCCTTTTCTTCTACTTCTTCGTCTTCTTCTTCTTCTTCTTCGTCTTCGTCCTTTTCTTCTTCTACTTTTCGTCTTCCTCGTCTTCTTCTTCTTCTTCTTCGTCTTCTTCTTCGTCCAAGTCTTCGAAATACCCGTGATGAAGGTGTGGCGTTGGTGGTGAAATATCACCTCTCTCTCTCTCTCTCTCTCTTTTCTGTGTGTTTGCGAAGTGAATAAATGGCACAAAGCAAATGGTTAGGTTGAGTCTTCGTTAATTTTGTTGCCTTTTGATGTGACTATATTATGCAGGTGGGTCTAGTATTTTTTTTTTCTTTTATTTTTATCACGAAGTCTGGTCCAGCACAACTTTTATTTTGCGGTCTAATAGACGTAACTTTTCTTTTTATTTTGCATTCGAGTCTAGAATAACTATTTTATAATCCAGGCGACTCTTTTATAACTTATTTTGCTGTCGGGTTTGAAATAACTATTTTATTTCCCTGTCGACTCTTATTTTGTAGTCGAGTCTAAAATAACTATGTCAACTCTATTAAAACTTTTATTTTGCAGTCGAGTCTGAAATGACTATTTTATATTCCAGTCGCCTCTATTATATCCCCTCTTTTATTTTGCAGTCGAGTCTAAAATAACTATTTTATTTCCCAGTCTAATCTATAATAACTTATTTTGCAGTCGAGTCTAAAAGAACTATTTTATTTCCCAGTCTAATCTATAACAACTTATTTTGCAGTCGAGTCTAAAATAACTATATACTTTATTTTCCAGTCTAATCTATTATAACTCCTCTTTTATATTGCAGTCGAGTTTAGAATAACTTTTATTTCCTGGTCACCTCTATTATAACTCTTATTTTATTTTGCATTCGGATCTAGTATAACTTACTCGGCATTCAAGTGTGATGTTATAACTTCTCTGACATGTAGCTATCGAGTCTAATTTATATATATATATATATATCAGTCGGGGCATTTGAGTGATATAACTTTTATTGCATACTGGCTAGATATAAATCCTTTTTTATTCTGTCGCCATGTTTAATGTAAATCTTATTTTGTTAAAAAAAAATACCGGTAATGTTATTTTTAAACTCTCGTTGGTCACCTTTTCGTAACTGGCAGAGTTAGTATGCGATTTATGACAAGTTAACAGTAGGGTTTACATTATGGGCAATTAGTATGCTGTGCATTTTAATTTATATATATATTTATGTATGTATGCATATATACGTAGATATATTTATAAATACTATATATATATATATATATATATGCGCATATATATATATATATATAAATTATAGTATATATATATATATATATAAAATATTATAAATATTTATTATAAATTATATATATAGATATATATATATTATTATATAAATTTATGCGCATATAATATTATATATATTTAATATATATATATATATATATAATATTATATTTAGAGAGAGAGAGCGAGAGAGAGAGAGAGAGAGAGAGAGAGAGAGAGAGAGAGGTAAATAAATAAGCAGAAATCTATGAAGTCTCCTCATTTACACCTGTTCATCACAGTGACAGATCTAATAAAAATAAATATAAAACTCCTTGAAAATATAATTTATTTATAATAATATCCACTCTAACTATTCCCTGCTCAGGCCAAACTCTGCGCGTATTTCGAGAAGGCCAACAATTCATTCTTGGAAAATATGGAAATGAAAGGGATATTTATTATTATGTGGGGTGGGTGGGTGGTCGGGGAGGAGGGTAGAGAGGGGGCGGGGGCGGCGGCGGGCCAATTAAAGTATTGCCCACTGACCTAACCTTAACTGCGGTAGTTTAGACATTAACGATATCAGGTGGCGCTAATTCCGGTCGTTATGAGAGGAATTTGGGCTGTAAAACAGTTAGCAGGCGGTATATGGACCGTGTAAGCATTATGGGCCCCCGAACATTTCCAACAATAAGTTTTTTGCAATTTTCGTTTTGGTTTGTCTTTTGTTTTCTCTCTTCTCTCTGTCCTTCTCCTCTCTCTCTTCTCTTCTCTCTCTCCTTCCCCCTCGCTCACTGTTGTCGGAAACGATTGCTAAAGGACTAACAAAGTTTGCTATGATACTTGTTACATACTTTGATTCTCTCTCTCTCTCTCTCTCTCTCTCTCTCTCTCTCTCTCTCTCTCCTGCAATAATGCAGCTCTATTATAGTCCTTGCAATACATTTGTTCTTCGTGATACATTAGTGCTTTTTTTTATGTATTTGGACAGATACGGTTGGCCTTTTTTGATACATTTGAATTCTTTGATTCATTTGTATATTTTGATACATTTGAACTTTTTGGCACATTTGTACTTTCTGATAAATTTGTACTTTTTGATGCATTTACTTACTGATACATTTGTAATTATAATTCTTTATATATTTGTACTTTATAATTCATTTATATTACTTTATGTTGCGTTTGTATTTTGTTACATTTGTTCTTTTTGATGCATTTGTGCTTTTTTGAAGCATTTGAATGAACTCTTTGATACATTTCTATTTTGATACATTGAATTTTTTTATCATACATTTGGATCTCTTTATACATCTGGACTTTTGGACACATATGTACTTTTTGGAGCATTTGCATTTTTGAAACGTTTGAATCTTTGATACATCTGTGCTTCTTTATACATTTGTACCTTTCGGCACATTTGTCCTTTTTGATAAACTTATATTTTTTTTATAGTTGGGTGTTGATACATTTCAACTGTTTAATACCATTGCTCTTTTTATTCTATAAATTTTGAACTTTAATACATTTGTACTTTTTGATAAACGTCTATTTTTTAACAGTTGGGTGTAGATACACTTCAAATTTTTAGTACTCCCTTTTTTTTTTTCCTTTTTTTTTTTATCAATTTTTAACTCTTTAATAAATTTGTACTTTTAGCCTGGAAAATTGCCAAAGGAGGGTAATAATTAAGAATGCATAACAGCATAATAGGTCTACTTCTGCAAGAATAAGTCAGCACCAAAGAAATCAACGCCCATTTCAAATCACAGATAAAGGTCACCAAACCAAATGTTTATTTCAAATAAAATACACGAATGATTTTGTGTGAAAAAAAAATGGGTCTAAGGAATCATTATGGGATTTCTTGAGTGATAACTGGACTCGAAATCCAGACAATGGTCCTCCTCCTCCTCCTCCTCCTCCTCCTCCTCCTCCTCTTCCTCTTCCTCTCCTCCTCCGCCTCCTCCTCCTCCTCCTCCTCCTCCTCCTCCTCCTCCTCCCGAGTCTCTAGTAGGAAGGCGACGAGGAAAACGTCCATCACGCAGACTGATTGAATTTTAGGTCCTCCTGGCGAGACGGCTCATTGTGGAATGGAGATTATGATGTACAAAGAGGATTATGAAAGGACCGAAGCTGAAGCATCTTCCTTTTGGGGGGAAGGGGGCCTTGGAGTCCTTCCGTCGAAGGAAGAATCCTTCGTGGGGAGGAGGAGGAGGAGGAATGAGGAGGAGGAGGAGGGAGGAGGAGGAGGAGGAGGAGGGGTCCGTTCATCCGTCGGTTGTGTGGACTTGGGTTGTGTGGATGGTAGGGAAGATAGGAGCAGAAAGGATTTGAGAGAGAAATTGATCTTGTCTGGAGCCTACAGGGGGAGCTTTTGGAAGAGAGAGAGAGAGAGAGAGAGAGAGAGAGAGAGAGAGAGAGAGAGAGAGAGAAGGTATATGCATCTAATTGGGAGATACGTTCGAGATATTTGCCGAAATTTAGCAAGTAGGCCTATCTGTGAGAAACTGGAAACTGGAAAGAATTTGTGAATAACAGCTTTAACACAGTTCAGCAAGAGAGAGAGAGAGAGAGAGAGAGAGCGAGAGAGAGAGAGAGAGAGAGAAGGTATATGCATCTAATTGGGAGATACGTTCGAGATATTTGCCGAAATTTAGCAAGTAGGCCTATCTGTGAGAAACTGGAAACTGGAAAGAATTTGTGAATAACAGCTTTAACAGTTCAGCAAAGAGAGAGAGAGAGAGAGAGAGAGAGAGAGAGAGAGAGAGAGAGAGAGAGAGAGAGAGAAGAGGTATAAGCATCTAATTGGGAAATATATTTGAGATGTTTGCCGAATTTTAGTAGGTAGACCTATCTGTGAGAAACTGGAAACTGAAAAGAATTTGTGAGGTACAGCTTTTGAACATCTCAGTCGAGGGGTTGCTATAGTGTTGCATCTGCTTGTGCATAAGGCGAGAGAATGCACCTTGCCCTAAAATGCTGGCGAAAGGGCGTATATGCATGCCAACGTGACAAGGGTGTAATCACTCACAAATGGATGGCAACGAATGAATTTACATGTGAGAGAGAAATGGTTAGTCTCTGCGCTCAATGAGGTAATGTTCCACCAAAAAGAATATAATATGGAAGATGGGTCTTACTAAACCATTACGATATTGAAAACGGATACTTATATGGTTGTCACCATACCTATATGAGAGAGAGAAAATGGATTTGCGGTTGCCACCATACCTTTACAAGAAAGAAAATTGGTATGTTATCACCATACCTATGTGAGAGAGAGAAAATGGGCGTGTGGTTGCCACCATACCTGTACAAGAAAGAAAATGGATAAGTGTTGTCACCATATCTGTACAAGAAAGTAAATCGATAAGTGTTGTCACCATACCTATGCAAGAAAGAAAATGGGCATGTGTGGTTGTCATCATACCTGTACAAGAAAGAAAATGGGTTTGTGGTTGTCACCATACCTGTACAAGACAGAAAATGGGTATGTAAGGTTGTCACCATACCTATGCGAGAAAGAAAATGGGTATGTGGTTGTCACCATACCTGTACAAGAAAGAAAATGGGTATGTGTGGTTGTCACCATACCTGCACAAGAAAGAAAATGGGTGTATGTTGTCACCATACCTGTACAAAAAAGAAAATGGGTATGTGTTCTCACCATACCTATATGAGAGACAGAAAATGGGCGTTTGGTTGTCACAACACCTACGAGAGAGAAGATAGGCGTGTGGCCTATCCCTGTGGGGGTTCTGTCTCCACCCCCCCCCCCCCCCCCCCAAATGGGAAAAGGAAAAGATGAGAAGTTGGTTGTATTTGCAAGATCAGCAATTACGAACTGTCGCTCAATATGGAAATGCGTTGTTATTGGAGGAGGAGGAGGAGGAATTATTATAAGTTCGATATGGCGAGAGAGAAGAGGTGGATTGGAGATTAAAGGTTAAGGTTGAGGGCGTTTCGAGTGGATGAGAGAGAGAGAGAGAGAGAGAGAGAGAGAATTTGTGAAATTTACATATATTTATATATGACGCCCTTGAGAGAGAGAGAGAGAGAGAGAGAGAGAGAGAGAGAGAGAGAGAGAGAGAGAGAGAGAGAGAGGGGAGTTTATCATTCTCAATGTCTTTTAAAATAATAGCATCATATTATTTCAGCCTTCAATTTGAAAAGAGGACATATTTTCCCCCATGTTTATATTTCGACCGTCATATGCTTCATCGCTCGGTAACATTCCCAGACTCAATATCCCCTGCTTATCCAACCGGAATATTATTCTGCTCTACAGTGTCTTTAAAATACCTGTCTATCTGTCTATCTATCTATCGAGTATAGTACTTTATCTTAATACTCCTTTTATAAAGTATATGGGAGACAGTGTGGAATTTAATATCTCCCTCGAACATAGCATCGGAAACTTGTCTTTATAGATTATCGAGTATTTTGAGAGGAAAGATTTATATATATATATATATATATATATATATATGACTGGTGGAAAAGTGTTCTGTAACAACAGAATTCCATCTAATAAAAGGAGCCCATAAAAACACCAAAAATGTAGAGAGAAAAGTACTATATTTCAGAGACTGCTGTCTCTCTCTTCAGGTATATGAATGAGAAAAGTTTACAGAAAAGGTGGTATTTATACCCAAGAGATTCGTCCACAAGTAAGCCAATTTAGGTCACCCCCGCTGATAATCTTCCTTTAATCTTCTTAAGCATTGGTTGAATGAACACTGCGTCGACGATGTCCGATGTCCAATTCCCTTTTGAGATGTTCATTACTGCTTCTCTTTTATTAAGGCCGATTCCATCATTTGACTCTTGTACCGGCAGTTGCTGCTATAAATTACACGTGACTATTCCAGTTTATTCTATGGTTATGTTCATTTATATGGTTGAAAATAGCGGAGTTCTGTTGTCCATACCTAACTGACCGTTTGTGTTGTATTAATCTCTGGGGAAGTGATTTACCTGTAAATCACTTACGAATTTGTTCCCAGATTTCCTGGAAAAAGAATTTGAACTAATTCGCAAGCAACTTTCATCTTTAAAGTATCCTGACCATATATTGAGAAAGCAATTCAAAAAGCAAACGTAATTTTCTACCGACCCCCTAGTAGTAGTAGTAGCCATCTGCTTGGTGAGACGTACCCGCGTGAAGTCAGATTAATCAACAGATATCACAAGTTTAACATACGACTAGAAATTTGAGAAATATCTAGAAGTGTTTCGTGAACTATCGGTGATAAGATTAGTGTGAAAATAGTAGGATAAAGCGTCTTCTAAGTTAGTTTATCAAGTGTAATACTATAAATCAGAACAAGATGGCAGTAGTTTCCAACTGCGGGAAGAGGTGGCGTAATTTGGCGTGTTTAGCAGATTCGCAATACGATGAGGTAGCAGGAAGGGAACTGGCATTTCTCATCTATGAAATCAGAACAGTTCCTAACCAAAAAGATACAAAAGCATTCATAGATATATTAGAAGGATATAATCCTTCAAACTGGAACAAATCTAATGAAAACATCTTGAAAATAATTGAAGAAGTTCCAAATAAAATCCAAGTGGTCAAGAGACTCATAAAGAAAAATATACATAACCACATATTCCGACAAAGAAAATGAATAAGGTGAATCTTGAATATCCTAATTGATGCATTAGGGAAAAAGAATGCCAAAAGCATGCAAACTGTGTAAGGTTTGGTATAGCATAGTCAATCCACAAAACCTAATCAGAAAATGTGCTGCATGCAACATTCCGACCCATCCAGTGTGCTGAGGTAATACAATTTGATTTGAAAGATACAAGAATTTTTTGTTCAACATGTCTATCATGGATAGACAATGTTATTAAATCAAGATTGAATGTACAAATAGTTGAGGATGAGAAGAAGAGAAGAGGAAGAAGAAGAAAAAGAAAAAGAAGAAGAGGAAAACGGAAGAGAAGTAAACAAAAATGAAAATGACAGAAAAACAAAAAAATAAGGAAAACAAAGACAAGATAAAGTTATGGATGCAGAGATACTCATTGATACTACATATGAGGCAATAAAGCAGCATACCTACGAAGAAATAAATTACGATATGACAACAGAAAAGAAAATCCCGAAGAGGCTCTACCCAGATCTACACAATGACGGGGAAAGAGAAAAAAGAGACAAGAAAGACAAAATCTGCAACCTTTTGAAAAGAGGGAATTGCAGATTTGAGAAAGATGTTACTACAAACACTCCTAAGATATGTCAAAATTATGAAATATATGGTAATGTGCATACTTAGATGGATATGGGGATGATTGCAGAGATCTGCATCAAAAATATGTAAAACCTAAAGAAGGAAAAGGATGTAAGTTCGACAAAAAATGCAAATATATGCACCCTGTAGCCCATGAATCATAATCAAATAAATAACCAACCAAGTAATAAAATCCAAAATAAGAAAGAAACAAATAAAGAGAGAAATCAGAATATCAGGTAAAAGAGAAAAGCAAACCACCAATGAGATATGCAGAGGTGTCAGCAAAAAAATTTCAAAGCATCAGCTCCGAAATTCTACTCAAGAGATAATAACTGTATTTATTATGCAAAGAGGATTGTTTCAGAAACGGAGAAAATTGCAGATTCAGACACAAAATGAATAATTATGATGAAGGAAGATCAAATATTATGGAAAAAGTTGGATTTTTTAATGTCAGAATTTCTGGAAATGAAAAAAAGAACAAGCATACCAGAACAGGAAAGAGACATGGGAAAATCCTTATTACTACCAGTATTAAATGAAGGAGAAAACACGCAAACCATCATAGTGATGAATGCGCAGGGTTTAGTTACGTTTAGTAACTCAAAAAGAAAATAGAGTACTTAGAAGAACTAACCCAAATGAAAAGAAATAGATATAATGAATATAAGTGAAACCTGGTATTCCCAAGAGACTGGGAATGATGATCAAATAAAAGGGTTCCAAACTTATAGATCAGATAGAAAAAATAGGAATCAAGGGTGGGGAACCGCAATATATGGGAAAGACAAAAAACAATGAAAAATATATGAGAAATATAGTAACTCAGAATGTGAACTAATAGCGGTAGAATTTGAATCTGAAAATTGATGAACATAGTAATATATAGACTCCTAATACTAAAGAGTTTGACTTAATATTGAAAAATTGGATGATATATGTAGAAATCACAAGGACTGGCTATTTCTCCTATCTGGTGACTTCAACTTTCCTTTCGTAGAATGGAAAGAACGAATAGGAGATTGTGGTTGTACTTATACATATAAAAAGAGAGTAATAGTAGTGCAGAAGATAGAGGCAATTTGAAAAGCTATTAGATATGCTACTAGAATACAACATTCAACAAATAAATCACCTGCCAACAAGAAAGGAAATACTTTAGACCTAGTATTTGTGAACGAGATGATTATGTTAAAGAAATAATAGTTTATAATGCGAGTATATTCAGACCATAATGTCATAGAATTAACAGTTCATTCCAAAGCAAGTGAAAATAGAGATAAGCAAGAAATGAAAAAGTGGGAAGGATATGGAAAATACAACTTCTACAGTAAAAATATAAAATGGTCAGAAATTGATGAAGAATTAAACAAACGATTGGGATAACATTTTCGTAAGTGATGACATAAGGGTAAATACGGAGATATTATATAAAATATTGGAGGAAAATAGTGGGAAAATATATACCGAAGAAGAAAAGTAAACTCATTCATGCATACCAAGAGCAGAAGGATCTTGTCCAGAAAATCAGAAAGTGGAAAAAAAAAGAAAAAAAAGGTCTTGCAAAAGAAAAAAATGCATGGAAAGTTATAGAACTAAAAAGTAAGATAGAAAATGCAGAACAAAAGATTATACAATCAAAAGAAAATGAAAAACGGGACTTGGAAGAAAAAAACCCTATTAAATATCAAGCAAAACCCCAAACTATTATACTCATATGCGAAGAAGATGAATAAAAGAGAATAGAAATAGGTCCCTCTGAGAATTGAAGGGAGATTAACGAATGAAAAAAGAAATTTGCAACATACTGGCAGAACGATATAAGAGAGAATTCACCCCTAGAATAGATAATGAAGATAATGTATAGAAGTAAGGGAAGAAAATAGTGAATATTAGCTGACATAGAAATTAATGAAGCTGATATTGTGCAGGCAATTAATGAAATTCAAAATGGAGCTGCTGCAGGGCCGGATGGGAGTCCCTTGCTATTTTGTTAAAAATTAAAGAAAGTAGTTCATTCTATCGCAAAGCCACTTGCAATATTATTAAGACAAAGTGTAGATACAGGCAAGATTTATGATGAGCACAAATTAGCATATATCACCCCTACTTTCAAAAGTGGATCAAGACTGAGGCAAGTAGTTATAGGCCTGTGAGTCTAACTCACAATATTTATGAAAGTGTATGAAAGGGTAATGAAGAAAAAATATTATGAAACATTTAATAAAAAATAATTTGTTTAATATAGGACAACACGGTTTTCGTACCCGGAAAAAGTACACAAACCCAACTGTTAGTCCACCGTGAGAACATATTCAAAAATATGAAAAGCGGAAATGAAACAGATGTGGTTTATCTAGACTTTGCAAAAGCTTTTGACAAAGTAGACCATAATATATTAGCAAAGAAAATTAGAAAACACAATATCGTAGATAAAGTAGGAAGATGGTTAAAAGAATTTTTACACAACAGAAAACAGATAGTTATTGCAAACGATGAGAAATCGGATGAAACCAAGGTAATATCCGGTGTGCACAAGGTACGGTGCTAGCTGCAATATTGTTTGTTATTATGATTGAAGACATAGACAGTAATGTTAAGGATTCGGTAGTGAGTAGTTTCGCTGATGACACAAGAATAAGTAGAGAAACCTACTTGTGATGAAGATAGGAAAGCTCTACAAAGAGACCTTAACAAGTATATGATTGGGCAGAGGTAAATAGGAGTGGTATTTAACTCTGATAAATTTGAATCAATAAATTATGGAGACAGAGAATGAAAGCTATATGCATATAGGGGACCTAATAATGAGACAATCACAAATAAGGAAGCAGTTAAAGACCTTGGTGTGATGATGAATAGGAACATGTTATGCAATGATCAAATAGCAATTCTGTTGGCAAAATGTAAAGCAAAATGGAATGTTGTTACGGCACTTCAAAACAAGAAAAGCTTGAACACATGAGTTATGCTTTTATAAAAACATATGTTCGTAGTCCACTTGAATATTGCAATATGATATGGTACCCACACTATCAAAGGATATTGCACAAATAGAGAGTGTACAAAGGTCCTTTACAGCTAGAATAGAAGAAGTTAAAGACCTAGACCTACTGGGAAAGACTACAATCCTTAAAAATTATATAGTCTAGAAAGGAGAAGAGAACGCTACATGATAATTCAGGCATGGAAACAGATAGAAGGAATAACAGAAAATATCATGGAACTAAAAATATCAGAAAGAGCAAGCAGAGGTAGATTAATAGTGCCCAAACTATACCAGGAAAAATAAGGAAAGCACACAGGACATAATCCACTACGCACCAGCATCGATAATGCAGCGTCTATTTCAATGCGTTTGCCAGCTCATCTGAGAATATATCAGGGTGAGCGTAGATGTGTTTAAGAATAAGCTCGACAAATATCTAAACTGCATCCCAGACCATCCAAGATTGGAAGATGCAAAAATATACCGGAAGATGTACTAGCAACTCTCTGGTAGACATTAGAGGCGCCTCACACTGAGGGACCTGGGCAACCCGAACGAACTGTAAGGTCTGTAAGGTAAGACAAGACAGAGACACACCCAACAATTTGTTCCCCAGATTTCCTGGAAAAAGAATTTGAACTAATTCGCAAGCACTTTCATCTTTAAAGTATCCTGCCATATAATTGAGAAAGCAATTCAAAAAGCAAACGTAATTTTTCTACCGACCCCCTAAGACAAGACCAGAGACACACCCACAATAAAATAAAATTCCCCCCTTCCCCACCTGGAGACGATTAAGAGAGTAACTCACAACCCTTGGAAATCCAACCCTTTTGCATTTACCTACCCAAATACCTTAGCCAAATCCCTGATTAACGTCCAACAAAAAGACATCGCCCAAAGACTCTGGGGTATATAGATCCCATGCCAGGACTGTGACCAATCTTACATCGGATTTACAGGTAAATCACTTCCCCAGAGATTAATACAACACAAACGGTCAGTTAGGTATGGACAACAGAACTCGGCTATTTTCAACCATATAAATGAACATAACCATAGAATAAACTGGAATATTGTCACGTGTAATTTATAGCAGCAACTGCCGGTACAAGAGTCAAATGATGGAATCGGCCTTAATAAAGAGAAGCAGGTAAGTGAACATCTCAAAAGGGAATTGGACATCGGACATCGTCGACGCAGTGTTCATTCAACCAACGCTTAAGAAGATTAAAGGAAGATTACAGCGGGGGTGACCTAAATTGGCTTACTTGTGGACGAATCTCTTGGTATAAATACCACCTTTTCTGTAAACTTTTCTCATTCTATACCTGAAGAGAGAGACAGCAGTCTCTGAAATATAGTACTTTTCTCTCTACATTTTGGTGTTTTTATGGGCTCCTTTTATTAGATATATATATATATATATATATAGTATATATATATATATATATATATATATATATATATACACGTATATATAAACTTTTTTTATATTTAGCTGTCGCTAGATCGTTAGTTCTGAAACTTTTAATAACGAAGTGACGTATCATGTAAATCTTCGACTTATTTTTCTAGCTTAACTCTCTTGTTGGGGTCGATGGTGTTTAGCTTTAATCCTTAGTGTGGGTCGCTGTTGTTGCATTAGTCTCCATCAGCTCTTTTTTTCTTTTTTATTTCTTGAGCTGCTTATTTCGTCATTGGTTCTAGCTGATGTTTTATGATCGAGCCAGTCCTGACCCCACTCCTGTCTGTTCTCTCTCTCTCTCTCTCTCTCTCTCTCTCTCTCTCTCTCTCTCTCGCATCTCGCAATGTGTAGTTTCGTAAGTATATCATAACATTCTTGCGTTATTGAAGGATTTCTGAAATTTCTCTTCTCTCTCTCTCTCTCTCTCTCTCTCTCTCTCTCTCTCTCTCTATATATATATACTATATATATATATATATATATATATATATATATATGTTGTGGTGTGTGTGATATTAGTTTAGTTAGTTAGTCAGTTTTCCTGGCTGACTGTAAGATGTTGATTTTCCTTTTCCGCTTCCATTTCTGAATGATTTCTTTAATTGTTGAAATAACCAACCTATTCCTTCAAAGTTTAAGGCAGTATTTTAAGTAGTTATGTAGTTGCATCCGTTAAATTTTAAGAGTTGTGATATTTAAACGTGGCGTTCTTTTCCCGTAGAGGTTTACGGAGTAAATTACCTGTAGGAAGCTTGGCTCAGGTCACATAAGATTTTTTTTTTTTTTTTTTTTTAACCAGTGCAAGAGGCTGCCCGTGGTGATTTCGAAATAGCGAGAATACCTTTGAAGTAACAGATTTTTTTTTCAGCCCGAAGTTTTTTTTTTTTTTTCTTTTTGTCAGCATAGCAGAACGAACTCACTAGTCAAGAGTCATTAGCCTGGGTATTGCGAAGTCCTGATTCGTGGGGTAGAAGTTCAAAATCATATTATTTGATTGCCTTCTCTCCATGGAAAACCTTGTGAGTGTTATCTTTTTCTCCCCGGAAGCTTATCTATTTACCTATGGTTTCATATTTTTTACATTTTTTTTTTAATGAAAATCAAATTGAAGATTGTTTGACCAGTGTATTGTCATGAATGCTAATTCTTAAAGGTAAAAGCAAAATCGCATTGTGTATTGTCTGTTGTCCTTCAAAAGTCTTGTGAGTATTATTAATTTATTTATTCTTTTGTCCGAAACTTAGCTGTTTACGTTTTATTCATTTATTTATTTTTATTAACGAACTCACTAGTGAAGGTCGATTGACAAGTGTATTGTGATAACTGCTGATCGTTAAACAATCGCAAAAGGAGAATCCTATTGCTGAGAGTCAATTCTCCCTCGAAAAGAAAAGAAAAAAGAAAAAAACTTTTGACTGTTTACCTTTTCCCTTCCGGAAAAAAAAATTACCTATTTACCCATTTTCCCTATTTTGGTGAATGTCTGCTTGTGTCTCGCGCCCACCCGAAGTAGAGCATTTAACCGCGCCCATGTTTTCTGCAACGTCGATCAAGTGGCGCTCTTGCAAACAGCTTTTTTGGGGAGTCAACCAATCAAACAATAGTTCTGGCTGTGCGTGTGCGTGTGTGTGTGTGTTTTTTTTTTTCTTTTCTTTTTAAGCCGGGCAGTTTTTTTTATTTTTTTATTTTTATTTTTTTTTTTAGCCAGTCACTCCGAGCCAGGCAGGTCAGGGGAAATCTCATTTTCCAGTTAAAATAGTCTTGTTATAGTTTTTTTTCGGGGGGGGGGGGCGGGGGGGGGGGGGCGCTTCATTTTGTTTTCAACGGGAAAAAAACACACCACGGTGAAGGAGGTACATATAGACTCACAAGTGGACTTATTTATTTATT
>NC_061110.1:88805164-88822664 GCF_015104395.2 Macrobrachium nipponense | reverse complement strand
GATAAAAGCCATAAACACATAGGCAGTGCCAGTAATCAGATACAGCGCAGGAATAATGAAATGGACGAAGGCAGAACTCCGCAGCATAGATCAGAAAACCAGGAAACATATGACAATACACAAAGCACTACACCCAAGAGCAAATACGGACAGACTATACATAACACGAAAGGAAGGAGGGAGAGGACTACTAAGTATAGAGGACTGCGTCAACATCGAGAACAGAGCACTGGGCAATATCTGAAAACCAGTGAAGACGAGTGGCTAAAGAGTGCATGGGAAGAAGGACTAATAAAAGTAGACGAAGACCCAGAAATATACGGAGACAGGAGAATGACAAACAGAACAGAGGACTGGCACAACAAACCAATGCACGGACAATACATGAGACAGACTAAAGAACTAGCCAGCGATGACACGTGGCAATGGTTACAGAGGGGAGAGCTAAAGAAGGAAACTGAAGGAATGATAACAGCGGCACAAGATCAGGCCCTAAGAACCAGATATGTTCAAAGAACGATAGACGGAAATAACATCTCTCCCATATGTAGGAAGTGCAATACGAAAAATGAAACCATAAACCACATAGCAAGCGAATGTCCGGCACTTGCACAGAACCAGTACAAAAAGAGGCATGATTCAGTGGCAAAAGCCCTCCACTGGAGCCTGTGCAAGAAACACCAGCTACCTTGCAGTAATAAGTGGTACGAGCACCAACCTGAAGGAGTGATAGAAAACGATCAGGCAAAGATCCTCTGGGACTATGGTATCAGAACAGATAGGGTGATACGTGCAAATAGACCAGACGTGACGTTGATTGACAAATCAGAAGAAACCGTATCACTCATTGATGTCGCAATACCATGGGACACCAGAGTTGAAGAGAAAGAGATGAATAAGTATTAAGATCTGAAAATAGAAATAAGAAGGATATGGGATATGCCAGTGGAAATTGTACCCATAATCATAGGAGCACTAGGCACGATCCCAAGATCCCTGAAAAGGAATCTAGAAAAACTAGAGGCTGAAGTAGCTCCAGGACTCATGCAGAAGAGTGTGATCCTAGAAACGGCGCACATAGTAAAAAAAGTGATGGACTCCTAAGGAGGCAGGATGCAACCCGGAATCCCACACTATAAATACCACCCAGTCGAATTGGAGGGCTGTGATAGAGCAAAATAATAATAATAATAATAATAATAGTCTGATATGACTTACTTTGCTTCAGAATTGGTAATCATTAAATCTGATTCAATGTAGTATTTAATGATTGTTTTAATTAAGATTCTCTCAGAAATGATGGCAACGAATTACATTTTTGTAAGGAGTCTTACAGTTGTCTCATTCATTTAGAAGGTCCTTTTCTGTGGTTTTCATTCGAGTGTCTCGATATTATTGGAAGGGGGGGGGGGGGGGTGATGATGTTGCAAGAGTGCATTTAGTGATTTTCTGTAAGAATTCTTGACATTGATACAGCTCTTCCATCTGCGTTACTAAAGCAGGTGGATGAGCAAGCCCGTGTATATTATAAGTAGTAGCGAGAAGATGAGTGGCTGGAGGAGTATATGATCATTATTTGATTGACGTAATTATATAATTGCCCTATTAGCAAAGATGAATGACTCTGGTCATTGAGAAGGATTGCAGTCGTGAATTATTGCAGCGAATGTTTACTTCGTGGATTCGATTTTTAGCAAGATTGAGGCCGGCCAGGTATCTCGTTCACCTACTATCCCCCTCCCCCAAACTCTCCACCTGCAAACTCTCCCCCCCCCCCCCCCCCCCCCCCCCCCCCCCCCCCCCCACCACCACCACACCACCACCACCACCACCACCACCACCACCACCAATATCCTCATGTGGCACCACGAATATACCATCATTCTAAAGCATTATTATTCGTGTTTATTTATTCATTTATTTTTGACATGAATGAATGCATAACCACGGCTTCATGTTTTTAAAAAGGTGTTACGGTTTTTCGTGTTTTGTTAGATATTGCAAAATGTCATTTTTTTTGGTTTTTGAATGGAGAAAATTCTTGCTTTTAAAAAAAGGCCTCCGGATTCAACAATGGAATAACGACTGTTCTGTTGTCAACATTTTTGACGTCCAAAATGATTCTGGGTTTTCAAGAATGAAAAAAAAGAATGGATGCAAGAACTGGTCCCATGGCTGTGTAAAATCGTAGCACAAGAAGAAAGGAATATAGAAGTATGGAGGGAATTCCCATGTCTTGATGCTATATACACACACACACACACACACACATATATATATATATGTATACACACATATATATATATATATTATATATATATATATATATATATATTTTTCATTACGGCAGCATTTTGACGTCCAGAATGCAAGAATTGGTCTCATGGCGGTGTAAATCGTAGTATAAGGAGAAAGGAATATAGAAGTATGGAGAGAATTCCATGTCTTGATGCCATATATATATATATATATATATATATATATATATATATATATATCTAATATATATATATATATTTCATTACGGGCAACATTTTGACGTCCAGAATGCGGTAATTGGTCTCATGGCGGTGTAAATCGTAGTATAAGAAGAAAGGAATATAGAAGTATTAGAAGAAAGGAATATAGAATTATGGAGAGAACTCCATGTCTTGATGCTATGTATTTTTTTTTAATTTATTTATTTTTTCATTACGGGCTTTAAACTTCTGTCCTACTTTTAAGTTCCACGCTGGACGAGTGGTTTTCGCTCTCCGCTGCCAATCCGGTGATCCAAGGTTCGATTCCCGGCTCGGCCAACGCGGAATCAGAGGAATTTATTTCTGGTGATAGAAATTCATTTCTCGATAGAGTGTGGTTCGGATCCCACAATAAGCTGTAGGTCCCGTTGCTAGGTGACCAATTGGTTCCAAGTCACGTAAAAATTTCTAATCCTTCGGGCCAGCACTAGGAGAGCTGTTAATCAGCTCAGTGATCTGGCAAAATTAAGATATATTTCACTTAACTCTAAGGCTAAAGACAATACGGAATATCCTCGTAACCTTTTTTTGTTGTAGGTCAGTTCAGTTGTTTGAGGTCTCATTAGTTTCCTTCTGGATTTACAGACCCTATTGTGCTGTAAGTTCTACTGAGATGAAGTCATTTTATAACTTAGGAGATATCGTTTGGAAGTATTGAATACTTTACTTTTATTTGAACGTTTGTTATCCTTCAGTGATTAGCCAATGGGGGAAAATGATCACTTCGTAATTCTTGCAAATTCATTAAATAACAAAAATATTACTAGCTCATAAATTACAAAAAGACCATTCAGTTTCTGCTGAAGAAGGAGAGAGAGAGAGAGAGAGAGAGAGAGAGAGAGAGAGAGAGAGAGAGAGAGAGATTATCTAGTTAGGAAAAAATCCGACACTTCATAATTCTTGCAAATGCATGAAATAACAACAATAGTATTAGCTCATAAATAACATAAAAACCATGCATTTTCTGCTAACACGAGAGAGAGAGAGAGAGAGAGAGAGAGAGAGAGAGAGAGGAGAGAGCTCCATTTGTATGTCATTTTGTGGCAGGAAATCTCCCTGACTTTATCTGCAGCCAGGGGCTGCTTCCTTGAGTCTCTAGACTTGGAGCCTGAGTAGTGCCTTTTTTTCCCTTTTTTTTTTTTTTTTTTTTTTTTTTTTTTGCACCCGAGGGTTTAAATCCTGGCAAAGGTTTAATTCCTTTGTGTTTTTTTTCCTTCTACAAAGACTTAAATCGCCCGTTTACTCTCCTCTGTGGACCTCGTAATCTGTCTCGAAGAATTAACAGCAAAGCTCGTTCATTTGAGTTTGTCTGAGGTGCGTGTTTAAGCATCATAATATCCTCATAATTTTTCTTTCATTACTGCCAGCTTGTGGTTGAGTCACCCCTAAAGTTGGCGTTTGTTATGGCAACACTGCTGTTGATTTGCATAGATGTGAAATATGTTCTGTAATTTGATATTGTTATTATTAAGTGTAAAGTCAGATCTTTTTCTCTGGTGTAGATCTTGGTGTATTGGTAAAAAAATACATTTAAGAAAATGTTCATATTTTATCCTCATCTTTAACGAACTTGACTGGTTCTTCATAGCCTTCATTACGAAGGGCAACTACGTCCCTCTGAATCTTCATTGTCATTATTGCAGTTTCCGCCAGTGTTCAATTTGTGTCATTGTTATTCGTCTCAATTGTTTTAGAATATTTTATTTTGGGACGGAAATCACGACCAATATTTTGACACTTCTCGACCATGACGCAAACAGGCCTTCTGTCAGTTTCATTCGTATTAGATTTTATCCTCCATATAACTCAGAACTATTTCCTTGCATTTTGTTGTTTGCCCTCTTATTTATCTTTACAGTCATTCTTCACCTTCTCTTTGCCACACTAACAGATCTGTAATGTGTGTTTTTGACGCTTTTACAACTGCTGTTTACCTTCCTGTACTATTTTATACAGGTCTGTAACCTTTTGGGTATGGCTGAATTTGGTGAGACCTGCATCAGTATCAGGTCCGGATCAACATCATCATTGTTGTTAGCTATTACTGTCAGCATCATCGTTTCAAAGTGAATTGGTGCATTTTGATCGTTTTAAACCCTGCCTTACCTTCCTGTACCCTTAAGTATAGTTCTGTAATCTTGTGGGTACGTCTGAATTTGCTGAAACCTGCCTGGTGTGTCTCCTCAGCATCAGTAGTAGACTTTATTATCAGTTTATCATTCCAAAGTGCATCCATTCATTGTGATGCTTTAATAACTCTTTTACTGCACTCGTATGAATACAGATCCGTAGCCGTTTGTGTGAGGCTGAATTTGCTGAAACCTGCTTCAGTTAAAAGGTCATCATGGTCACCATCTTTACCTTCATCATCATCATCATCATCATCATCAGCTTAGAGAATTTCATCATCCAACTGATAATTTCTGTTCTTTGTCTGTTCCATTGTTTCACGCGTTCCCTTCACACTTGCTAGACAGACAAAGGGGTGGGTGGCTGGGGTAGGTGGCTAGGCTTTTAGCTCCCTCCTCCTCCTCCTATCTCGCTGCTTCTGGTCCTCTGAAGTGTCTCTCCTTAATCTCTGGTGCTGTTTAATTACGCTCTGCTGGATTTCTTGTGACCAGTGGAGTGGCGAACCTTCACACGCTTTCAGAGGTTGGAGATGGGTGTGGGAGGTTGCAGGGGGGGGGGGGGGGTGGGGGGGGGGGATCCCTCCTCCTCTCCTTAGTCGCCTCCTCCCTCCTTCCTCCTCCTCCTCCTCCTACTCCTCCTCTCTTCCCACCCCCCACCCCAGTGCTTCCTCGTCCTTAATTCTGATCTCTCTCTCTCTCTCTCTCTCTCTCTCTCTCTCTCTCATATGTCATCTTGATCTTCGCGTGAACAATGAAAATGAACCAACTTTAAATGTGAATATCGTCTGTGTGTTCTTAATGAAATTTATTATTATTATTATTATTATTATTATTATTATTATTATTATAATATATGTATATAATATATATATATATATATATATATATATATATATATATATATATATATATATATATATATATATATATAACCTTAAGACATACGCCAGAGAGATAATGGTACAATAACCCAAGTTATTGTTGTCTGAGTAATCATTTGTGTCCTGGAGAAGAGATACGACCTGGATTTCACACAACAAACATTGAGTAAATATATGTTTGCTTAAACGTAACCGAATTTGCATTTATTTCTAAGAACAACGTTGCTGTTATAATTGTAACTGTAGGGGAAGTTCAGAGTGCCATCTATTATTGCGGTCTGCCGCGTAAAGGCAAAAAATTCGCAATAATATTACACAGTTTTTCAGCCAAAAATGGATACCTTTTTGGAGTGGCGTATTTATACTTAATACAACTCGATTTACTATGTAGTTATGGAGGTTAATACATCTGTAGATATTTTAGTTTATACAAAATTTTGCTTCAAATTAATACAATAAAACCGTGATGGGCATTGGAAGTTTCGAAGTTCCACCTGTGTCAGTGTAGGAAGTATTTTCCATTGGTTTCCATCCTCTCAGCAACATTTAAGGAAATAACTGAACACGGCGTGATCCGACCTCCAGCTTACTCAGGGCGCGTGCTAAAATCTATGGTCAGATAGAGCGTTGTTTCACCAACGGAAATTTAAATAAATACGGTATATTTTATTTAGAAATAATTGTACTGTTTAACATGCACAATATTACATTATTTACTTTTTTTGCATTTTATTCTAATGAATAAATCATAAGTATCCTATCCTAAAATTCCTGTTTCTTTAACTCGACGCGAAACACCTTTTTCAGATCTTTTTTAGGCTTTTCCATAGACCTTTCCTCCCCTCCCACCAGCGAGAACAACAAAGTAGTTTGTAGGCTTACTCCGCGTGTAAGCAAAAATCTGTTGTGCCTATGTTGACCAAAATTGTGGTTAATGTATACTTGGTAAGTAGACTGTTGCCGGTCGCCGCCCGGGTAGATAAGGTCGTGTGGTAACGACTTCATCCCAAGCTATTTGGTCATAAAGAAAAGGATAATGCCCTATGGAGAATCTACCCCCACCCCCACCACTCCTCGTCAAAAGATAAACGGGTTTTTGGCCGAAACAGAACATTTATTATGATTATTGTGTGTTGTTGTTGAAGATGCGTGTGTATGAGAGAGAGAGAGAGAGAGAGAGAGAGAGAGAGAGAGAGAGAGAGAAAATGCCAAATTAACACGTAATTTATGTACAACTTACTTGATGCATTACTTGTAATTTTGAAGTGTAACTTGATCTATAACTTTGATGTATACTGTTTAATGTATGCGTAACTTACTTGATGTATAACTTGCAGCTTTGATGTATACAGCTTATTGTATAACTTATTTAATGTGTAACTTATAGCTCTGATGTACAGCTTAATGTATAACTTAATTGATGTGTAACTTATAGCTTTGATGTATACAGCTTAATGTATAATTTTTTATATATATACTTACAGCTTTGATGCACAGCTTAATGCATAACTTATTTGATGTGTAACTTATAGCCTTGATGTATACAGCTTAATGTATAATTTTTTTAATATATACTTAAGAGCTTTGATGTATACAGCTTAATGTATAACTTTTTTATATATACTTGCAGCTTTGATGCACAGCTTAATATATAATTTATTTTTATAAATACTTACAGCTTTGATGCACAGCTTAATGTATTACTAATTTGATGTATAACTTAATTCGGTGCATAACTGATTGCGTAACTCTCATGCGTAACCTAATACATAATTTATTTGATGTGTATCAGTTATTCGATGCACAACATACAATAACTTTAACGTGTAACTCGACATAACTCATTTGATTTACCTCCCAACTCGAGGTGACAAATAACGTCACTCTGACTCAATTCATTTCCCTCACGAAGAAAAGTTAAGGTAGCTCTTCTCTCTCTCTCTCTCTCTCTCTCTCTCTCTCTCTCTCTCTCTCTCTCTCTCTCTCTCTCTCTCGGTCACATCTGGGAAATTTCTTAGGGGCTTAAGTGGATCGTAACTCATTTGCGGGTGGAATCAGCTGCATATGGATTATACCATTACACCGATTTTATTTTTCCTCCTTCTACCCCCTCCCCCACCCCTCACACCCACCCACCCCCTCCCCGCCCCTCCCCCTCCCTGCTCTTCTTCAACTAAGCTGCCCTGTATATTTTGTATGAGGGATTTCCTGGGGTGTGGTATATAGTGGAATGTAGACTTTTGGTGTAATATATATATATATATATATATATATATATATAATATCATACATACATACATACATTACATATACATATATGCATGTATATGTGTATGTATGTATATATGAAGGTGGACCATGGAAACGTTCTAAATGCATTATTATTATAATTCTTTATTCCCTACTTTTCGTAATAACTTTATTACAACCACAGGGAATCTGTTAGGTAATGAATAAAATTACTTTAAAAATTACGCTAAAATTAAAAAAAAAACATTCACAAGTTACATTGCAATAGACTTACTAAACACAATTAGCCATACAACGTCCCCGGTATTATCTGATGCCAACCAAAACCAATTAGTACCATCGGGCACTACCCCAGCGGGCGGTCACCAAATAGTATCTGGTAGGACTCTCGTTTTGGGCAACACCCATACCCTTCGGACATTTTTTAGGCGTGGCCTGAGATCACCTGATACCCCACCCGTGACTTGTAAGACACGTAAACCCAAACTTGTGGAGATTTCTCTTATATTCGTTTAAACATCTCGTAACGAACCTAGTAATCTGTCTTATTATCCGAAGGGGGGTAGTGCTATCAGTGCACCTCAAGTGGTGTACTGTCGGCATAACTGAAGGGTCTTTTCTTTTCCTTTGCTGTACCTCCGTCCATATTCACTTTCCTACGTCTGACTTTCCACCCTCTCTAACAATTGTTTTATAGTGCAACTGCGAGGTTTTCCTCCTGTTACATCTTTCAAACCTTCTTACTGAATGCCAGTTTGCCTTTCAGCGTTGAATGACCTCGAAGGTTCCAGCGCCTGGCTTTTGGCCTAAATTCTATGTTATATTGTATTCAGTCTGTCTATTGCATATTCTTGACTGATTATAGTTTGTATTTAAAAAACCATAAAACATCACATCATTTCGTTAGATATTGCAGTATTATATAAGATATTTTTTAGCATCTTCCTGATTATCTCTAGTTCGTATAAACATTATCTGTTCTCAAGGTAAATGGTTGGGAGACTGAATCTATTTTTCCAAAATTGTAAAACCTTTACAGTATTTCATTGTATGTTGCAATACACTATAAGGATATTTTAAATAATGATCACACACACACACGCACACGCACACACAGACAAGGTGGAATGAAACCCTCTCTCTCTCTCTCTCTCTCTCTCTCTCTCTCTCTCTCTCTCTCTCTCTCATACACACACACTCACACACACAGACGAGGTAGATGAAGCTCTCTCTGACTCTCTCTCTCATACAAGCACACAGACAAGGTGAAATGAAACCTCTCTCTCTCTCTCTCTCTCTCTCTCTCTCTCTCTCTCTCTCTCTCTCATGCACGCACAGACAAGGCAGACGAAGCCTCTTACACACACACACAGACGAGGCGGAATGGAACCTCTCTCTCTCTCTCTCTCTCTCTCTCTCTCTCTCTCTCTCAGGGGAGCTGGCAAGATCGGAAGGGAAGGTCATTCACTGTTCAATTGTTTACAAAAGCGTTCGGGAGCATCCAATCGCTCTTAATTATTTTCACAGATATTTTACTAGGGCATCAAGGGCTTAATGCAGAAACCAATTTTAGTGCCCACTCCTGTGTGAAATCAATCTCTGGTGCCATTTTCCATTCGATAAGGGATTTGTGAACTACAGAAGCGGGCGACGGCGTGATAGGCCAAACTGGGTGAATGATTGACGTGGTTTTGTTTACAGATTTCTGATGTAAAGTTACGTGTTTCGGTTCATCTCAAGTAAAGCTGTCATTTTGTATGCAGTTAGAATATTATGGTGTTCGTTAGAGATAAGCAAGAGGTGGTAAATGGAAGTACAGAACGAAGAGATCTCTCTCATTAAAACACAAAAGGAAATCAACAAATGAATGAATAAGTAGATAGAAAAGGGAGTCAATTATTAAGATGAACAGAATTGTATTAAGGTAGTTGTGCACTGCATCTTTACTTGAGATTCTGAAGTTCCAATGACAAGGCATCGCCAGAGATCCTGTTCCCCACAACAAAACTGTAAAGTGTTACAGCTTCGAAATCACCGAGGCGAATCATTTCTCAACGCTGTATCTTTCATAAAACCTGAAGATGTGCCAAGGGTGTAATTGCCGCCATTCCGACGAAGAAGGTGGTGGCACTGACATCCTCTAATTGACGTCATATAGCCTTCCCCCCCACCACGTAGAGAGATTACGAGGCGTTAAGGGAGGTCTTCAGAAAGAAAAACTCTTGAAGAGTTTTCTATGAGATAATGGCGTCATTTGAGATTGAAGAAAGGACCCTGTTGATGGCTGTTTGTTTGAAGTAAAGTGCTGTGGATATCTTTTAGTTTGAAGTATATTGCTGTTAATGACTTTTTTTTTTTTTTTAAGTTAAGTTCTGTGGATGTCTTATAAGCTTAAAGTAGAATAGTGTTAATGTCTTTTAGATTGAAGTAAAGTGCTATTAATGACTGTTTTTTTTAAGTAAAGTGCTGTGGATGTCTTTTAGCCTGAAGTAAAGTGCTATTAATGACATTTTTTTTTAAAGTAAAGTACTGTGAATGTCTTTTAGCCTGAAGTAAAGTGCTGTTAATGACATTTTTTTTAAAGTAAAGTGCTGTGAATGTCTTTTAGCCTGAAGTAAAGTGCTGTTAATGACTTTTTTTTAAAGTAAAGTGCTGTGGATGTTTTTTAGTCTGAAGTAAAGCGCTGTGGATATCTTTTAGTTTGGAGCAAAGTGGTATGGATGTCTTTTACTTTAAGTAAAGTGTTGTGGATGTCTTTTAAGTTTGAAGCAAAGGGCTGTAAATGTCTTTTAGTTTGAAGTAAAGTGTTGTAAATGTCTGTTTGTTTAAAGAAAAATGTTGTGTATGTTTTTTTTAGTTTGAAGCAAAGTGCTGTGGATGTCTTTTAGTTTGGAGCAAAGTGGTATGGATGTCTTTTACTTTTTTAAGTGCTGTGGATGTCTTTTAGTTTGAAGAAAAGTGCTGTGGATGTCTTTTAGTCTGAAGTAAAGTGCTGTGGATGTCTTTTAGTTTGGAGCAAAGTGATATGGATGTCTTTTACTTAAAGTAAAGTGTTGTGGATGTATTTTAGTTTGAAGAAAAATGCTGTGGATGTCTTTTAGTCTGAAGTCAAGTGCTGTGGATGTCTTTTAGTCTGAAGTCAAGTGCTGTGGATGTCTTTTAGTTTGAAAAAAAAAATTTTGTGGATGTCTTTTCAAGATTGAAGAACTTCAAAATGCATTGGATATCTTTAGGATTGAGGAAAAGTTTTTTTTTTTTTTTTTTTTTTTTTAGCTAGATTTGATTATTGTAATATATTTTAGCGTAGTATACAACTTGCAACGTCTTTTCACGCAGAGAGAGAGAGAGAGAGAGAGAGAGAGAGAGAGAGAGAGAGAGAGAGAGAGAGAGAGTTTCTTCGTCAGATTGATGACGGCCATCAATGATTTTTCTTTTAAGTTAGTATTAGAAAAGAATTTTATAACATACGAAAAGCATTTTAATGCAACATAGAAGCCTCGACACTCAAATTACATTTGGCAACTGTGCACACGTCAAGAAAGAAGACAGGATAACAATTTAAAAAAAAATGTAAAATATACCAGGAAACACATAATACATACAAGCCAAGATAAGAGAGGAGAGAGAAAAAAAAACAGGCTACGAGATATTGCGTTCAGTGTAATAATGTTGGAAGCCCTATATCTCAAGAGAATCGCGCGCGCACGTACACCGTACACACACGTACACGCACACACACACACACACACACGCACGCCAGAGAGAGGTTCAATGTAAGCACTAAGATTATCTCCTTCAGAGGAAGATACCGCTGTTATGCTTGAGGGGAAGGGAATATTCTTGAATTATATCAGGCATAACTCATCTGTGCATCTTGGCAAATATGCTCTTGCGCGTGGTCGACCAGGTTGCCTGGAAGAACAAAGTAATTAGAGGAGGGAATGAGAGAGAGAGAGAGAGAGAGAGAGAGAGCGAGTTCAATTTTATTTTCGTTTACAACTTTCAAGCACAAGGAATAAATACACTTGTTTTAATAAACTCAAACCAACAATACTGATGAGAGAGAGAGAGAGAGAGAGACCTTACCTTACAGACCTTACATCTTGTTCGGGTTGCCCCAGGTCCCTCAGTGTGAGGCTCTAATGTCTACCAGAGTTGCTAGTACATCTTCGGTATATTTTGCATCTTCCATCTTGGATGGTCTGGGATGCAGTTTAGATATTTGTCGAGCTTATTCTTAAACACATCTACGCTCACTCCTGATATATTCCTCAGATGAGCTGGCAACGCATTGAATAGACGCTGCATTATCGATGCTGGTGCGTAGTGGATTAATGTCCTGTGTGCTTTCCTTATTTTTCCTGGTATAGTTTTGGGCACTATTAATCTACCTCTGCTTGCTCTTTCTGATATTTTTAGTTCCATGATATTTTCTGCTATTCCTTCTATCTGTTTCCATGCCTGAATTATCATGTAGCGTTCTCTTCTCCTTTCTAGACTATATAATTTTAAGAAATTGTAGTCTTTCCCAGTAGTCCAAGGTCTTTAACTTCTTTCTATTCTAGCTGTAAAGGACCTTTGTACACTCTCTATTTGTGCAATATCCTTTGGTAGTGTGGGTACCATATCATATTGCAATATTCAAGTGGACTACGAACATATGTTTTATAAAGCATAATCATGTGTTCAGCTTTTCTTGTTTTGAAGTGCCGTAACAACATTCCCATTTTTGCTTTAACATTTTGCCACAGAGTTGCTATTTGATCATTGCATAACATGTTCCTATTCATCATCACACCAAGGTCTTTAACTGCTTCCTTATTTGTGATTGTCTCATTATTAGGTCCCTTATATGCATATAGCTTTCTTTTCTCTGTCTCCATAATTTATTGATTCAAATTTATCAGAGTTAAATACCATCCTATTTACTCTGCCCATCATATACTTTGTTAAGGTCTCTTTGTAGAGCTTTCCTATCTTCATCACAAGTAATTTCTCTACTTATTCTTGTGTCATCTGCGAAACTACTCACTACCGAATCCTTAACATTATTGTCTATGTCTTCAATCATAATAACAAACAGTATTGCAGCTAACACCGTACCTTGCGGCACACCGGATATTACCTTGGCTTCATCCGATTTCTCGTCGTTTGCAATAACTATCTGTTTTCTGTTTGTGTAAAAATTCTTTTACACCATCTTCCTACTTTATCCACGATATTGTGTTTTCTAATTTTTCTTCGCTAATATATATGGTCTATACTTTAATCAAAAGCTTTTGCAAAGTCTAAATAAACCACATCTGTTTCATTTCCGCTTTCATATTTTTGAATATGTTCTCACGGTGGACTAACAGTTGGGTTTGTGTACTTTTTTCCGGGTACGAACCATGTTGTCCTTTATTAAACAAATTATTTTTTATTAAATGTTTTTATCATAATATTTTTCTTCATTACCCTTTCATACACTTTCATAATATGTGATGTTAGACTCACAGGCCTATAATTACTTGCCTCTAGTCTTGATCCACTTTTGAAAGTAGGGGTAATATATGCTAATTTGTGCTCATCATAAATCTTGCCTGTATCTACACTTAGTCCTTAATAATATTGTCAAGTGGCTTTGCGATAGAATGAACTACTTTCGTTTAACAAAATAGCAGGAATTCCATCAGGCCCTGCAGCAGCCTCCATTTTTTTAATTTCATTAATAGCCTGCACAATATCAGCTTCATTAATATCTATGTCAGCTAAATATTCACTATTTCATCCCTTACTTCTATATCATTATCTTCATTATCTATTCTAGGGGTGAATTCTCTCTTATATCGTTCTGCCAGTATGTTGCAAATTTCCTTTTTTTCATTCGTTTAATCTCCCTTCAATTCTTAGAGGGCCTATTTCTATTCTTCTTTTATTCATCTTCTTCGCATATGAGTATAATAGTTTGGGATTTTGCTTGATATTAATAGGGTTTTTTCTTCCAAGTCCGTTTTTTCATTTTCTTTTGATTGTATAATCTTTTGTTCTGCATTTTCTATCTTACTTTTTAGTTCTATAACTTTCCATGCATTTTTTTTTTTTTTGCTAGACCTTTTTCCACTTTCTGATTCTGGAACAAGATCCTTCTGTCTCTTGGTATGCATGACTGATGTTTACTTTTCTTCTTTCGGTATATATTTATCCACTATTTTCTCTAATATTTTATATAATATCTCCGTATTTACCTTTATGTCATCACTTACGAAAATATTATCCCAATCTTTGTTTAATTCTTCATTTATTTCTGACCATTTTATATTTTTACTGTAGAAGTTGTATTTTCCATATCCTTCCCACTTTTTCATTTCTTGCTTATCTCTGTTTCACTTGCTTTGGAATGGACTGTTAATTCTATGACATTATGGTCTGAAATACTCGCATTATAAACTATTATTTTCTTTAACATAATTCATCTCGTTCACAAATACTAGGTCTAAAGTATTTTCCTTTCTTGTTGGCAGGTGATTTATTTGTTGAATGTTGTATTCTAGTAGCATCTCTAATAGCTTTTCGAATTGCCTCTTATCTTCTGCACTACTATTACTCTCTTTTTTATATGTATAAGTACATCCACAATCTCCTATTCGTTCTTTCCAGTCTACGAAAGGAAAGTTGAAGTCTCCAGATAGGAGAATAGATGTCCAGTCCTTGTTGATTTCTCATATATCATCCAATTTTTCTATTATTAAGTCAAACTCTTTAGTATTAGGAGGTCTATATATTACTATGTTCATTAATTTTTCAGATTCAAATTCTACCGCTATTAGTTCACATTCTGAGTTACTATATTTCTCATATATTTTTCCTTGTTTTTTGTCTTTCCCATATATTGCGGTTCCCCCTTGATTTCCTATTTTTTTCTATCTGATCTATAAGTTTGAAACCCTTTTATTTGATCATCATTCCCAGTCTCTTGGGAATACCAGGTTTCACTTTATATTCATTATATCTATTTTCTTTTCATTTTGGGTTAGTTCTTCTAAGTACTCTATTTTTCTTTTTGAGTTACTCGTAACTATAACCTGCGCATTCTCATCACTATGATGGTTTGCGTGTTTTCTCCTTCATTTAATATTGGTAATAATAAGGATTTTCCCATGTCTCTTTCCTGTTCTGGTATGTTGTTCTTTTTTTCATTTCCAGAAATTCTGACATTAAAAAATCCAACTTTTCCATAATATTTGTTCTTCCTTCATCATAATTATTCATTTTGTGTCTGAATCTGCAATTTTCTCCATATCTGCAATATCCCCTTCATAATAAAAAACAGTTATTATCTCTGAGTAGAATCTTGGAGCTGATCATTGAAATTTTTTCTGCACCTCTGCATATCTCGTTGATGCTTGCTTTTTTTCTTTACCTGATATTCTTCAATTCCTCTCTTTATTTGTTTCTTTCTTATTTTGGATTTTATTGCTTGATTGGTTATTTATTTGATTATTTTTCATGGCTACAGGGTGCATATATTTACATTTTTTATCGAACTTACATCCTTTTCCTTCTTTTAGGTTTTTGCATATTTTGGGATGTAGATCTCTGCAATCATCCTCATATCCATCTAAGTATGCACATTTACCATATATTTCATAGTTTGTTTGACATACCTTAGGATGTTTGTAGTAAACATTTTTCTCCATATCTGCAATTCCCTCTTTTCAAAAGGTTGCAGACTTTGTCTTTTTTGTATATTTTTTCCTCTTTCCCGTCATTGTGTAGATCTGGGTAGAGCCTCTCGTCAGTCTTTTGTGTTTTCTGTGGCTGTCATATCGTAATTTATTTCTTCGTAGTATGCTGCTTTATAGCCTCATATGTAGTATCAATGAGTATCTTCTGCATCATACTTTACTATCTTGTTTCTTTGTTTTCCTTATCTTTTTCTGTCATTTCAGTTTTGTTTACTTCTCTTGACTTGTTTTTTTCTTTTTTTTTTCTTCTCTTTCTCTTCTTCTTCTTCTTCTTCCTCTTCTTCTTCATCCTCAACTATTTGTACATTCAATCTTGATTTAATAACATTGTCTATCCATGGTAGACATGTTGAGCAAAAAAATTCTTGTCTCTCATATCTTGCATTACCTCAGCACACTGTGGATGGGTCGGAATGTTGCATGCAGCACATTTTCTCTGATTAGGTGTGGATTAACTATGCTATACCACACCTTACACAGTTTACATCTTTTGGCATTATCTTTTTGGTTCCTAATGCATCAATTAGGATATTCACAAGGTTCACTTTCATTTTCTTTTCTTTGTCGGAATATGTTGGTTTATGTATATTTTCTTTATGAGTCTCTTGACCACTTGGATTTTATTTTTGGAACTTCTTCAATTATTTTCAAAGATGTTTTTCATTTGATTTGTTCCAGTTTGAAGGATTGTATCCTTCTAATATATCTATGAATGATTTTGTATCTTTTTGGTTAGGGACTGTTGCTGATTTCATAGATCAGAAATGCCAGTTCCCTTCCTGCTACCCTATCGTATTGCGAATCTGCCAATCAAGCTAAATCTCGCCATTTTTTTCCGCAGTTGGAGCTTGGAGAGAGAGAGAGAGAGAGAGAGCGAGGAGAGAGAGAGAGAGAGAGAGAGAGAATCAATTCTATTTTAGTTTACAACGTTCAAGCACAAAGAATAAAACCACTTATTTCATAAACACAAACTTACAAGAAAAGTGATAAGAGAGAGAATGAGAGAGAGAGAGAGATAGAGATAGAGAGAGAGAGAGAGAGAGAGACCTTACCTTACAGACCTTACATCTTGTTTTGGGGTTGCCCCAGGTCCCTCAGTGTGTGTGTATGTGAGAGAGAGAGAGAGAGAGAGAGAGAGAGAGAGAGAGAGAGAGAGAGAGAGAGAGACTGACTTTGATTTCTAGATACTTGTCAAAGTAGGGTTAAGGCCCAAAGATTCTAATAACGTGTAATATTTTAAACATTCTGTATTCAGAAACTTGAATTATAGAAACAATTTTATCGGACGCCCCCCTCTCTCTCTCTCTCTCTCTCTCTCTCTCTCTCTCTCTCTCTCTCTCTCTCTCTCTCTCTGTGAAACACACTTCTGCAAAGTTCCTAGTTGAACGAGCCCTCAGTCCTTGGGATTTGAGACTTGCATATTTCGACGAAAATAATGAGCCTTAGTAAAATTCTGCTTTTGTCAGGGAAGGTATTATTGAAAATAAATTGGGTCCGGGTAAGAGGGATATTTATGCATTTATTTACAACATACATACATACATACATACATACATACATATGGGGATTCAATCCACAATGATGTAAAATCCTTCCGTAGTTTTATAAAATATATATTTCTCGTACAGGAACTTATTTATGTATTCATGTGCGTTTCTCGTAACTGTCTTCCCAAAAGAGTGGTTGGCTTGAGAGAAACAAAAAAGATAAGTCACTGCCTCATTCATCCTCGTGTTGCTAATTCGTACAAAAGGCCTCCTCACGAACAGGTCGTCGATTCCGTACACTGTATACATTACGCCACTCACCTTAGTCACCTAATCTGACGCCTGTTGACCAGACTGGGGCAAGAGTTGCTTTTTAGGGGTTTCAAGTGAAGGAAGAGGGATAGGGAGGGGAGGGGAGGGGGTCTTTACCTCCCCCTTCCCGCTCCTCCCTTCCCCAGGGGGGCCGGGGCGGGGGCAAGGGGGCGCCCTTCGCTCCTGTCTTCCTTA
>NC_061110.1:88787664-88792664 GCF_015104395.2 Macrobrachium nipponense | reverse complement strand
TGGCTATTTATTCTCCATTATGCTTAAGTTTCTCTCTCTCTGGACCATCACAAATAAGGAAGCGGTTAAAGACCTTGGTGTGATGATGAATAGGAACATGTTATGCAATGATCAAATAGCAACTCTGTTGGCAAAATGTAAAGCAAAAATGGGAATGTTGTTACGGCACTTCAAAACAAGAAAAGCTGAACACATGATTATGCTTTATAAAACATATGTTCGTAGTCCACTTGAATATTGCAATATGATATGGTACCCACAATATCAAAAGGATATTGCACAAATAGAGAGTGTACAAAGGTCCTTTACAGCTAGAATAGAAGAAGTTAAGGACCTAGACTACTGGGAAAGACTACAATTCTTAAAATTATATAGTCTAGAAAGGAGAAGAGAACGCTACATGATAATTCAGGCATGGAAACAGATAGAAGGAATAGCAGAAAATATCATGGAACTAAAAATATCAGAAAGAGCAAGCAGAGGTAGATTAATAGTGCCCAAAACTATACCAGGAAAAATAAGGAAAGCACACAGGACATTAATCCACTACGCACCAGCATCGATAATGCAGCGTCTATTCAATGCGTTGCCAGCTCATCTGAGGAATATATCAGGAGTGAGCGTAGATGTGTTTAAGAATAAGCTCGACAAATATCTAAACTGCATCCCAGACCATCCAAGATTGGAAGATGCAAAATATACCGGAAGATGTACTAGCAACTCTCTGGTAGACATTAGAGGTGCCTCACACTGAGGGACCTGGGGCAACCCGAACAAGATGTAAGGTCTGTAAGGTAAGGTCTCTCTCTCTCTCTCTCTCTCTCTCCAGTAACTGCTTATTGTATGTGAGTGTTTAGTCATGAGTTTCTAATTCCATTTCTACTATATTTTCCCTTTGACATTTAATGAAACATGAACATGGCAGTAGATTTTTTTGTTATGTAAGGCAAAGATGGCTGACTGCCTTTATATGTATTCTTTATTATCATATATAGGGAGAGAGAGAGAGAGAGAGAGAGAGAGAGAGAGAGAGAGACTTAAGCATAATCGAGAAATGCCCCTCATTAGAGAGAGAGAGAGAGAGAGAGAGAGAGAGAGAGAGAATTGTGGTATACCTGGTAACCTCTCCTGCGAATCACATACATCCCCATAAGTTTTATAGGTCAACCATATAATACTTTGAGAAGTTCATTTTCACACCTAGTCTCCTACATAACTTTGTTCAGGTGAAGAAGTTCGGGATTTCCAGACTATTGAAGAATTGTCTCTCTTATGCTCTGAACTTCACGTATTGTATATCAATTTTAAGCATAACCAGTTGGGCTGTTAATTTTAATTTTGTATTTATGTTGATCTTTTGTGATTTAGAGGTTTAGGTGTTAATTTGTCTTGTTATTGTCTTTCGCAGGTAAGACGCGAAGTCTGGTATCCTTACGTGAGTAAAATTCTTTTTGAATAAAGATTATTGTTTTTTTAAGATAACACATAATTCATATTAACATTTCATCAAACGTATAATTCATAGTAACTGCTAAACCAAACATTGCTGCCTGTATAGTACATATTCACACGCACAACACACACACACACACACACACACTATATATATATAATATATATATATATATATATATATATATAGTGTATATACTATATATATATATATATATATATATATATATTATATATATATATATATATATACACTATTTTATAGCATCTGATATAACTTGCATCACAAAGGATATATATAAAAATATATATATATATATATATATATATTATATAGTATATATATATATGTGTGTGTGTGTGTGTGTGTGTGTGTATGTATGTATGTATGTATGTGTATATATATACACACATACATACATACATACATACACACACACACACTTTGTAGCATTTGATATAGGCTTGCATCAACAGACCAAGACAGATTTTATAAATATCACTGCACAACTCTCCTTAAATATCTTCCACTATTTTGATATTGCATTAATTCATAAAGAAAATAAAAGTCTTCATTTAGGCTCTAATGCCTTAAAGATGGCGATTAACTTGCTTTATATTAGAGCAGATTAATATTCTGCAACGGAAGAGACGTCGAGACGGAAAAGGACTGAATATGAAGAGTGACGAGACTGTTTCTAATAATTAGCTTCAAATCTCTTTCTAAATTTCAATTTCATCTCGCCAATCTATCATATGAATGAGGTATATTTGCAAAGTTATCATCAGGAATTGCCTGACGAGTCATATATGCATTTTGAAACTTGAATTTTTAATGATGGTCTTTTTGATCGTTTCAAATAAGATATATTTGCGAAGTTATCCCCAGAAATTTTCATTCATGTAATATTTTTTGAGTTGTGACTCTGGGATTTATTTTTATTGTCTTTTATTAGTCGAAAATATAAGAGGAACACCAACTCAGCCAATGATTTATCGTTGTGAGATTAAACATTAAATTTCTTTTTTTTTTGTTAGTATTTTTTTTTTTTTTTGCGCAAGAGAATAGCACAACTAGACATTATATTTGTAGGTCATACGTCCAGGTAACATTTCCAGGGAATGATTGCAGGTAATCCATGGGATGACAGGTAATGAATGTTGAATTTACGATTGAATGCAGGTTATGTCCATTATCATGTTAGCGAAGCAAGACTGACCTTTTTTTTTTTTTTTTGTTGTTTTTTTTTTCTAATTATTGGCCAGTGTGTTGTAAAGTTATGTTTGTAATATTCTTCCTGATTTGCTAACTCAGTTTCTGCAACTTAATTGTTTGTTTTAAATTCTGTGATGGAAAATAAAAACACGCCATGACGTTTGTCGTTTGTGTTAAATTATCTAATTGAAATGATCCACACCCTATTACTTGTGTGGTAGAAATGAATTCCTGAACGCTCACCGGATCGAACCCAGGCCTTTTCAGTTTCATTTTTTAAAGGCAAGGGCTCCACCAGCTGAATTCTGATTCATATTTTATTGGCGTATCTTCGTCTCTCTCTCTCTCTCTCTCTCTCTCTCTCTCTCTCTCTCTCTCTCTATATATATATATTATATATAGATAGTATATATATATATTATATATAGACAATTTTTATACATAGGCTATATGCGTATATATACACATACAAAATTGCGTTATGCCAATATGCAAAATTGCAGCAATACTGGATATTTGCTTATACATACATACATATAGTTAGCAAAATTCGTCGACTCGCATCTTTCCTATCATAAATTTCGCAGCAGCGCAAGTTGAAAATAACCAATTTTTTTTTTTTTTTTTTATTTTTTTTTTTTTGAGGACTTGAAGTCATTTAGAAACCGGAGTCGGCACAAAAGCATTCGTGGAATATCCTCTCGACAAGGTATATATCCTTCAAGGAGAGGTTATTGTTGCCCCAGAATGGCTCGAGAGATTCCTCAAGGATTCTTTGAGGACTGCTCCGGTACTTCTCTCGCATTGTACTTGAAGGGTCCTCATTTGATTCCCAGTGAGAGCTTTAAATCTCTTCTTAGTTGTGGGAGAAATGAGATTATGTGTACTGGAATGTTGTACAGAATTTTTATTTATATATACGGATTTTTTAAATTTTATTTATTTTATCAGGAAATGCTTTCTATCTCATGCAGGAAAGAACAGAGCCAGTTTTCTGTGAGAGCAGAAGCTTAGGAAAGGGCTCAAATCTCTACGTATTTGAAAGGGGGTTAATTTAGTGTACTGGAAGGTAATAAGAATATATATATATATATATATATATATATATATATATATATATATATATATATATATATATATATATATATATATATGTGTGTGTGTGTGTGTGTGTGTGTGTGTGTGTGTGTGTGTGTGTGTGTGTCATGTATACTAAAACTTTAGAATTTCAATAGAAGACGCAATGTGTTATCATCTCAATACAATTCCACTTGAGTTTTTTTGAATTACTTAAATTTTATTTAATTTTAATTAATTTGTTCATTTTATTATTTTTTTTACTTTTTAATAAGTGATCTCTTCTTTCTGTATCTCCCTTTACCTCCTGTTACTTCTTTTTAATTAAACTTTTTTTAATTAATTTTTTTGCCTATAATAATATAATAATAATAATAATAATAATAATAATAATAATAATAATAATAAAATAAAAAATAATAATAATAATGGCCACGTTCTCTGAAGACAGCGAGATAAAAAACAGGACGACTTAATACAATAAAAAAGAAGTAAAAATCATTTACTCATAACAGCAAAGTTAAGAAATGATGATGAAAGAAACTAAAAAATAGATATTTATATAGTAAATATAAAATATGTAAAATATGTAATTATAGTATATATATATATACACACACACACATATATATACACACACATGCATACATAAATCCATACATACATACATAGTATAAGCACCGCCATGATCATAACCTTGCAGCACTGGTTGTGATGGGGATGACTACGTGCGTGGGGGGTGGGAGGTTGGGCCGGTTGAGGGGGGGTTGGGGAGGGGTAAGGGATAATAATCGGCACTTCATTCCCCATTCCAAGTGAGGAATTACTTAAAGGCTTAATTACAGTGAGTTTGACAGTTACGGTCGCTCGTTAACTAAAGAGGGGCACCGATGAGCGGAGACAACGAGACACTTGGTCCTCTTAATCCCAGCTCAGCCGCCAACAACACACCAGACAGACAGACAGACAGACAGGCAGGCAGGCAGACAGACTGGCAGACGGACAGACATTTTCGGCAAGAGGTGAGAGGAAGGGAGGTGGGGCTAACAATGAAGTTTAAATGAAATAATGACAATAAGGTAAATAATGAAAAAAAAATATAATTGTATATATATAAATAACACACACACACACACATATATATATATATATATATATTATATATATATATATATATATATAATATATATATATATATAATACCACTTCTTTCCTTCGTGTTCCCACAATATGTCGTCAATATCTGTTTTATAAT
>NC_061110.1:88752664-88782664 GCF_015104395.2 Macrobrachium nipponense | reverse complement strand
CAACATACTTATGATATATATTACATCTTTCTGACCGAAGTGATTCCATTCTCTCTCTCTCTCTCTCTCTCAAGCGTTCACGGGAATGCAGACAAGGCTATGCGTATGTAAATGCTTCGGGCGTGGATTTGTGGAGAGAGAGAGAGAGAGAGAGAGAGAGAGAGAGAGAGAGAGAGAGAGAGAGAGAGAGCCTTTGTGGGACATCACCAACTCCCACTGGGGTTTCACACCATACCCAGTAGGTTTGCTTAGTATTTAGGAACTTGTATATATAATATATATATATAATATATATATATTAGTATTATGGAACTTTAATGGTATATATATATGTAATATAGATATATATATATATATATATATATATATATATATATATATCTTTATACACATATGTATATAAATACCTATATATACATATGTATATATATATATATCATATATATATATATATAACCTGTATATATATCTATATATATAGATATATATATATACATATATATATCCTATCATATATATATATATATATGTATTTTACATATGTATTTTACACGTGAATACTTCCTTGTACTTTTAATAATCGAGGTACGTGGAAATGCCAGGGCAATTTAACCTACTTTGTATGCATAGGATTTTTTTTTTTTACTGTATCTTTCTTATCCTTCCCTAAATGGCCTCTTGCAGCATCTTGGTAAACATATAGAACTCGTAATTACAACTAAATGTCTTTTGCGCTGAGTTATAATTAGATCGGTTATAAGATAATGACATGGCGTACTTAGGACTTTCAGGTAAACACGTGGGACTTCTCTTTAACACTAATATCTTTTATGCAAATTATAGTTAAATGAATCATATTTAAAGTAATGACATATATTAGGTAAATCATATAGAAAGTAATGGCACTGAGTAAGTAAATCATATAGAAATTAATGATGTAGATTAAATAAAATCTTATAAGGTAAGTTGAAACAGATTAAGTAAATCGTATAGAAAGTAATGACGCAAATTAAATAAATCATATGTAAAGTAATGCCACACATTAAATAAATCACATAGAAATTAGTGGCACGGATTAAATAAATCAAATATATATTAAGTAATGACGGATTAAATAAATTACATAGAAGTAAAGTGGCACGGATTAAATAAATTACATAGAAAGTAATGACGGATTAAATAAATTACATAGAAAGTAATGACGGATTAAATAAATTACATAGAAAGTAATGACGGATTAAATAAATTACATAGAAAGTAATGACGCAGATTAAATAAATCATATGTGAAGTAATGCCACACATTAAATAAATCACATACAAATGAGTTGCACGGATTAAATAAATCACATATTAAGTAGTGGCACGGATTAAATAAATTACATAGAAAGTAATGACTGGGATTAAATAAACCTCGTAGAAAATAATGAAACAAATCAAATAAATCACATAGAAAGTAATGCCACAGTTGCCTACTATCTTCGCAAATATATGACAGTGTTTATTCATGCATTCAAGTATCGGACATGGTTTGGCAATGTGGAGGTTTTATTTAGCGCTCTCATACACTCAGTAATGGACACCTACTTCACTTATCAGTCCACTTAAACCAGGGCTTTTTATCCCTTATAACCTCTGCGACACATTATGAGCTTTTACTGAGCTGTTTATGCACTTCAAGTCTTCATGCGGTGGAGGTGCTGAATCATATATATATATATATATATATATATATATATATATATATATATATTATATATATGTATATGTATATGTTATATATATATATATATATATATATATATATATAGAAGTTATAGAAAGTAAGTACTATATTTCAGACTGCTCTCTCTCTCTCTCTCTCTCTCTCTCTCTCACGCACGCACGTACACATTCAAAGTACTTATTCGGGTGTTGGTTAAAGTGAATAAGATCACTGAAAGAAAGTTAAGGAAACATTCTCTCTCTCTCTCTCTCTCTCTCTCTCTCTCTCTCTTGCGTGTGGTGGGACCCGTCTTTTCCGTGACCGCCCTCTTCTTCTGGTGTGTTGACTCTGCCTAATCTTTGCTTGCCTAGGATAATGCATAAGCGTATTGGGTTTGTTTAAGCCAAAAAACTCCCTCCTCCTCCTCCTCCTCCCTCCGGGTCCATTTGCGAGCGAGTGCATAGGCAAACTCCTCCTCCTCCTCCTCCTCCCTATCCGTTTCGTGTGTTTACCTCAAGTGGAAGAAACCAACACACACACTCTCTCTCTCTCTCTCTCTCTCTCTCTCTCTCTCTCTCTCAGACTTCTCCATATCGTTTTGTGTATAAACTTAGAATGGAAGAAACGCACACGTTTTGATAAAGTCGCTCTCTCTCTCTCTCTCTCTCTCTCTCTCTCTCTCTCTCTCTCTCTCCGTGGGTCCGTTCCGATCTATTTAAAGTTTTACCATAGTTTTCTTTATCCAGGCTCATTTCCAAACTCTCCCCCCCCCCCCCCCCCCCCCCCCCCCCCCTATATTTTGTCCCATGGATAAACCCTTGAGGTACTCCAACGAAGATAGGATGAAGTCTACTCGCTCGCTTCCTTTTATTCACTTTTTCTTCCATTTTTTAAAAATCCCTACGTCCTTTCGAAGGCTAAACGCCTTAAAAAGAAAAAAAAAGAAAAAAACTGGCATCTTGGACGGATCGGATATAGATCGAGTTCGTGCCTGAAATGTCATAAATTTGTGAATGGCCAAATGAAGGAATGAATATTCCTCTTCAAACTTCGGCTGTGCTATTATTGCTTATTCCACGTATCTTGAAATCGTTTGGAAAATATTCGTAGACGTTGTGTATATTTTTGGAAAATATTCGTAGACGTTGTGTATATTTTTGGATAATATTCGTAGACGTTGTGTGTATATATTTTTTTAAATATTCGTAGACGTTATATGTATATTTTTTGGAAAATATTCGTAGACGTTATGTGTATATTTTTGGAAAATATTCGTATACGTTATGTGTATATTTTTGGAAAATATTTGTAGACGTTATGTGTATATTTTTGGAAAATATTCGTAGACGTTATGTGTATATTTTTTTGAAAATTTTCGTAGACGTTATATGTATATTTTTTAAAAATATTCGTAGACGTCATGTGTATATTTTTGGAAAATATTCGTAGATGTCATGTGTATATTTTTGGAAAATATTCGTAGACGTTATATGTATATTTTAGGAAAATATTCGTAGACGTTATGTGTATATTTTTGGAAAATATTCGTAGACCTTATGTGTATATATATGGAAAATATTGGTAGACGTTATGTGTATGTTTTTGAAAAATATTGGTAGACGTTATGTGGATATTTTGAAAAATATTCGTAGGCGTTATGTGTATATTTTTGGAAAATATTCGGAGACGTTATGTGTATATGTTTGGAAAATATTGGTAGACGTTATGTGCATATTTTTGGAAAATATTGGTAGACGTTATGTGCATATTTTTGGAAAATATTGGTAGACGTTATGTGCATATTTTTGGAAAATATTGGTAGGCGTTATGTACATATTTTTGGGAAAATATTAGTAGACGTTATGTGCATATTTTGGGAAAATATTAGTAGACGTTATGTGCATATTTTTGGAAAATATTGGTAGACGTTATGTGCATATTTTGGGAAAATATTGGTAGACGTTATGTGCATATTTTGGGAAAATATTGGTAGACGTTATGTGCATATTTTTGGAAAATATTGGTAGACGTAATGTACATATTTTTGGGAAAATATTAGTAGACGTTATGTGCATATTTTGGGAAAATATTGGTAGACGTTATGTACATATTCTTGGAAAATATTGGTAGACGTTATGTGTATATACTTGGAAAATATTGATAAACATTATGTGCATATTTTTGGAAAATATTGGAAGACGTTATGTGCATATTTTTGGAAAGTATTGGTAGACGTTATGAGTATATTTTTGGAAAATATTCGTAGACGCTATGTGTATATTTTTCAGTACCTCCGTCATTCTTGCCCTTTCTATTATGCTAGTTCACATAATTTAATATTTTAAAAATCAACAGAAATTTTGGATATACTTGAACGGTCTGCGGGCGGGCAGAAAAAAAGTGCGGACGGACAGACAAAGCCATCTGAAAACTTTATTTTACGAGAAACTAAAAAAAAAAAAATGTGTACATACTTCGAAACTGATAGAGAAACAACGAAGACCACAGTGAAAAGCGAAATAAACATTTCTTCATTTCCTTCATGTCTTTACAAGGTTATCATATCCCTGCCACCTCGTAATTTTTGTTAATATTTGCAGATTGCAACTCCTGTCAAATTTAAGGTCCGGCCTCCTGTGTTTCCCACCGTGATTATTTTAATGGCCGGGCAGTCGAAATGTATTCCACGGTTTAAATGTTAATTGTGTATCGTAATTCGCAAATCGATAGGAGTGGAGGCGATGTCTAAGAATAGCAGTTCAATTCTTCCTCTACTCGGATAATAAGTAACTTATTTGCTTCATAATTTCTCGAAATATCAGCAGGGAACATTTGATATTCTTCCTAATGTTTTGTATGCACACACATATATTATATATATATATATATATCTATATATAGTATATATATATATTATATATAGTATACATACATACATACATACATACATATATAACTGTCTGGTAGCTTCCTCTCATAAGGGGTACACGCAAACACACACACACACACACACACACACACACACACACACACACACACACACACACACACCACCACCACCACCATAACCGTGCATTACAAACCAATTAATTAATGTTCCTTTCTTAAAAAATATTTCTCTTGTTACAGGTTGATTCTGGAGCTGCTGTCTCTGTCCCAGAGGTGAGTTCATGGACTGGAATAATTTAAAACTATTCAGTAGGTTTATGTTTTGTTTAATGTTATGGGTATAGAATGTTTTCGTTATAGAAAATATTGTCTTTCAATAAATAATTACGAGCGAAGTGATGTCATTACTGGAAATGGGTCCTTTTCTGTCGAACCAGCACGACCTGGCATGGCCCGGCACGACCCGGCCCGACCCGGTACGATCCCAGCACTTGTCCAGTGGCCTAAATTCTATATTCTGATTCCAATTCCACAGCGCCTCAGTGGCGTGAATCGGTATGATCTTGACCTGCCACCTCGGTGGCCACGAGTTCGATTCTCGGGCATTTCGTTGAGGTGTGAGAAATGTGTATTTCTGGTAATAGAAGTTCACTCTTGACGTGGTTCGGAAGTCACGTAAAGCCGTTGGTCCCGTTGCTGAATAACCACTGGTTCAATGCAACGTAAAAACACCATAAAAACAAACAAACAAACTCATTCCAATTCCAATATTTTTAAGTTTGTAGAGAGTTTACCCTACAAGCTGATTGGCCGGGCCGGGCTCATTTTTGGCGGCCCGGCCCGGCCTGACCCGGCCTGACCCGGCACGACCTGGCACAATCCCAGCGGCCCAAATTCTATATATATTCCAATTCCGGTATTTTTAAAGTTGTAGAGAGTTTAGCCTACAAGCTGACGAAGCAGTAGAAAATAAAAATGAGTCCTCTTTGGAACTGGGGATTTTGATAAACGAGTTTGACGAAGAAGCAGATAGGACATTTGCTTTAATTATCAATCGTTTCATACGTCTTTCCTTTAATTTGTCCATCCTCTCCTCTTCCAAATCTTAAATTTTTTTATTATTCGACTTTACTCCCCCCCCCGCGAGACGTTTGGTCTCCTCCCGTAAGAGCAAACACTGGGCCACAAAAAAATTTCCACCCAGGACGAAATATAGAACGGTATTATCAGTGATGAATGTCCCACCGCCATCCTCTCCTGTGTGTGTGTACGCAAGGAATAATTAATCATTAGACGGCTCCTACGGTATAAAAAATGGTCCCATAAGGTTCAAGTTGAAGGGACCGGCAGATATTTTTTTTTTTAGCGTCGTAGCTCGGCGGGAATAATATTGACACTATTTTTTATTTTCATTTCTTTATAATGTAAGGTTCTTCGTACGCTTCTTGACACAGGTAGATAAATATTGGGTGATATTCCTGGGCTGTCCTCATTACAGGTTTGGTGTATACATATATATATATATATATATATATATATATATATTATATATATATATATATGTGTGTGTAATGAAGTTCTATAGCCCTATGTCTTTTAGTTTAGTCTTTTTTTTTTTCTATAATTTCCCTCTCACTGGAACATCCAAATTTCGCTTCGTTCGTTGCTGGAGAGAGAGAGAGAGAGAGAGAGAGAGAGAGAGAGAGAGAGAGAGAGAGAGATTTTTCCTTATAGAGAATTTTCATTTGCATTCTTTCAGTGATTTTATTCACTTTAACCAATACCCGAATACTTTGAGTAAATGAGAGAGAGAGAGAGAGAGAGAGAGAGAGAGAGAGAGAGAGAGAGAGAGAGACTCATTTCCCTCCTTTATCTGGACCAGTAACAGAAGGGGCAGCGGAAATAAGCAGTATGGACGAAGTTTTATGAGAGGGGGGGGAGGGGGCAGAGGGGTCGAGGTCCAGTCTTTGAATCTCGTGTCCAGTTACCATTAACACAAATACTGTCAGCAGCTGGATGGTCGTGACTTAATCCGCGTATCTTAATTGAAGGGGGGCGTGGCTGTGGAGGGGCGGGGCGTTTTTGGGGGGAAGGGGGCGGATTCGAACCTGTATTGAATTCGCCTTCGTCACGCAGAGTTATTATGAAATGTCCCGGATTAGGGGTCCCTCGTATTGTATGTGATGTGTGATTATAATTATTGTAAACTTTATTAGCATTTGAGAATTTTTTTTTAAAGAATTTTCTTTTTGTGATGGGAGTGATTTTTTTTAAAGATTTTTTTATTTTGCGATATTTGTGATCGTTCTAAACTTGATTAGCATTTTCGAACTTTAGTTTTTTAATTGTTTTTTAACTTTTAAGTTTTTTTTTTTTTTTAGATATTCTGCATTGTATATATTGTAATTTATATTCCTGCTAGTATTTTCGACTTACTTTTTTTTGTTGTTTCTAAATTCTACGGTTTTTATTGAGATATTCTCCATTGTATGTATCGTAATTTATATTCCTGCGTGGTAACTTTATTTTCGACAGAGATAGACAAACAGACAGACCGAGTTTATCAACTTTTGTCATTTATTTGCACACCGAGCTTATCAACTTTTGTCATTTATTTGCACAAAGTTTTCTAATACAATTATTCTTGTATTTTGATACATTACTTACATTTTTTTCTAATAAATTTATTAATCTGGTTATTGACATTTTCGTTTTTATTAGAGATCTCTTCTGTATTTTCCACCACCTTCTCTTACCTTTTTTCAAATGAACACCTTATTATTCTTTGGAAGCCTGAAATTCAGGTCATTGGACCCTTCGGTGGGCTTCAATATCATTAGAGTTCATCCTCTGAATAATAATAATAATTATAATATAATATTGATAATAAAACTCCACAATTATAAAGTAAACTATAATAATGGAAATAATTGTGCATTTTTATTACACTAATTGTTTTTCTCGAGATTTTTAATTTCTTATTTTAGTAGTAGTAGTAATAAAAATAATAATAATAATAATAATAATATAATAATAATAATAATAATAATAATAATAATAATAAAACTCCACAATTATAAAGTAAACTATATTTCTGGAGATAATTATTCATTTTTATTACACTAACTGTTTTTCACGAGATTTTTTATTTTTAGCAAATATAATGATAATAATAATAATAATAATAATAATATATAAAGTAATATACTATAATAATAATAATGATAATAATAATAATAATAATAATAAATAATAATAATGATAATAACCAAAATAATAATAATATAATAATAATAATAATAAAATAATAGTAAATAATAATAATAATAATAATTCGTTATTCAACACAGGCAAATTCAAACAATAAAAATAATTAAACGAGAAACCTATCCTGTTATTTAACGCATCGATAGAGAAAATCAAACAAAAAATAATTGCAAAAATGAACGAATAAAAGTATGTTTATGTTGGTTCCTCTGTTGACAAAAAAAAAAATCTACCATCACAGACTTTTCCCCAACGAGACGGGGAGATGAGAAATGGCTCCCAGAAGCATATAATACTCGTATACGGAGTGGTGGCCTTCGTAACGTCAACACAGCTACGTAATACAATGCTCCAGAATCAACAAGAAACCTGAAGAGAGAGAAAGGGAGAGAGAGAAAGTGCCATACAGTACACTTGGCACAAAGTCTCTCTCTCTCTCTCTCTCTCTCTCTCTCTCTCTATGATATGGAGAGACATTCATTACAATTGGCATAAAGTCTCTCTCTCTCTCTCTCTCTCTCTCTCTCTCTCTCTCTCGTAGTAGCCATCTTGCTTGGTGAGACGTACCCGCGTGAAGTCAGATTAATCAACAGATATCACAAGTTTAACATACGACTAGAATTTGGAGAAATATACTAGAAGTGTTCGTGAACTATCGGTGATAAGATTAGTGTGAAAATAGTAGGATAAAGCGTCTTCTAAGTTAGTTTAACAAGTGTAATACTGAAATCAGAACAAGATGGCAGTAAGTTCCAACTGCGGGAAGAGGTGGCGTAATTTAGCTTGCTTGGCGGATTCGCAATACGATGAGGTAGCAGGAAGGGAACTGGCATTTCTCATCTATGAAATCAGCAACAGTCCTAACCAAAAAGATACAAAAGCATTCATAGATATATTAGAAGGATATAATCCTTCAAACTGGAACAAATCTAATGAAAACATCTTGAAAATAATTGAAGAAGTTCCAAATAAAATCCAAGTGGTCAAGAGACTCATAAAGAAAACTATACATAAACCAACATATTCCGACAAAGAAAATGAATAAAGGTGAATCTTGTGAAATATCCTAATTGATGCATTAGGAAAAGAATGCCAAAAGCATGCAAACTGTGTAAGGTTTGGTATAGCATAGAAAATGTGCTGCATGCAACATTCCGACCCATCCACAGTGTGCTGAGGCAATGCAAGATTTGAGAAAAGATACAAGAATTTTTTGTTCAACATGTCTATCATGGATAGACAATGTTATTAAATCAAGATTGAATGACAAATAGTTGAGGATGAAAGAAGAAGAGGAAGAAGAAAAGAAGAAAAAGAAGAAGAGGAAAACGGAAGAGAAGTAAACAAAATGAAATGACAAAAAAAATAAGGAAAACAAAGAACAAGATAAAAGTTATGTATGCATAGATACTCATTGATACTACATATGAGGCAATAAAGCAGCAATACCTACGAAGAAATAAATTACGATATGACAACAGAAAAGCAATCCCGAAGAGGCTCTACCCAGATCTACACAATGACGGGAAAGAGGAAAAAATAGACAAGAAAGACAAAATCTGCAACCTTTTGAAAAGAGGGAATTGCAGATTTGGAGATGTTACTACAAACATCCTAAGATATGTCAAAACTATGAAATATATGGTAAATGTGCATACTTAGATGGCTATTGGGGATGATTGCAGAGATCTGCATCCAAAAATGTGTAAAAACCTAAAATAAGGAAAAGGAAATGTTAAGTTCGACAAAAATGCAAATATATGCACCCTGTAGCCATGAATCAATAATCAAATAAATAACCAACCAATAATAAAATCCCAAAATAAGAAAGAAACAAATAAGAGAGAAATCAAGAATATCAGGTAAAAGAGAAAAGCAAACCACCATGAGATATGCAGAGTGTCAGCAAAAAAAAATATTTCAAAGCATCAGCTCCGATTCTACTCAAGAGATAATAACTGTATTTATTATGCAAGAGGATATTGCAGAAACGGAGAAAATTGCAGATTCAGACACAAAATGAATAATTATGATGAAGGAAGATCAAATATTATGGAAAGTTGGATTTTTTAATGTCAGAATTTCTGGAAATGAAAAAAAGAACAACATACCAGAACATTTGAAATCCTTATTACTACCAATATTAAATGAAGGAGAAAAACACGCAAACCATCATAGTGATGAATGCGCAGGTTTGTTTAGTTACGAGTAACTCAAAAAGAAAAATAGAGTACTTAGAAGAACTAACCCAAAACAAAATGAAAAGAAAATAGATATAATCGAATATAAGATGAAACCTGGTATTCCCAAGAGACTGGGAATGATGATCAAAATAAAAGGGTTCCAAACTTATAGATCAGATAGAAAAAATAGGAATCAAGGGGGACCGCAATATATGGGAAAGACAAAAAACAAGGAAAAATATATGAGAAATATAGTAACTCAGAATGTGAACTAATAGCGGTAGAATTTGAATCTGAAAATTGATGAACATAGTAATATATAGACCGTCCTAATACTAAAGAGTTTGACTTAATAATAGAAAAATTGGATGATATGTAGAAATCACAGGACTGGACTATTCTCCTATCTGGTGACTTCAACTTTCCTTTCGTAGAATGGAAAGAACGAATAGAGACTGTGGTTGTACTTATACATATAAAAAAGAGAGTAATAGTAGTGCAGAAGATAAGAGGCAATTTGAAAAGCTATTAGATATGCTACTAGAATACAACATTCAACAAATAAATCACCTGCCAACAAGAAAGGAAATTACTTTAGACCTAGTATTTGTGAACGAGATGAATTATGTTAAAGAAATAATAGTTTATAATGCGAGTATTTCAAGATCATAATGTCATAGAATTAACAGTTTCATTCCAAAAGCAAGTGAAAATAGAGATAAGCAAGAAATGAAAAAGTGGAAGGATATGGAAAATACAACTTCTACAGTAAAAATATAAAATGGTCAGAAATTAATGAAGAATTAAACAAAGATTGGGATAACATTTTCGTAAGTGATGACATAAGGGTAAATACGGAGATATTATATAAAATATTGGAGAAAATAGTGGATAAATATATACCGAAGAAGAAAAGTAAACATCATTCATGCATACCAAGAGACAGAAGGTCTTGTTCCAGAAAAATCAGAAAGTGGAAAAAAGGTCTTGCAAAAGAAAAAAATGCATGGAAAGTTATAGAACTAAAAGTAAGATAGAAAATGGAGAACAAAAGATCTATCAATCAAAAGAAAATGAAAAACGGGACTTGGAAGCAAAAAACCCTATTAAATATCAAGCAAAACCCCAAACTATTATACTCATATGCGAAGAAGATGAATAAAAGAAGAATAGACATAGGCCCTCTGAGAATTGAAGGGAGATTAACGAATGAAAAAAAAAAGGAAATTTGCAACATACTGGCAGAACGATATAAGAGAGAATTCACCCCTAGAATAGATAATGAAGATAATGATATAGAAGTAAGGGACGAAAATAGTGAATATTTAGCTGACATAGAAATTAATGAAGCTGATATTGTGCAGGCAATTAATGAAATTAAAAATGGAGCTGCTGCAGGGCCGGATGGAGTCCCTGCTATTTTGTTAAAGAAAGTAGTTCATTCTATCGCAAAGCCACTTGCAATATTATTAAGACAAAGTGTAGATACAGGCAAGATTTATGATGAGCACAAATTAGCATATATCACCCCTACTTATTTCAAAAGTGGATCAAGACTAGAGGCAAGTAATTATAGGCCTGTGAGTCTAACATCACATATTATGAAAGTGTATGAAAGGTAATGAAGAAAAATATTATGAACTTTAATTTAATAAAAAATAATTTGTTTAATATAGGACAACACGTTTCGTACCCGGAAAAAGTACACAAACCCAACTGTTAGTCCACCGTGAGAACATATTCAAAAATATGAAAAGCGGAAATGAAACAGATGTGGTTTATCTAGACTTTGCAAAAGCTTTTGACAAGTAGACCATAATATATTAGCAAAGAAAAATTAGAAAACACATATCGTAGATAAAGTAGGAAGATGGTTAAAAGAATTTTTACACAACAGAAAAACAGATAGTTATTGCAAACGATGAGAAATCGGATGAAACCAAGGTAATATCCGGTGTGCCACAAGGTACGGTGCTAGCTGCAATATTGTTTGTTATTATGATTGAAGACATAGGCAGTAATGTTAAGGATTCGGTAGTGAGTAGTTTCGCTGATGACACAAGATAAGTAGAGAAAATTACTTGTGATGAAGATAGGAACGCTCTACAAAGAGACCTTAACAAAGTATATGATTGGGCAGAGGAAAATAGGATGGTATTTAACTCTGATAAATTTGAATCAATAAATTATGGAGACAGAGAAGGAAAGCTATATGCATATAGGGGACCTAATAATGAGACAATCACAAATAAGGAAGCAGTTAAAGACCTTGGTGTGATGATGAATAGGAACATGTTATGCAATGATCAAATAGCCATTCTGTTGCAAAATGTAAAGCAAAAATGGGAATGTTGTTACGGCACTTCAAAACAAGAAAAGCTGAACACATGATTATGCTTTATAAAACATATGTTCGTAGTCCACTTGAATATTGCAATATGATATGGTACCCACACTATCAAAAGGATATTGCACAAATAGAGAGTGTACAAAGGTCCTTTACAGCTAGAATAGAAGAAGTTAAGGACCTAGACTACTGGGAAAGACTACAATCCTTAAAATTATATAGTCTAGAAAGGAGAAGAGAACGCTACATGATAATTCAGGCATGGAAACAGATAGAAGGAATAACAGAAAATATCATGGAACTAAAAATATCAGAAAGAGCAAGCAGAGGTAGATTAATAGTGCCCAAAACTATACCAGGAAAAATAAGGAAAGCACACAGAACATTAATCCACTACGCACCAGCATCGATAATGCAGCGTCTATTCAATGCGTTGCCAGCTCATCTGAGGAATATATCAGGAGTGAGCGTAGATGTGTTTAAGAATAAGCTCGACAAATATCTAAAACTCATCCCAGACCATCCAAGATTGGAAGATGCAAAATATACCGGAAGATGTACTAGCAACTCTCTGGTAGACATTAGAGGCGCCTCACACTGAGGGACCTGGGGCAACCCGAACGAACTGTAAGGTCTGTAAGGTAAGGTCTCAATGAATGGAGAGCCATACATTACACTTGGCACAAAGTCTCTCTCTCTCTCTCTCTCTCTCTCTCTCTCTCTCTCTCTCTCTCAATGATATGGAGAGTCATACAGTACACTTGGCCCAGGGTCTCTCTCTCTCTCTCTCTCTCTCTCTCTCTCTCTCTCTCTCTATGATATGGAGAGCCATACATTACACTTGGCACAAAGTCTCTCTCTCTCTCCCTCTATGATATGGAGAGACATACATTACAATTGGCACAAAGTCTCTCTCTCTCTCTCTCTCTCTCTCTCTCTCTCTCTCTCTCTCTCTCTCTCAATGAATGGAGAGCCATACATTACACTTGGCACAAAGTCTCTCTCTCTCTCTCTCTCTCTCTCTCTCTCTCTCTCTCTCTCTCTCTCTCAATGATATGGAGAGCCATACAGTACACTTGGCCCAGGGTCTCTCTCTCTCTCTCTCTCTCTCTCTCTCTCTCCCTTCCCGCAATCTGGCCACCACTGCCATATCCAAAGGACGATTCTTTGCATTCGGGAAAAAAGAAAAAGGAAAAAGAAAAGGGAAAAGAGAGAGAGAGAGAGAGAAAAAAAAAAGATTCCATCAAAAGTTCCATTCCCTGTTGTCATTAACCCTTCACCCTCTCTACACACAAACCAAATTTCACACTTTACAGAGAGAGAGAGAGAGAGAGAGAGAGAGAGAGAGAGAGAGAGAGAGAGAGAGTAAAAGCACTGCTACCACAAAGGGGAAAGTGTGGACGAGAAGTGCTCCCCTCTTCTCGAATTGTTCCATTTTTCCCTAATTCATAGATATCGATTTAAGTGCACTGTGTGATATATATATATATATATATATATATATATATATATATATATATATATATATATATATATAAAATTTAATCTGAGTTATTTTTCAATTTTTTAATAGATAACTCATAATCTCTATGTTATGTTTACATTGACTTGGATCGTGTGATATCCGTTCCTCTATTCCCCTCATTTTCTCTTATTTTAACCCTTTACCCCCACCCCAACCTTCTCCCCTTTCTCATCAAGGCCTCTGTGCACATTGTCCTTTTGGGGGGGGGGGGAAAGGTCCCTGGGGGGTTTTGGGGGGGGGGGGGGGGGGTGTTAAGATAAACAGCGAGATGTGTTTTGATTGCGGTGACTGTCGAAAAGGTCGCCGAATTTTGTCGTTGTGAGGCGCAGACGTCTGGGATGCGACACACGACACAAGGCTCTGTAGAGGGACTACCACCAGGGAATAATGCGCCCCTTTTTGATGTCTCTTCTTCCTCTTCTTCTTCTTCACTCTTTCGCTTCCTTCATCTCTTCCGTTTTCCTGTTACCCCCCCCCCCCCCCCCCTCTCTCTCTCTCTCTCTCTCTCTCTCTCTCCTCTCTCTCTCTCTCTCTCTCTGTTCCCTTTTCCTGTTACCCTCTCTCTCTCTCTCTCTCTGTTCCCTTTTCCTGTTACCCTCTCTCTCTCTCTTGTTTCCCTCCTTTTCTCTCTCTCTCTCTCTCTGTTCCCTTTTCCTGTTACCCTCTCTCTCTCTCTCTGTTCCCTTTTCTCCTTCCATCGTTTCGTCCCATTTTTCTCTGACTCTTCCATCTGTCTGTTTCCTTTTTCACCCTTACCTTCCCCTTCTTCCCTCTTCCTTTCCCATCTTCCCTTCTCTTCTCCGCACTTTTTCTGTTCGCTCTTTTTTCTGTCCGCATTTTTTTTTGTCCGCTCTTATTTTAGTTCGCACTTTTTCTGTCCGTACTTTTTTCTGTCCGCACTTTTTTTTTCCGCACTTTTTCTATCGGCACTTTTTTTCTGTCCGCACTTTTTCTTTCCGCACTTTTCTTTCAGCACTTTTCTGTCCGCACTTTTTATGTCCGCACTTTTTATGTCCGCACTTTTTTCTGTCCGCACTTTTCTGTCCGCCCTCAGATTTTAAACACTACTGAGGCTAGAGGGCTGCAAATTGGTATGTAGGGCACCCACCATCCAAACATCAAACATGCCAATTTCCAGCCCTCTAACCTCAGTAGTGTTCATTTTATTTAAGGTTAAAGTTATCCACAATCGTGCGTCTGGCAGCGATATAGGCCAGCTCACTACCGGGCTGTGGTTGAAAGGTTTCTTGGGCTGCGGCTCATACAGCATTATACCGAGACCATCGAAAGATAGATCTATTTTCGGTAGACTTGATTATACATTGTACAGAAAACTTTGGTGTTTGTTTTTACTTTTTTCAAGATATGATTTATCAGTAATGGTAACAATAATTATACAGTAATCCTTTAAATTGATATTTACGAAGGACTATCTCCTTCTGATTAATTATATATTTTCCAAGTACATATCTGTAGGAACAATCGAGTTATGGTTTCCAAAAATCATTAAAATTTCTTGCCTCCATTTTTTTTTTTTGTTTTTTTTTGGGCGGTGGGGGCGGTTATGTGGGGGGGGGGGGGCTCCGTGATTCGAGAATTGTTTTCGGAATATTTGTTTTTTTTTCCAGAAAAATTCCTCCATTAATTTCTCTGATTTCCAGTTTTTTTTTTTTTTTTTTTTTTTTTTTTTTTTTTTTTTTTTTTTTTTTTTTTATTTTTTTTTTTTTTTTTTTTTTTTTTTTTTTTTTTTTTGGGGGGGGGTTTTTTTGCTAGCGGTTGAGTTTGTGGCGGTGGGTGGGGGTTGGGTACCTGAATCTAGCATTGTTTTCGTATTTTTAGTTTTTTTTTCTCTTTTAAATTTCCTCCTTTCATTTCTTTGAAATTTCCGTTTGAGAGGCGGAGAGCAAGTTTGCTTGCATATTCGGCCTTATGCATTGGTAAGCACACTAATGATCGCTAAATCATCCAGCCGGGTGCGTTCTTTATGCTTGGCAACGTTCAGACCAGCAGCGTTTAACTTTTTACATAATATCCCTGTCATTCTGAATTAGTCCTGATATATATATTTTTATCTTTTTTTTGAAACTGTTGGTCCTGTTAGGCTTTAATTTGATGCTGGTTGGATCAAATTAAACTGAGACATTTCTGAACTTTTGATGTTAGTTCCTTTTCAGACATTCTTGAATTTCAGTTTTATGTAAACGAAAAACTATTGTGCTGGCTTCGTCTGTCTGCATTTTTTTCCCGTCTGTCCTCAGATCCTTAAAAACTACTGAGGCTAAAGGGCTGCAAATTGGTATGGTGGTCATCTGCCCTCCAATCATCAAGCGTGCCAAGTTGCAAGCCCTCTAGCCTCAGTAGCTTTTATTTTATTTAAGGCTAAAGCTACCCGTGCTTATGGCAACCCAACAGCACAGGCCACCACGGCCGGGTGAGAGTTTCATAGGCTGCGGCTTTCGCAGCATTATACCGAGACCACCAAAAGGTAGATCTTGGGAGAGAGTTTTTGTATTACAATTAATTATTATTTATTATTATTTAATATTATTTATCTATTATATAGATATAGTGGTAATTTTTGTGTTAGATTCAGGCTTGACTCAGGGTCGTAATATTCTTGGGAAAAAGTGATTCTCTCTCTCTCTCTCTCTCTCTCTCTCTCTCTCTCTCTCTGTCTGTCTCTTTCTCTCTCTCTCTCTCTCTCTCTCTCTCTCTCTCTCTGTCTGTCTCTCTCTCTCTCTCTCTCTCTCTCTCTCTCTCTCTGGAACAAATCTACAGAAAACATATTGAAAATAATTGAAGGAGTTCCAAATAAAATCTACTGAAGAAGAAAAGTAAACATCAGTCATGCATGCCAAGAGACAGAAGGATCTTGTTCCAGAAAATCAGAAAGTGAAAAAAAGGTCTTGCAAAAGAAAAAAATGCATGGAAAGTGATGGAACTAAAAAGTAAGATAGAAAATGGAGAACAAAAGATTATACAATCAAAAGAAAATGAAAAACGGGACTTGGAAGAAAAAACCCTAGTAAATATCAAGCAAAACCCCAAACTATTGTACTCGTATGCGAAAAAGATGAATAAAAGAAGAATAGAAATAGGCTCTCTAAGAATTGAAGGGAGATTAACGAATGAAAAAAAGGAAATATGCAACATATTGGCAGAAAGATATAAGAGAGAATTCACCCCTAGAATTGATAATGAAGATAATGATACAGAAATAAGGGACGAAAATAGTGAATATTTAGCTGACATAGATATTAATGAAGCTGATATTGTGCAGGCTATTAATAAAATTAAAAATGGAGCTGCAGCTGGGCCTGATGGTGACCCTGCTATTTTGTTAAAGAAAATAGCTCATTCTATCGCAAAGACACTTGCAATATTATTCAGACAAAGTGTAGATACAGGCAAGATTTAAGATAAGCACAAATTAGCATATATTACCCCTACTTTCAAAAGTGGATCAAGACTAGAGGCAAGTAATTATAGGCCTGTGAGTCTAACATCACATATTATGAAAGTGTATGAAAGGGTAATGAAGAAAAATATTATGAAACATTTAATAAAAAAATATTTTGTTTAATATAGGACAACATGGTTTTGTACCCGGAAAAAGTACACAACCCAACTGTTAGTCTACCGTGAGAACATATACAAAAATATGAAAAGCAGAAATGAAACAGATGTGGTTTATCTGGACTTTGCAAAAGCTTTTGACAAGGTAGATCATAATAGATTAGCGAAGAAAATTAGAAAACATAAAATAGTGGATAAAGTAGGAAGACGGTTAAAAGAATTTTTACACAACAGAAAACAGATAGTTATTGCAAACGATGAGAAATCGGATGAAGCTAAGGTAATATCCGGTGTGCCGCAAGGTACGGTGTTAGCTGCATTACTGTTTGTTATTATGATTGCAGCCATAGACAGTAATGTTAAGGACTCGGTAGTGAGTAGTTTTGCCGATGACACAAGAATAAGTAGAGAAATTACTTGTGATGAAGATAGGAACGCGCTACAAAGAGACCTTAAAGTATATGATTGGGCAGTGGTAAATAGGATGGTATTTAGCTCTGATGGATTTGAATCAATAAATTATGGAGACAGAAAAGGAAAGCTATATGCATACAGGCAGGGGACCTAATAATGAGACAGTCACAAATAAGGAAGCAGTTAAAGACCTTGGTGTGATGTTGAATAGGAACATGTTATGCAATGATCAAATAGCAATTCTATTGACAAAATGTAAAGCAAAAATGGGAATGTTACAGCACTTCAAAACAAGAAAAGCTGAACACATGATTATGCTTTATAAAACTTATGTTCGTAGTCCACTTGAATATTGCAATATGATATGGTACCCACACTATCAAAAGGATATTGCACAAATAGAGAGTGTACAAAGGTCCTTTACAGCTAGAATAGAAGAAGTTAAGGACCTAGACTACTGGGAAAGACTACAATCCTTAAAATTATATAGTCTAGAAAGGAGAAGAGAACGCTACATGATAATTCAGGCGTGGAAACAGATATAAGAAATTGCCAAAAACATCATGGAGCTAGAAATATCAGAAAGAGTAAGCAGAGGTAGATTAATAGTGCCCAAAACTATACCAGGAAACATAAGGAAAGCACACAGGACATTAATCCACTACGCACCAGTATGGACAATGCATCATCTATTCAATGCGTTGCCAGCTCTTGTGAGGAATATATCAGGAGTGAGTGTAGATGTGTTTAAGAATAAGCTCGACAAATATCTAAGCTGCATCCCAGACCATCCAAGATTGGAAGATGCAAAATATACCGGAAGATGCACTAGCAACTCTCTGGTAGACATGAGAGACGCCTCACACTGAGGGACCTGGGGCAACCCGAACAAGATTTAAGGTTTGTCTCTCTCTCTCAGTAGTTGAATCCTAGAAATGGAAAAGTTTATATCCGGATGACAGTAAAAATAAATAAATGAATAAATAAAAGTGTTGGGGACGACGCCAGGCCTGATACGGTGTATAACAGCTTATTTCATTATACAACTGATCAAATTATTTTAAGGAGAAATCAAATACTTTTAAAAGGAAAATCTAATCCTTTTAAAGGGATATCAATTACTTTGAAGGGGAAATCAAACCTTTTAAGATGAAATCAAATACTTTTAAGGGGAAATCTAATCCTTTTAAAGGGGATATCAATTTCTTTTAAGGGGAAATCTAATCTTTTTAAAGGGGAAATCAAGTACTTTTAAGGGGAAATCTAATCCTTTTAAGGGGAAATCAAATCCTTTTAAGATGAAATTAAGTACTTTTAAGGGGAAACCAACTCAAATCCTTTATCCATTTTGCTAAATGCAATAAGTCAGTTTTCCTGTACTGTTCAAACACACACACACACACACACACGCATATACACAACCCTAGACGGCCTGCACAACACTCTCTCTCTCTCTCTCTCTCTCTCTCTCTCTCTCTCTCTCTCTCTCTCTCTCTCTGGCCGTTTTGTGTTGATTTTATTAATTTTCTGCCTCTTGGATATATGAATCCAGACGCTTCCTTCCGCTCCAATGGAGCCGGAGACGAAGCGTCGCGAAACTTCATTGAATAAATTAATATTTCTTAGAGTTTCCTTTCCCCCGAGGAAAGTTAGGTCTTGAAGATTTGCCGATACCTTATATATATATATATATATATATATATATATACTATATATATATATATATATATATATATATATATATAATATATATTATAACACATTATATATATAATATATATATATATATATATATATATATATATATATATTGTATGTATATATTCAACAGGCGGAGGTTTCTCTAAACCCAACTATACAATGAAGGCAGGGGAAACACACCAACGCGTCAAGGAACTCATATTTATGAAGTTGCAACGTTTCGAAGCCAACCAGCAGGCCTCATTTTCAAGCTAAAAAGTAATAATATCTAATTAGTACGATAAAATTAAGCTATAATATTAAAATACACAATGTAAGGTACAATAAAATAATCACAGTTAAAAATACAAATAAGGACCAACCGTTGAGTTTGAAGACAGAGAAAGGACTAACAAAAAACGTAAACTGTTCACGAAAGGTAAAGAAAGAGGTGTAGACGTGGCATGGCTGTTCAGTGAGGGGACCAGTTTTTTAATAAACAATGATTCATTAATTGTTAAAACATTATAATTGGAAGCTCTGCCAAAAACCTTAAAGTCCTTGTACTTAATAGAATACCTACATTTATCGGTATGATCCCTTATGTTGGAAAATACAAAGGAACTCCACGCTTTAATGTCTTGTCATCTCCCTGCCATGAAAACCAAAATTATGCCCACAAACCCACTGAATATCGGTAGCCATTTCAGCTTCAAGGACCGTTTGGATCCATTGATGACCTTATCTGTTATTTACAAATTTACTTGTCCTCGATGTAATCGAGGAACCTATATTGGATCGACACATAGGTCACTTAAGGTCCTAATCGACAGTCATAGAACTGTCAGCTATAGAACTGCCACTAAGCTTTTGAATCCCGAACTTTCCAACATAAGGGATCATACCGATAAATGTAGGTATTCTATTCAGTACAAGGGCTTTGTAGCTTTTTTTAGGGGGTAGTGAGGGGGGGCCGTCGGGGCTGGGGATTCCATGAGTGTAGCAAGAGAACACTCATATTCTGTTTATGTGAAGTCTTGAAAAAAAATTAAGTCTTTTTCTCTTGAATATTTGTTTTTTTGAAACAGAATTGTTGAAATTTTTCATCTTGAATATTTGATATATACTTGAAACAGAATTTTCATTTTATTTTTCCTCTTGAATACTTGATGTGTTGAAGTGAATTTTTGAGGCATTTTCTTTTGAACATTTAAAAAAAAAATTTTGAGGTTAAACTCAAATATTTTAGAGAAAGATTTTACTTTTCCTCTTGAATTTTTTATCTCTTGATGAAGAGTTTTTGAGACGTTTCCTCTTGAATATTTAATCTATTTAAAAGAAATTTTGTGAATTTTTTTTCTTGAATATGTAATCTCACGAAAAAGATCATTTTTGTGAATTTTCTTCTCTAATATTTGATCTATTGGAAATAATTTATGTGAATTTTTTTCTTTAATATTTGACCTATTGAAAAAAAATTTGATATGGCTTCCTCTTGGATATATATGTTCTATTTTGATGAAGAATTTTTGAAACCACTGAATATTTGTTCTATTTCGACAAAGAATTCTTGAAACTTTACCGTCTGAAAATTTGTTCTCTCGAAATTCGTAAGAGTTTTTAGAGACATCTTTTGAACTGTAAATCAAGAATGTTTGAGACATTTCCTCTTCAATTTTGATCCTTTGATAATTTTTTTTTTTTAGAATTTTTATCTCCTTAGAGAAAGGATTTTTTAGACTTTCATTCTTGAATGTTTGACCTCTTAAAAAAATATTTTATGAGACTTTTAAAAAATATATTTTATGAGACTTTCCCCTTGTGTTTATTCTCTATTTTTCAGTAAAACATCAACTGCCTTCTTCTTCTTCTTCTTCGTCTTCTTCTCCTTCTCCTTCTTTTCCTCCTTCTCCTTCTCCTTCTCTTCCTCCTCGAAAAAAAACAAAGATTGTATGAGACTTTCCTCTTGTGTATATTCTCTATTTTTGTGATAACATCAACTGCCTTCTTCTTCGTCATCTTCTCCTCCTCCTCCTTCGGGTGGAAAGAAGAAGCGAGGACGGCGCAAAGGAATTGCGATTCCTCACCGAGTTTCTCTGAAGAAGCACTTGACTTGCTTTGGAATGCGTCCGTCCTGCCTGCCTCTCTCTCTCTCTCTCTCTCTCTCTCTCTCTCTCTCTCTCTCTCTCGATACAGCAGCCCCTGCGGAAAAGTTTCCCTTAACAATGCCTGATATTTCGGAAGGCGCATTGTAAAAGGGAACTTGGTGTGCCTTCAACAACGGGGAAAAAAGGATTTCGCTCTGGTGGGGCGGACACCCCCAAAATCCCCCCCCCCCCCCCCCACCCCCCCCATGTAGCGAGACGTGTCTCGTCAGGGAGAATGTGTTTATGACGTGTCAAACACGGTTTTGGGGGGTGGTTGGGGGGGGGGGGGTGGGGGGTGAGTGCGTTCGTTTCAGCAGTTTCTTCTGTTCGACAGGATTTGTATTTTGTGTAATATCTTTTTCTTGTATATGAGAGGTGTCTCTCCCCAGTCAAGTTGCTTCGGATACGAAGGTGAAATGCATGACGACCCTGAACCTATTCTCCTTGTACTTTTAATATATTTTTAATTACCATTTTATCTATATTAATTTGTTCATTTTACCTTAATTTTCCAGTAACTGATCTCTCTCTTCTGTATATTCCTTTGGCTTCTGTAATTTCTTTTAGATGAACACTTGCAGTATTCGGTTTCAAGTTACAAGATAAGTGAACGACTCCGCTTCTGTATTCTACAAATTTTCAATTGGCTGCTGTATACCGTTTTCTATTTCAGAACAGCAGCAAAGCAGCAGAACTGATCCGTTTTTCCCTTTTATATAAAATCAGTAGAACTGTACCCTTTTTCCTCTTTACATAAAGTCAGCAGAACTGTACCCTTGTTTTCCTGTTATATAAAAGCAGCAGAATTGTACCTTTTTTCCTTTTATATGAAATCAGCAGAACTGTACCCTTTTTCCTCTTTATATAAAAGCAGCAGAATACCTTTTTTCCTCTTTATGTAAAAGCAGCAGAACTGTACCCTTCTTTTCCTGTTATATAAAAGCAGCAGAATTGTACCTTTTTTCAGCTTTATGTAAAAGCCGCAGAACTGTTCCGTTTTTCCCTTTTTTATCAAATCAGTGAACTGTACCCTTTTCCCCCTATTATATAAAAGCAGCAGAACTCGACTGCTGCTGATTATCATCCCAGGGAACACACTGAAATCGCCATGATTAATTGATGGTGTATAACGTTACCTCGATAACAGAAATAGAGAAATAGGAGATTAATCCCTCGTCCTGAATAGCAAACGGTTCATTAAATCCGTCCCATAATCTTGGAAGAAAATTCATTAGACGTTTGTTGGAGGAGGAGGAGGAGGAGGAGGAGGAGTAGGAGGGAAAGGTCGCTGAGGTGTTAAATTCTATAATTAGTTGCGAATTGACACAAGCGAGTTCCAATCGGTCACTGTTTTTAGACGGTGTCCTTAGCAAGGGTCCCGAAATGCAGCGAATTATGTACTCGAGTCTTCGAGATGTGTATCGAGTTAAAGCAAGCGTGTGATTAAGAGGGAGGGTTTATTTAGTAGTGTCTCCGGATGAGATTGCGATGTCTTAATGGATTCCTTTTCTTTGAAACACACACACACACACACACACACGAACGTATTAAAGGAGCATGAAACAACAGTATACATTTAGTAGAGAGAGAGAGAAAGAGAGATGCTTACACCAAAGGAGAATGGAACACCAGTGTATATTGATGTACATTTAAGAGAGAGAGAGAGAGAGAGAGAGAGAGAGAGAGAGAGAGAGAGAGAGAGAGAGAGAGAGAGATGCACACATCAAAGGAAAATGAAACAACAATGTACATTGATGTACATTTAAGAGAGAGAGAGAAAGAGATGCACACACCAAAGGAGAATGGAACAACAACGTACATTGATGTATATTTAGGAGAGAGAGAGAGAGAGAGAGAGAGAGAGAGAGAGAGAGAGAGAGAGAGAGATGCACACACCAAAGGAGAATGGAACAACAACGTACATTGATGTATATTTAGGAGAGAGAGAGAGAGAGAGAGAGAGAGAGATCTTACCTTACCTTACCTTACAGTTCGTTCGGGTTGCCCCAGGTCCCTCAGTGTGAGGCGCCTCTAATGTCTACCAGAGAGTTGCTAGTACATCTTCCGGTATATTTTGCATCTTCCAATCTTGGATGGTCTGGGATGCAGTTTAGATATTTGTCGAGCTTATTCTTAAACACATCTACGCTCACTCCTGATATATTCCTCAGATGAGCTGGCAACGCATTGAATAGACGCTGCATTATCGATGCTGGTGCGTAGTGGATTAATGTCCTGTGTGCTTTCCTTATTTTTCCTGGTATAGTTTTGGGCACTATTAATCTACCTCTGCTTGCTCTTTCTGATATTTTTAGTTCCATGATATTTTCTGTTATTCCTTCTATCTGTTTCCATGCCTGAATTATCATGTAGCGTTCTCTTCTCCTTTCTAGACTATATAATTTTAAGGATTGTAGTCTTTCCCAGTAGTCTAGGTCCTTAACTTCTTCTATTCTAGCTGTAAAGGACCTTTGTACACTCTCTATTTGTGCAATATCCTTTTGATAGTGTGGGTACCATATCATATTGCAATATTCAAGTGGACTACGAACATATGTTTTATAAAGCATAATCATGTGTTCAGCTTTTCTTGTTTTGAAGTGCCGTAACAACATTCCCATTTTTGCTTTACATTTTGCCAAAAGAATTGCTATTTGATCATTGCATAACATGTTCCTATTCATCATCACACCAAGGTCTTTAACTGCTTCCTTATTTGTGATTGTCTCATTATTAGGTCCCCTATATGCATATAGCTTTCCTTCTCTGTCTCCATAATTTATTGATTCAAATTTATCAGAGTTAAATACCATCCTATTTTCCTCTGCCCAATCATATACTTTGTTAAGGTCTCTTTGTAGAGCATTCCTATCTTCATCACAAGTAATTTCTCTACTTATTCTTGTGTCATCAGCGAAACTACTCACTACCGAATCCTTAACATTACTGTCTATGTCTTCAATCATAATAACAAACAGTATTGCAGCTAGCACCGTACCTTGGGGCACACCGGATATTACCTTGGTTTCATCCTATTTCTCATCGTTTGCAATAACTATCTGTTTTCTGTTGTGTAAAAATTCTTTTAACCATCTTCCTACTTTATCTACGATATTGTGTTTTCTAATTTTCTTTGCTAATATATTATGGTCTACTTTGTCAAAAAGCTTTTGCAAAGTCTAGATAAACCACATCTGTTTTCATTTCCGCTTTTCATATTTTTGAATATGTTCTCACGGTGGACTAACAGTTGGGTTTGTGTACTTTTTTCCGGGTACCGAAACCGTGTGTCCTATATTAAACAAATTATTTTTTATTAAATGTTTCATAATATTTTTCTTCATTACCCTTTCATACACTTTCATAATATGTGATGTTAGACTCACAGGCCTATAATTACTTGCCTCTAGTCTTGATCCACTTTTGAAAGTAGGGGTAATATATGCTAATTTGTGCTTATCTTAAATCTTGCCTGTATCTACACTTTGTCTTAATAATATTGCAAGTGGCTTTGCGATAGAATGAACTACTTTCTTTAACAAAATAGCAGGGACTCCATCCGGCCCTGCAGCAGCTCCATTTTTAATTTCATTAATTGCCTGCACAATATCAGCTTCATTAATTTCTATGTCAGCTAAATATTCACTATTTTCGTCCCTTACTTCTATATCATTATCTTCATTATCTATTCTAGGGGTGAATTCTCTCTTATATCGTTCTGCCAGTATGTTGCAAATTTCCTTTTTTTTTTTTCATTCGTTAATCTCCCTTCAATTCTCAGAGGGCCTATTTCTATTCTTCTTTTATTCATCTTCTTCGCATATGAGTATAATAGTTTGGGGTTTTGCTTGATATTTAATAGGGTTTTTTCTTCCAAGTCCCGTTTTTCATTTTCTTTTGATTGTATAATCTTTTGTTCTCCATTTTCTATCTTACTTTTTAGTTCCATCACTTTCCATGCATTTTTTTCTTTTGCAAGACCTTTTTTCCACTTTCTGATTTTCTGGAACAAGATCCTTCTGTCTCTTGGTATGCATGAATGATGTTTACTTTTCTTCTTCGGTATATATTTATCCACTATTTTCTCCAATATTTTATATAATATCTCCGTATTTACCCTTATGTCATCACTTACGAAAATGTTATCCCAATCTTTGTTTAATTCTTCATTTATTTCTGACCATTTTATATTTTTACTGTAGAAGTGTCTTTTCCATATCCTTCCCACTTTTTCATTTCTTGCTTATCTCTGTTTTCACTTGCTTTGGAATGAACTGTTAATTCTATGACATTATGGTCTGAAATACTCGCATTATAAACTATTATTTCTTTAACATAATTCATCTCGTTCACAAATACTAGGTCTAAAGTATTTTCCTTTCTTGTTGGCAGGTGATTTATTTGTTGAATGTTGTATTCTAGTAGCATATCTAATAGCTTTTCAAATTGCCTCTTATCTTCTGCACTACTATTACTCTCTTTTTTATATGTATAAGTACAACCACAATCTCCTATTCGTTCTTTCCATTCTACGAAAGGAAAGTTGAAGTAACCAGATAGGAGAATAGTCCAGTCCTTGTGATTTCTACATATATCATCCAATTTTTCTATTATTAAGTCAAACTCTTTAGTATTAGGAGGTCTATATATTACTATGTTCATTAATTTTTCAGATTCAAATTCTACCGCTATTAGTTCACATTCTGAGTTACTATATTTCTCATATATTTTTCCTTGTTTTTTGTCTTTCCCATATATTGCGGTTCCCCCTTGATTCCTATTTTTTTCTATCTGATCTATAAGTTTGGAACCCTTTTATTTGATCATCATTCCCAGTCTCTTGGGAATACCAGGTTTCACTTATATTCATTATATCTATTTTCTTTTCAATTTGGGTTAGTTCTTCTAAGTACTCTATTTTTCTTTTTGAGTTACTCGTAACTAAACCCTGCGCATTCATCACTATGATGGTTTGCGTGTTTTCTCCTTCATTTAATAATGGTAGTAATAAGGATTTTCCTATGTCTCTTTCCTGTTCTGGTATGTTGTTCTTTTTTTCATTTCCAGAAATTCTGACATTAAAAAATCCAACTTTTCCATAATATTTGATCTTCCTTCATCATAATTATTCATTTTGTGTCTGAATCTGCTTTTCCTTTTTTCTTCGTTTCTGCCAATATCCTCTTGCATAATAAATACAGTTATTATATCTTGAGTAGAATTTCGGAGCTGATGCTTTGAAATTTTTTGCTGACACCTCTGCATATCTCATTGGTGGTTTGCTTTTCTCTTTTACCTGATATTCTTGATTTCTCTCTTTATTTGTTTCTTTCTTATTTTGGATTTTATTACTTGGTTATTTATTTGATTATGATTCATGGCTACAGGGTGCATATATTTGCATTTTTTGTGCGAACTTACATCCTTTTCCTTTCTTTTAGGTTTTTGCATATTTTTGGATGCAGATCTCTGCAATCATCCCCATAGCCATCTAGGTATGGCACATTTACCATATATTTCATAGTTGTGACATACCTTAGGATGTTTGTAGTAACATCTTTCTCCAAATCTGCTATTCCCTCTTTTCAAAAGGTTGCAGATTTTCTTTCTTGTCTATTTTTTCCTCTTTCCGTCATTGTGTAGATTCGGGGTAGAGCCTCTTCGGGATTTGCTTTTCTGTTGTCATATCGTAATTTATTTCTTCGTAGGTATGCTGCTTTATTGCCTCATATGTAGTATCAATGAGTATCTCTGCATCCATACTTTTATCTTGTTCTTTGTTTTCCTTATTTTTTTCTGTCATTTCATTTTTGTTTACTTCTCTTCCGTTTTCCTCTTCTTCTTCTTCTTTTCTTCTTCTTCCTCTCCTCTTCTTCTTCATCCTCAACTATTTGTACATTCAATCTTGATTTAATAACATTGTCTATCCATGATAGACATGTTGAACAAAAAATTCTGTATCTTTTCTCAAATCTTGCATTACCTCAGCACACTGTGGATGGGTCGGAATGTTGCATGCAGCACATTTTCTGATTAGGTTTTGTGGATTGACTATGCTATACCAAACCTTACACAGTTTGCATGCTTTTGGCATTCTTTTTCCTAATGCATCAATTAGGATATTCACAAGATTCACCTTATTCATTTTTTTGTCGGAATATGTTGGTTTATGTATATTTTCTTTATGAGTCTCTTGACCACTTGGATTTTATTTGGAACTTCTTCAATTATTTTCAAGATGTTTTCATTAGATTTGTTCCAGTTTGAAGGATTATATCCTTCTAATATATCTATGAATGCTTTTGTATCTTTTTGGTTAGGACTGTTGCTGATTTCATAGATGAGAAATGCCAGTTCCCTTCCTGCTACCTCATCGTATTGCGAATCTGCCAAGCAAGCTAAATTACGCCATTTCTTCCCGCAGTTGGAACTTACTGCCATCTTGTTCTGATTTACAGTATTACATTGATAAACTAACTTAGAAGACGCTTTATCCTACTATTTTCACACTAATCTTATCACCGATAGTTCACGAACACTTCTAGATATTTCTCAAATTCTAGTCGTATGTTAAGGAGAATGGAACAACAATGTACATTGATGTACATTTAAGAGAGAGAGAGAGAGAGAGAGAGAGAGAGAGAGAGAGAGAGAGAAAAACAATGTACATTTTGGAGAAGGAGGGAGAGCAAGACTTTCTAAACGTATATAGTTGTTCCATGCTCTCTCTCTCTCTCTCTCTCTCTCTCTCTCTCTCTCTCTCTCTCTCTCTCTCTCTCTCATGCTTTGCAATCTCGTTCGTTCTGTCAGCCGCGGGATGCCAGCCACCTCCATAAATCTGCGGTGAAAGTAATTTTCAGGCAGGTTAAGAAAGACCTTTTGATAAATGACGTGATTTGAACAACGATTTCGGTTGGGGAGGGAAAAGATGGAAGGGGGAAGGGAGGGGGATGGGAGGCAGGACCAGTTTAATTTCGGGGATGTGAAGTGTCAACCGTTGTATAGAAATTTATGGGATGTAACAACATCTATTTTATTTTTATTTTATGTATTTCCACGTTGTATATGCGTTGATGGCTCTCAGCAGCTATTTAGAATGTTTTGTAATCTCTCTCTCTCTCTCTCTCTCTCTCTCTCTCTCTCTATATATATATATATATATATATATATATATATATATATATATAATATAATATATATATATATTTGCAGGGAAATACTTTGCTCTAAAATGAGGTTGTGCAAAATTTAAACAATGAAAAAAGTTTTGAATTATTTCTGTGTTAAGAATTTAGTGCCGTCATTTCAATGGTGTCTATGTTACTGTTTTTCCTTCTTCCTCATTAATTTTTACAGACTTCGGTACTTAGACATTCCTGCCAAGTGACCATAGAACAGTTTAGTAGCTGGTCAACTTATAATTGAAGGTCATCTACCCCTAGATCGCTCCGTTTGGTGACTTCGAGCGTAAGCTTTTTCTTTTCATCCCAGGCATGTTTTTGCAGCCATGAGCTAGATTTACCTTGTTTGTTTGCCCTTCCCATCGGCCTACGAATGAAAGCAATGAAGCCATTAGTTCTGGCCCAAGGTCACAGTGCCGAATCTTCTGAGGATTCATAGATGAAGATGAAGCTGACGAAGTCATTGGCTCCGTTCAAGGTCACAGGGCCGAATCTTCTGAGGATTTATGGTCAAGGGGCGTTGGCCGGCTCCGAAGTCAATTCCCGAGTACGTGAGCGTCAATCCTCGGAGTCATTTTACGACGGTTTAGCGTGACAGTGATTGGCTGGGTCGCTTATCACAGAAGACCGTCTTATTTCCCAATAAGGACTTTGAATTTGATAGTAGCTGATAGAGGGAGGAGACCTTCCTACCTACCTACCTTTCTGTCAATCCTTTTAGCCCCCTCTTCTTCTTCTTCTTCAGGTCCAACTGGACCTCTTCCTTATCATTTGGGAAGACTGACGCGTCCTGGGATTAATTAGGTTTCTCTCTCTCTCTCTCTCTCTCTCTCTCTCTCTCTCTCTCTCGTTCCAGCTACGCTATCTCTGTCTCTTTTGACGTTTGGTTGTCTCCTGGGCTGTATACCTTTTTTTATTTTCTCTAGTAAGCATTCCCTTAGTAAACTAAAAGGTTCGTATTGCTTGTGAATACGGTTCTTTTTTACTTAGTTTTTTTACACGTTAATTCACAATTAAAAACTTATCTACATTATTTTACTGGTAACTTTCTATGCCGACTTTCTTTTCACACGTTAACTCGTAATTA
>NC_061110.1:88650164-88747664 GCF_015104395.2 Macrobrachium nipponense | reverse complement strand
AATTCCTTCCCCCCCACCTTCCCCTCACTATTCTGTGTAATTAGATTACCAGCCATAATCGGTCGCTGCCTCTTCTTCTTCTTCTTCTGCTTCTTCTTCTTCTCAAAGGAAGATGAGCTCTCTCTCTCTCTCTCTCTCTCTCTCTCTCTCTTCTCTCTCTCATAAATATATGAGGATTATATGTTCTCTTTATGGTCAAGTATCTCTCTCTCTCTCTCTCTTCTCTCTCTCTCTCTCTCTCTCTCTCTCTGTATGTAGCATAGACAATTCCGTTTCTTCCTATTTCATGGTGGTTAAAATTTCTGCTTGTTAAAATTGTTCTTATTTTTTCCTTTTACACTTGAATGTGATATTTTCCACTTGGGGTGTCAAGAAGATTCTGTACTCTGTTCACACGTGAATGTCTGTATAAAGAGAAAGAGCGAAAAACACCGTTCGTGTCTCGGTAAAAGACATTTTTTTTTTTTACCTCCGTCCGAGAATTCTTTGCGTCTATCGGAAAAGTTTTCGTTTGTTGAAGAGAAGTCGACGACAGGTGGTCGCAAAAAATTTTGTGTCGCTTTCAATATTTTTTTCCTTCTCCTTCTCCTTCTTTTCAGCAACAGCATCTTTCAGGAGATGACCCCATTCCCTAGATTAGTCCGGGAGATATTTTTTCTACCCTGAGAGAATTCTTCCATCTCATCTGTTCTCCTCTTCTTCTTCTCCTCCTTGTCCCGGACGTCCTTTCTTCGTGTACCCTTATATTTAGTAGCTCGGCGAGTTCATATATACTTTCAAAAAGTTATTTTTGGTTTCAGTATAATTATTATTATTCTTATATTGTTCAGAAGATGAACCCTATTCATATAGAACAAGCTATCCTTTCTTTGCGTACCCTTATATTTAGTAGCATGGCGAGTCCATATATACTTTTATAAAGTGATTTTCGGTTAAATTTAATTATTATTATTCTTATTATTCAGAAGATGAACCATATTCGTATGGAACAAGCTATCCTTTCTTCGTGTACCTATATTTAGTAGCATGGCGAGTCCATATATACTTTTAAGAGGTTATTTTCAGTTTCAGTATAATTATTATTATTCTTATTATTCAGATGAAGCCTATTCGTATGGAACAAGCCAGCAATGGCCACTTACTTGAAATCAAACTCCCAAAGAATATTATTGTTTATTAAAAAGATGTAACATGAGGTAAAGGAAAATGAATAAAGCAACAAATGAATAAATAGGAAAAAATGTGAGGAAATGATTAAAATGCAAAATTTCTATTAGGGTAATAATGAATTGCATCTTCATATGAAATTTTAAAGTGCTAATTACCCTACATCCTCAGGGAAACTATTTGTATGTTTTATATTTAATCATAGATTGATCTCAGATTACTGAGGAAGTCTTGTGATTCATATTTTACATAACTACTCAGATGCTTATACTGAATTCAGGTATATTACTGAATTTGAAAACAAAAGTCTTATGCGTCCCATTTTTCTCTCATGTCCTTTTTTTTTTTTTTTTTTTTTTTTTTTTTTTTTTTTTTTTTTTTTTTTTTTTTTTTTTTTTTTTTTTTTTTTTGCCAGTCGAAAATCATTGATACTGAATGTCGATGAATGAAATTTAAGTTGGTTTCAGAGAAATTAAGCTCTTGACATTATAATTTTAAGGCTATTTTAAGGTATACTCGACATTTACAGAAGCCGTATCTGATTTTCCAGTCGCCTTGGGAATGTTAACCGTTACACACATCAGTATAAACACACTTGGAAGAGAATTTATCCGGAATTCTTCATAAAATACGAAAGTATACTTCATGTACAGGTGAAATATTTCTCGATTTAAAGAACAAGTCATATCAGGGCAATAAGTAGTTTTCTAGAAGGTGTGTTCGAAGTTTGAATGGGTTGCAGTTTCAGTTGAGAAACTCTACGGTTCGCACACATCATGTTTAACTTACTGAGGCTGTGGCTGACCAGCTAATTATACGATGCAGTACATATATACAATATATACGTATAGGTTTGAGTGCTTACGCTATTTTGACGCATATTTAGGTGCTTATGTACATATAAATGCATTTTAAGGTTAATGACGGCTAGTTTAAAATAGTCAATACTATCCAGTATAAATAAATACATATGTTTATATTTTTTACCGAACTCTTATATACGTTTGTGTTAATATATAGAATAAATTTATTCTTTATTGCTAAAAGCTTACGAAAGCAATCCCTTGATACAGAACTGGAATATAAAGCAATTGGTGTAACTGGTCAGATTATTCTGAGGCCAATCCATCCATCCATCTGTACTGGCTTTAATGCGATGCGAACTTTAGACAGCATTCCTCCTCCTCCTCCTCCTCCTGTTATTGGTATCTCTCGTTTAGTGCTCGATCAAGCTCTGTTTGACAGACATTAGTTATTATTATTATTATTATTATTATTATTATTATTATTATTATTATTATTATTATTATTATTATATGGATTCGGTAGACAAGAACAATTCTCTCTCTCTCTCTCTCTCTCTCCTCTCTCATGCTCCTCTCTCTCTCTCTCTCTCTCTCTCGCCTCTCTCTCTTCTCTCTCTCTCTCTCTCCTCTCAGAGTAAGTCCATTTCCTTGCAGTTGTCGGCTAGTGCCAATTAAGTATCAAGGTGTTGAGGGGTGGGTGGGTGTTGGGGAGGAAGGGTGTTATTCTCTAATTAATTTGAGTGGAATGAGGCACCGCTGACAGGTTGATGTTGAGGCTGGCGGCTTCGGCTCACAAGTATTAGTCCTCTCTCTCTCTCTCTCTCTCTCTCTCTCTCTCTCTCTCTCTCTCTCTCTCTCTCTCTTTCGTTTCGTCCCTAAGTCTGGTCCTATAACAGTACTGACCCTCCTGTCCCAATACAATCCCCCTGTCTTCCATCAAGTTCTCAACCAATATCCTTTCTCCTCCTCCTCCTCCTCCTCCTCCTCCTCCTCTTCACTGGTCACCATGAGTGTTGATTCCCGAGAGCTGGCAGGCTGACCAGGACGAATATCACACGGTCCGGCGTGCAGATAATAACACGTATTGCATGATGCATGATCTATTGGGTTGGTTTTGACGTGCCTGCAAGAACAGGGAGATTTCCTTTTATTTTATTCATTTATTTTATGGCACGTTTTTTTTTCTTTTTTTTTTGCGGGAGAGTTAAATGCATTGAACCTGCTGCAAGTGGAAGAGTGAAAAATTGAAGCGATGTTATTTGAGTTTTGTATATTTTGTCTTGATTATTATTAAACTTGTGTACGCAAGTCTTTTTTTTTGTTATTAAAGTTTTGTACGCAAGTCTTTTTGTTATTAAAGTTTTTTACGCGTCTTTATCATAATTACTGTATTGTATGCAAGACTTGATTGTTATTAGTGTTTTGTACTCGTCTTTTTTATTATTATTAAAGTATTGTACGCAAATTTTTTATTGTTAAAGTTCTGTACGTAACTATATATTATTATTATTATTAAAGCTCTGTACACGTCTTTATTATTATTATTATTATTATTATTATTATTATTATTATTATTATTATTATTATTATTATTATTAAAGCATTGTACATAAGTCTTATTATCTTTAAAATTCTGTACGCGGCGTTATTTTTATTAAAGTATTGCATGCAAGTTTTTATTATTAAAGTTATATACACAAATCTTTTTTATTATTAAAGTTTTTCACGCAAGTTGCTTTCTTGCTCTGTTAGGTATTTCTGTTTTTGTGGAAAAATTATGTTCCATAAAAATTATTTGTCATATTTCATAGCTATTACAGTTCGTGGAAACAGTGACATATTTGAGATCGATTCCCTTTTTTTTTTTTAACTTATTGTTTAGCTTGATGAGATTAGATTAAAGGTTTGTCAAAATGGAGTTTAAAAATCAAGGCAGCTAACCCTGCTATTAAACTAACAAGGCAGGATGCGACCTCCAGCCTTCTCGGGACGCTTGCAAGACTTTCCCCCTCACGCATAAGTTGTAAATATTATATTCATAACTTAACGTGAGGTGGCCTTCGTACTTAATGCTCATACTTAGTACTACTTATACTAACAACAAGGATCAAATAAAAAGGACACAATTCAAACAAAATTAAACATGTTCATATATTTTCAGTTGTAAGTGGAAACACAAAATAATCGAACAGAAACGTAGCTTAAATTCAGTGCACCAAATAAATTAAAACATTCTAAAATCTACGGTCAACTAGATCCTCGTTTCACCAACGAAAATTAAAAGTAAATATGCTATATTTTATTTAGACCTAATTTTTCTGTACTGTTTAACATGCACATTATTTATTTTTTACTTTTTCATTTTAATAAATATATCATAAATATCCTGTTCTAAAATTGCTGTATCTCTAACACAACGCGAAACACCTTTTTGAGGTCGTTTTAGGCTCTTCCATAGGGCTTTACTACCCCCTAATAACAACAAGAACAACAACAACAACAAAGTAGTTTGCAGGCTTGCTCCCCGAGTAAACGAAGAGCTACCTGTTGGATATGCATTACCAATCACGGTTTATATTATGTTAACAATGCTTCCCTTCCTCTTCTTCTTATTTTATTAAAGGACATTTCAATTTTTGAAACTGCTGGGTTTGAATTGTCTCCCCCTGTTGGGTGAGCTGTTTCAGTAGGTCACCCCAGTTGATCATTTCTCTTTAATCTTCTCAAGAGTTGGTTGAAGGGAGATTTTATCTATGATATCCAAATCCCAGGCGGCCTTTGCCACGTTCATTACCTTTCTTTATTTAATCAAGGCTGACTCCACACAACACTTCATTGTGGAAAGATTCTGTATGAAGTGGAATCAGTTCTGGGTCGAAGGAGTGAGTACCTGAATGTAGAAGATAAAATAAGAAACAAGATGTTATAAGGATTAGAGGAATGTTTGCTAATAATTATGGAAACGACTGGTAGACACGTTAGAAGCTGCAAAGAGGATAACGAAAATAACTGTTAAATTTTATTAAAGTAATAAACACCATTATAAGAATTAAACATTTATAAGATTATTTGATAGACAAGGCAGGGTTTTTTGTGGTAAGTATGGAGAAACCTTCTATTAATAAAAAATCTCAAATGTTCTTTCTTCTGCCAAAATATTTCAACTATCCAGGACAATTATAACCACTTCTCATTTTTCCAATTTTAAGACAGATCTCCCATCAATTATTCATTATGATATTCTTATTAGAGTCAGAGCTATTGTTTAACAAACTTAAATACAGGGAAGGCCCAACTTGTTACATTGATAGAAAGACTTTAAAATATTCACGAAATCTAACTATGGTAAAAATAAGTTTGAATTGCGTGGTATATACGCAGCTCTTATTTACATACTCCAAACAAAGGAATGGCCTAGAGAGAACATACAATTATTTTTGTGTTTACAGTGGTATTCTTAATATCTGTGTAGACAGCCATTATTATTATTATTATTATTATTATTATTATTATTATTATTATTATTATTATTATTATTAGTATATTATTATTATTGAACCAAACAAAAACGTCTCTCAGTTTTCTTCTGAAGATTGAAAAAGAAACCCATAAAATTACTGTGTATAACGTGTTTACTTATAGATGTAAATATTTATAAGTAAACACGTTATACACAGTAATTTTGTGGGTTTCCTTTTTAGTTATTATTATTATTATTATTATTATTATTATTATTATTATTATTATTATTATTATTATTATTATTATTATTATTATTACTCGGAAGATAAACCCGTTTCCATATGGAACTTGAAATTTAAGCTTCCAAGTAATATTGCGTTCATTTGAAAGAAGTTACAGAATTTTTTAGGGAAATATACAGAAAAAAGAAATCAGTTTCTCGAAAAAAGTAAGAAAAAAAGAATAAGGCAATAAATAATCAGATAAAAATATAAAGGAAAGGAAATGAAAAATGGCAAATAGTGTAATTTTAGCTGGAAGGAAATCGGTAAGGATATCAAAGCCGTAGTTGGATTGAGTGAAATAAAAAAAGATTAAATAATTCGTAGCTTTTTCTCTTTCATCCAGTTCCTAGTGCCGTACGTCGGATTCCAATAGATTCCGCCTGAGGCCCAAATTCGGGAACTCCCCATTTTCAGCATTGGATCCCTAAGGCTCTTAGCTCGCCTCCATTTGCTCACATTATTAGTATTTAAAGAGAGAGAGAGAGAGAGAGAGAGAGAGAGAGAGAGAGAGAGAGAGAGAGAGAGAGAGAGGCTTCAATTGGCTCCTAACTCGATACGTCGAAGATCTGGTCGGATTCCGATTGGCTCCGCCTAAGGCCTTCCTGAGGCTCTCCGCTCTCCTACGTTTACTCGTCATTTAAAGAGAGAGAGAGAGAGAGAGTTCTCTTGAGGTGCCACGTATGCGACCTCAGAGGTCATTCGTTATCGGGGTCTTTAAACTCGTCGAAGGTTAAATATGCTCTGGAGGACTTCTATACCATTATTATTATTATTATTATTATTATTATTATTATTATTATTATTATTATTTTATTATTATTATTATGTAGATCATGACAGGGGTTTCAATACTGGCATTTATGAAAATGGGCCAGAACTTTTTTTAAAAAATGAATTTAGGATGAAATGCATTGAAAAAGAGATAGAAAATAACGATAAAGGATAAATGTTGATAATGGGATTATACTGGAAAGTTATGGTATATTATATATTATATATATGTATATATATATCATATATATATATATATATATATATATATATATTTATGTATATATATGACTGGTAAGAATGTTCTGTAACAACAGAATTCCATCTAATAAAAGGAGCCCATAAAAACACCAAAATGTAGAGAGAAAAGTACTATATTTCAGAGACTGCTGTCTCTCTCTTCAGGTATATGAATGAGAAAAGTTTACAGAAAAGTGGTATTTATACAAGAGATCCGTCCACAAGTAAGCCAATTTAGGTCACCCCCGCTGATAATCTTCCTTTAATCTTCTTAAGCGTTGGTTGAATGAACACTTGGTCGACGACATCTGAGATCCACGCCCCTTTTGAGATGTTTATTACCTGCTTCTCTTTTATTAAGGCCGATACCATCATTTGACTCTTGTACCGGCAGTTGCTGCTATAAATTACACGTGACATATTCCAGTTTATTCTATGGTTATGTTCATTTATAAGGTTGAAAATAGCCGAGTTCTGTTGTCCATACCTAACTGACCGTTTGTGTTGTATTAATCTCTGGGGAAGTGATTTACCTGTAAATCCGATGTAAGATTGGTCACAGTCCTGGCATGGGATCTCATATACCCCAGAGTCTTTGGGAGATGTCTTTTGTTGGACGTTAATCAGGGATTTGGCTAAGGTATTTGGGTAGGTAAATGCAAAAGGGTTGGATTTCCCAAGGGTGTGGGTTATTCTCTTAATCGTCTCCAGGTGAGGAATTTTTATTTTATTGTTGGGTGTGTCTCTGGTCTTGTCTTTAGGGGGTCGGTAGAAAATTACGTTTGCTTTTTGAATTGCTTTCTCAATTATATGGTCAGGATACTTTAAAGATGAAAGTTGCTTGCGAATTAGTTCAAATTCTTTTTCCAGGAAATCTGGGGAACAAATTCGTAAGGCTCTTAAGAATAGGTTGCTAGCACACCTATCTTGATAGTAATGTCGTGATAGCTAAAGTAGTGAATATGAAAGTGAGAACGTTGGTTTTCTGTATATGGTAAATTTGTATTCTGTCGTGTCTCTGATTATTAAAACATCAAGAAAAGGAATTTTGTTGTCTGTTTCCCATTCAACTTTAAATTTGATGCTGGGCACTAATGCGTTTAATTTTGAGAGGAATTCATTAAAATTACCCCACTTATTATCCCAAAATGTTAGGATGTCATCCACGTATCTCATCCACAGCATGTTCTTGGGTTTTATTGCATTTATTACTGTATTCAAAGTATTCCATGCACAGATTGGCTAAAACAGGACTTAAAGGACTACCCATACTACACCCGAATTTTTGCTTGTAGAATGATTCCCCGAATGAAAATACGTTATTAGATGCACATAATTCAACTAACTTTATTATTTTGTCAAGCGCCAATGGGAAATGATGGAATCGGCCTTAATAAAAGAGAAGCAGGTAATGAACATCTCAAAAGGGGCGTGGATCTCAGATGTCGTCGACCAAGTGTTCATTCAACAAACGCTTAAGAAGATTAAAGTAAGATTATCAGCGGGGGTGACCTAAATTGGCTTACTTGTGAACGGATCTCTTGGTATAAATACCACCATTTTCTGTAAACTTTTCTCATTCATATACCTGAAGAGAGAGACAGCAGTCTCTGAAATATAGTACTTTTCTCTCTACATTTTGGTGTTTTTATGGGCTCCTTTTATTAGATATATATATATATTACTTTATACGTATGATTTTATTTTTTCAAAAGTTTATGCTTATTAATCATTGTTTTATGTAATATAATAAATATATATAATTTTTGACAGATGGTGCACCCGACGACCGTCTGCGTAGCGTGACGTCACCATCTGCCAGAGGAGGAGGAGGAGGAGGAGGTGGAGGAGGTGGAGGAGGAGGAGGGGAGTGAGGGACGGCGTGTGTGGGTGGCGTTTGAAGGAGATGGAGTCGTGGCGCCCGAACCCGCGGGCGCCGCCCTTCATTCCCCGCCGGTCGCAGGGGCGGAAGAGTGCGGGCGGCTGGGCGGGAGGTGTGGGGGCGGGGGTGGTTCGCACCTGGCAGGTCTCCACCACAGGCACCTGCCCCTTCTGCCCAGGGGCACTAGGCTCGCCAAACTCTTCCAGGTAACACGAATCATTAAAGCCTTTCAGTTTATATGCTCTCTCTCTCTCTCTCTCTCTCTCTCTTCTCTCTCTCTCTCTCTCTCTCTCTCTCTCTATATATATATATATATATATATATATATATATATTATTAGTATATATATATATATATATATATATAAGTCATATCACATTTCCGTGATTCATATACATATATCGAGCTACAATGTCCTTTAATATCTAATTCGCTCTACTCGGAATTAATATATTTTCATATATGCTTAACCGAAGGGGAATTTTTTCTCGATAATAGATTTGCCTGGACCAGGGCGCGAACCTATGGATCCTTTCAAACCCAGGAACGTCAGTGAAGCTTTACCTACTACACCACCGCGGTGGTGTAGTAGGTTTAAAGCTTCAACTGACGTTCCTGGGTTTGAAAGGATCCAAATAGGTTCGCGCCCTGGTCCAGGCAAATCTAAGTTGTAATCGAGAAAAAATTCCCCTTCGGTTAAGCATATATGAAAATATATTAATTCCGAGGTAGAGCGAATTAGATATTAAAGGACATTGTAGCTCGATATATATATATATTATATATATATATATATATATATTTATATATATATATATATCTGCATGTATGTGTGTGTGTGTATATATTTATTATATTATATATATATAGTGATAATATATATATGTTTATGTATATGTGTGTGTACGATGTGTGGTGTATATATATATATATATATGGTCTATATATATATATGTATATTGTATGGTGTGTTATATATATATATAATATATTATCTTTTTATATATATATACTATATATATATATATATATGTATATATCATATATATATATGTATTTGTGTATATATATATGTGATATATATCTGTGTATATATATATATATAATATATATATACTATATATACATATACATATATATATGTGTGTGTGTATATAATATATATATATATATATATATATATATATGTATATATATATGTATATATATATGTATATATATATATATATATATATATATATATATATATATATATTTGTATGTACATATCTGTATGTGCTTATATACTACATAAGCACATGCGTATGTTATACAGGGTGTCCATAAAGTCCCAGTACCATTACAAGTATATATTTATTGCTCGTAATGGTATTGGGACTTTATGGACACCCTGTATTATTACATAGTAAGTTTCATGATATCCAATTTGGTACTTGGTTTCACCCAGGTATTTCGCTTCACATTTTGAATAATGAGTTTAGTTTAGTCTTGAATATTATTTTTAGCCTTGAATTCATGGTGCTTGGGTTTTACTTAAGTATTTCGCCTCACATTTTGAATAATGTTATTAGTTGTTGAATTTTGAATATTATTTTTAGCTTAGAATTCATGGTGTCTCAAAGATGGAAAAGAAAAAAAACATTGTATTATGGAATGAACATCCTTTTCAAAACCCGGTTGCCAGACGCCATATTTTAAAAGTTTTCCATTTTTATTGATATTCCTGGACTTCCCTCGTACACTAATATCTCTTCGATGCTTCGTCACGTCCAGGGCGGCCTGATGCTTGTGCTTGTGGCTACAATTGCCATCAACGTTTCCTTTATCGTGGACAAGACTCGGCAGCTGAGAACTCCCATCGCGACTATTGGTAAGTTTGACGCGGCGTCGATACCAGACGTCACCATTGTGTTCGATTGTGTGTGTGTGTTTTTGGTGTTGTGATACACACTCTGGCTGGCTGCTGTTTGTATATCTCTCTGCTTCTTCTTCCCTTTTCTATTCCTTGTTGTTGAGCTGATGATGAGGCCTTTTTATGTCTTTTGTATTTCTGTTAAATGTGTAAAATTTGTCTCTTTTTTGTGGTAATATGTGTAAGCTCTGTGCAAAGTTTCAAAGTTCAAATTTTTTATCCACTCACTCTCTAAAATTGATCCCATTTGTGGCTGGTTTTGTGTCTCTCGCTCTCTCTCTCTCGCGCTCTCTCTCTCTCTCTCTCTCTCTCTCTCTCTCTCGTGTTGTTCTTCATTTCTTCATTCCCTTATCATTGAACTGATAAACTCTCTTTTTCCTATTTTGTTTATTTCTGCCAATGTTTGAAACGTTGTACTTTCTCTAGTGTGTGTAAGCTCTATGCAAAGAATGTACTTTCTCTAATGTGAGTAAGCTCTATGCAAAGAATGTACTTTCTCTAATGTGAGAAAGCTCTATGCAAAGAATGTACTTTCTCTATTGTGAGTAAGCTCTAGGCAAAGAATGGTCTTTCTCTAATGTGTGTAAGCTCTATGCAAAGAATGTACTTTCTCTAACGTGTGTAAGCTCTATGCAAAGAATGTACTTTCTCTAATGTGAGTAAGCTCTATGCAAAGAATGTACTTTCTCTGTGTGTAAGCTTTATGCAAAGAACGGACGTACATAATTTGATCAGTATAGGCCCAATATTTTCCTCTGTTTCGTATGTTGAACAAACTTTTCTTTTTTCTGTGATATGTGTTTGTTCTATGCGAAGATTTGAAGTATAAATGTTGTTCAATATAGGCCTAACAGATTCGTGTGTTGAAGAGAAATCTACGACTGTTTCGAGTCATTTTTGAGAAACAGTATTTAATTTGTTCTGCAAAAGAGGAAATTATATTAAGAGTGAAATGCGATAACGTACATAATTTCTCAAATACAGAAGCATATTTTGTATATTATATATATATATATATATATATATATATATATATATAATATATATTATTATATATATAGTAATATCTCAAATACAGATGCATTTGTAAATATAAGAGTATTCTCTCATATACACAAGTATATTTTGTAATTATACGAAATAATCTATAAAATACAGACGCATATTTCTTAATTTACGAAATAATCTCTAAAATACAGATGCATATTTTGTAACTACACTTAACAAGATCTGAAATACAGATGCTTTGTAACTACGCGAAACAGTCACTCAGATACAGATGCATATTTTGTAACTGCACGAAATAATCACTAAAACACAGATGCATATTTTATAACTACACGAAACAGTCCCTCAAATACAGACAGTACATATTTTGTAAATAGTCGAAATTTCAATTTGTTATTGAAGGCCAACCCCAATGTTCTTGGTCCTCGAGTAAACAATTTACCGCTTTATTTATTTATTTATTTATTTATTTATTTATTTATTTATTTATTTATTTATTTATTTATTTATTTCCTTAATAAACGCTCCAAGAAGAGGTCCATTGGAGAACGAAACTGTTGGGCATTTTCTGAGATATACCATTTTCATTTTCCTCTGTGTAATACAACTGAATTACCATATCTTCGTGCCTAGGAAGATTACCAGTACTATTTATTGATTGATTTATTTATTGTAACTTTCATTTTCCAGAGAGTGACGGCAACGGCGGAGGTGCCGGGGTCGGACGAAGGAACAATCTGCGCCTACAGGAATCACCCCCTAAAACCCTCACTGTCGACGTCGTGTCTAGCCAGAGTCGAGTGTCCGTCACTGTAGATGGCGCAACGGTAGGCCACACATACACACACACACACACACACACACACACACACACACACATATATATATTCCATTATCATTCCTATCTTTTCTAATTAATGACCCCCACCCCCGGAAAGTTCGAGGGTTGTCTAAGCGCTAATATTTCCTTGGGATCACTCTCTAGGGCTAATGTTTCGGAGTTTATGATGTATCCGTAAAAGTGGGTACATAGATTTTGGGTCACTGTCTAGAAAAGTTCCATCATTTCCTCAGTTATTGAAGCTGTTTCTCTAGGCACATACACACGCGCACACACACAAACACATATATACATACATACATATATATATATATATATATATATATATATATATATATATATATATATTATATATATGTGTATATATATATATTATATATATACTATATATATATATATATATGTATATAATTTATAGTTTTACATACGTTTTTCATTATTTTATCTTCAATTATTAAAGCTCTTTCTCTCTTACTTATCACCTTTTGATAAACAATAAACAAAATTTGCATATCTTTCTATTATCGGCTTACAGTGTATTTCGTGCGTACTTGACCACATCTAACAAGCATCTCTCTCTCTCTCTCTCTCTCTCTCTCTCTCTCTCTCGTTTTGATTTACGATGCTGCGTCTGCTCTGTGCTTATGAATTAAGAATGGACTCCCGAGGAAGGCATCGGATACTGGCCATTCATGGCGGCTTCTCTGTATGCATCTGACATTTAACACTGCCTATCCCGTTGCAGTTGTAGCACTGAGAGAGAGAGAGAGAGAGAGAGAGAGAGAGAGAGAGAGAGAGAGAGAGAGAGAGAGAGAGAGAGAGAGAGAGAGAGTAGAAAACTCAACAAGGGACCAGGAAAAAATAGAACAGAAGAGGTATAAGAACTGAACCTTTTTCTCTTGACTTCCCAAATAAGATACAGGACATTGAGAGACCCTGAATCTGTGAAGTTAAACAGGACCCGTTAGTGACTGCCGGAATGAACTGATTATGAGTAGTGGTACGAAGTTGTGACTTTTGCAGAATGCATAAACAATGCTCAATAGAGATTAGTACATAGGAGGACTATTGGTACGACATTCGTGCCATACTGTGGTAGTAAACAGAACTAAAACGTTGTGTGTGTATGTGTAGTCCTCTATGCACTGAGACAAGAGCCACTATTAAAGAAACGGGAAAATTTTTAAAGAGTGCCTTCAAAATGCAGAGATTTATGTGCTCAATAGAACAATAGTGTAAAAATAAGTAAGTAAGTAACTGAGCACTAAATGTTAACACGTAAACATTATTTTGGGCACTTCCTAAGAAATGGAAGGGGTACGTAATCAGTTGTAGATATACTGACCATTGAGATTGTCCAATGAATCATTAGTGAGTAGCTTAAATAAGGCCTTGGGTTTTGGTTGAAAATTCAGTCTAATTGTGTACAAACCAACAAACCAGAAGATAAGGAACTCTTATCATATGCCGAAAGTTCATGTAAAAAGTGTTAATGATGTTTATCCTGGTGTTCAGTCTGTATTTGATGAGTATTAGTAGGTTAAGTGATGGTTGATTATACAATGTGTTCTGTCTTACCTCCACGCATAAAAATGTACTATGGCAGCCTGCAGTTCTCCATTGCAAATATAGCTTGGGACTCCTTTTAAGCACTGCTTGAGAATGCGGTTACAAAGGAACCCTGTAGTACACCATTCTTTGTACATTAATATATTTAGTGGGCATAAAGGTAAATCTCCTAGAAACAGTGTATCATTAATATAGAGGGTCTGTGTTTTGTACAGTATCCGAATGCTTTGGTTAATGGATCTGGAGAATATCTGCTAGATAAATGTTGATATTGTTGTGGAGGGATGATCAAACACATTTGAAAGGAATACCTCGTTGCATTTGGGTATTTAGTTTTTCCATTCATTGTAAACAGTGTTGAGGATTAATCATGATATTAGATAGATTTGATTGAATTTTGCCTCAAACATTTTAATTCACTTAATACACTGTAATAGTCAGTGTTTTAATGTGCCTTACAAAGATTCATGTCACTTAGTGGAGGCATCATCGTAGATACCAGCATCCTGATCATTGTTCTGAAAAAGCATTTTGATTGTGCTCTTGCAATATCTATTACAGATCGTGGGAGTCCTAAACCTCATATGTACATACTCCATTCCATTTCAGATCGTGGAAGAGAGCGACGAACGAAAGGGCCGTGGAATTCACGTCCTCGTGCTCCACCAGGCGAGCGGGGCCGTCATGGCTCAGAGGGTCTTTGATACTTACTCTCCTCATGAGGATGAGGCAATGACACTCTTCCTGAATATGGTTTCCCCAGGGAGAATATTGGTGCTAGCCATCAAGGTAAATATGTTGTGTGTTTATTCACTTTACAAGGTACAGTACTCTCATAAAGTTATGGTTAACTTTAGAGAAATATGTTGAAGTTTTGTACTGTTTTGATCCTAAGGAATAACCCTGCCATTTGACACAGCTAGTACTGTTGGTACACAAGAGCTGTACTGATGTTTTAGGTGTTTTTTTTTTTTTTTTTGTAAAACTTGCAGGATGAAGGTAGAAGAATTTACTGTGACTTTTACTGCATTTCTTTATTATATTTGGATGTTAAGGACGTTGCCATATGAGTGCACATCATAATAATTACTTCTGATAATGTTGATAATACAAAAGTAATGTTGTGATATTTTTGGTGAGTTCTAATAAAACAAGTTCTTTTTCAGGATGAAGGTACATTTCAAATGAAGGGCGGAGGGCGTGATGCCCTTCGACGACTGGGTAGCAGTCATTCCCATGAACTTGGATGGCGCGATATGTGGGCTTTAGTTGCTGTCAAAGGAGGCAGAGTCTATGGAGAGCAATTGTCTCGGAGCCCTGACTTCAATTCTTGGGGGACACCTATCATGTTGAGAGCAGAAGTGCCACTTGTTCCTCTTGAAGGTTAGTTACAGGAGTTCCTTTGGATTTAATCCCCTTGGGTGGTTAGTGCTGTTAGTGGAGCTCACTCGGGCCACTGTGGGCATTACCTGAGGTTCTTTGTAGTGTCCCTTCTGTCCCTAGCTGCAACTTCTTTCGTTTCTTTTACTGTAACCCCCGTTCGTATTCTCTTTCTTCCATCTTGCTTTCCAACCTCTCCTAGCAGTTGATTCATAGTGCAACTGCGAGATTTTTCTTCTATTGTACCTTTAAAATCTTTTACTCTCAGTTTCTCTCTCAACACTGAATGACCTCATAGGTCTCAGTGCTTGGCCTTAATGAAGAAACATTTGATTTGTGTGCTTGTTAGTAGATGGTTACTGTTCACACCAGTTTTGTTAGCTAAGTATATTACTTAACCTTGCCATTTCAGCTATTTTATACTTTCCAGAAAACAGTGATGTATCTAAAGTGTCAAAATGTTATTACAAGTGTTCTGTTGAGTACTGAAATTACTGCATAACTTTATTATAGAAAGTTGAGTGATACTACCTATTATGAGATAGCCTTATTAATTTTCCCTCAGATAAGCCTTCTATTGTCATGATGTGTTACTGCATTTTAAGATATTCATTGCTGAGATTGTCAAATACTGTTCTATTTGAATTCAATTTACCCATAGAGAGTGAGTGCACTTGGCCAGACACAGAAGATCATCGCCGCAGACGTGAATTCTGCAGCCACATCGAAGGATATGGTTCAGTGTGTTCATGCACAGATCCAGCTCCATTGGCTTTCACTACAGAGCCTGTAAGTGTTTGCTCCTTCTAATATTATTACAAGTGCTTCAAGTCTTTCCCCTGAAGTATATGATGAAGGGCTTTTTAGATTTTCCTTTGAGAGTTATGTATTGTAAGATTATTATTGCCATTTTGCCCCTAAAGAGATATTTCCCTTAGAAGAAGGATTGCTATGTGTAACATAATGGTAGGTGTTAAGTAAACAATCAAAGAAAACACATATAAGTTGAAGAAAAAGGAAATATGGTATGACAAATGGTCAAATAATATTTTAGGAGGGGAAAAAGTGAAGGAATAAGATTATTTAAGGATTTGGCTATACTGAATATCCTTTGAAAGCTGTTGTAATGTGCTGTAGTAAGGTGCTTTAACTTTCCTGTACAATACTTATGTTTGTTAATATGTCTCGTTAGTGACGTTTTTCCATAACTGAAAAATTTTAATTACACTAATTCATATGTTTGATATTTTTTCTTAATGTAGTTGTAATTCACATACACATCTATATCCGTCATGTCTTTACATTAAAATCGTAGTGAATAAAGTACTTATACAGACTATATCAAGTAAAGGTATTTGTTCAAATAAAACAGAAGTACTGTTAAATATCTGTTTTTGCAGTTAAATGCTGAACTGTTTGTCCCCTTTCAGCTGCTGAACAATCAAGTTCATGATGTACCAGTAGCCATCATTGCAAGCAACCGTCCACACTACCTGTACAGGTAAGGTTTCTGTAGTGCTTCTCCTTCAGTACTGAAGTGACATCTGAACCTAGGGTGCTATTGCTGCTCTGTGAAGAAATAGAAATATTTGTTACTGAAAGAAGGATTGCGTTTGTTAACTTTGGACAGTATCTTTCAAGAGTTTAAAAATATGCCAAATATCACAAATGTGGTAATTAGGTAACACAGATTTGGTATAGTATTGATGTCACAAAAAGCAAGCAACAAGTACGTATGTTCATTTTAAATCAAAGAAACCAAAACTGTTTAATTTTAAGACGTATGCAGTGTTTTTATTTTCATACAACTAATGACTAAAGTCTAAAGATGGTTTGGTATATTTATAAGTGTTACTTTAGTAATGTAGTATAAAAGTCGCCATCATATAGGGCATTTAAGTCAACTGGTCGTTAATGTATAAAATTGTAGTCTCTTTTCTTTAGTCTGCATCTAATTACAAAGATGAAATTGGGCTCTTGTTCCAGCTCTGCAGAATAGGTGTTTTGCACAGTTAGATTAATGATTTTCTTTATTGAAAAAAATCTTATATCCTATGCTCCATAAATTTTCTTACAAGGCAAACTATTAAGCGGTACATACATGGATCTCTCAGATTTGTAGCATGTTGCAGTTGGGATGGAGGCTTTCACAAAGCAAGTTCAGGTACTTTGATCTGAGTCATAATTTGGCCAACAGAAGTTGTAATAAACTACATCAACAAGGGCTCTCTTACCTTTTTCCAACACTATTTTCCCATTTCTATAAGGATGGACTTTTCATTAAACCCAAAATAGAATATAAGATGTAAAAGGCACTACAACTCCAAATCGTCATCATATGTAAGATTTACTGAAATATCAACTGAAACTAACATAAATGAATTGGATTAACTAAACCAGTTGTTGGAATATGTTAGTCCTCGTTCCAAAGAGAGCACCAGATTGAAGTAATATCTCCTCTTCAAATTGGTAACCATTTGTATATATATGATTATCTCCACTATGTAAATATTTGTTTAGTACTTTTCCTGTAAATTGTTTCCATTTGCCAATGTCATGTGTAAGGTATCACTGCTATCCAAACTTTATAGAGATTAGCATTATTTACACTTTGTATTTTTACTGGCAGGTCACTACGTTCCTTGTTAGCTGCCCCAGGTGTTAATCCAGAAATGATAACAGTTTTCATTGATGGTTATTATGAAGAACCTCTTGCTGTTACCAAGTTGTTTGGTTTAAGGGGCATCCAACACACACCTCTAGGGGTGAGTTTTATTTGCCATTGTATTACTTTTGTGGAACAGATAGGTTACCATTCTTCACATTTTTTGTCTTAACTGCTGAAAGTTACAAGCACTAACTAGTACTTAGTAAATGAGAAATATTTTATGTTGTGAAGGAAAGCTCCTAGTTTCACATGTAGATCATGATTTCTCACCCTCATGCAGGTATGGAACAGGTAAAGAATTGTGTGTAATTTTCATAAATCTGTCCTTTGTCAATTTTCTGTCACTGCATGTTAAAACACATTTGAATTTTCAATTTATTGATGTGTAGACTTTCAAGATTTGTTAAATGTATTGAAGTATAATAATTATACCAGGATTTATAACGTACTATATTTCATCAAAGAAAACATCACTGATCCATATGAAAGAAAAATAAATGATATTATGATTGTCCAAATCGTCATCTCAACTATTTCCTAAAGTGTTACATGTATGAGTGTTTAGTTTATTATCAGTGTAATGAGAAAAAACCAACGTGTAAGATATCTGTAATGTGCAGTATTATATACTGTACATACAGTGTACAGTATGTGATTCCTTACTGGATTTGTTTTTGGTGTAATATTGTATTTCCCATAGGATAAGAATATGTCATGCTATACTATATATCAGAACCGAATGAGGATCTAGAATTTGCAGTTATCTAGTATTTGTTTTTGTAGTATTTCTAATGGGCATTTAGTACATTTAAGAAAATTCTGTTTTCCAGGCTAGAAATGCTCGCATAGCACAACACTACAAAGCTTCCCTCACAGCTACGTTCAACATTTTTCCTGCTGCCCGTTATGCTATTATTTTAGAAGAAGACTTAGATGTTTCGCCTGATTTCTTCAGGTAATATGGGACTCTGTGAAACAATATTTGTTGTAGTATACAGTCATAGTCATCAAGCATTTTAATTGTATATGCAGTTATATGAGCTTTTATGAATTAAGTGGTATAATTGTAATTTTGTTGTCAATGAAGGAACAGATTTAGTTGTCTAAAATGACCACATCTTATTGTGTCGTGTCCTGTTCTTGTTAAACGAGATACGTATATGTTTTATAGTGAAACTTTGAAACATGGTTTTTTGCTATTATTATTTTATTGTTTACTATTTCAGCTACTTTAGCCAAACTTTGAGGTTGTTAGAAGAGGATCCAACTGTTTATTGCATTAGTGCTTGGAATGACCAAGGCTACGAGCATACCAGCACTGACCCTGCTCTACTCTACCGAGTAGAAACTATGCCTGGGTTGGGGTGGATTCTTAAACGTTCTTTATACAAAGAGGAACTGGAATCTAAGTGGCCAACTCCAGAGAAGGTACTTTATATGAAATTTTAAACTTTCTGTACTTGCAGTCATGTATGCACATATTTACATGCAAAAGATTTTTATGCTGGTTCAGAATCAGACATTTAAGGGTTTTGTAGAGCTTATTGAATAATAGTTATATTTGTTAAATCAGCTTTGATATAACTTTTGTTGTACAGTGTGAAGACTATTTGTCAGTGGCTTAGATTCATTATCATATAGTCATATAGAACAGCTAATAATGTGGAACCTTCATACTTAGGTCACCATGGGGCAGTGCCGTCAGGGCACCTCACTTTGCAACAGCACCCCTTCAGCCCTAGCTGCAACCCTTTTCATTCCTCTTACTATACCTCTCCTAGCAACTGATTCACAGTGCAACTGTACAAGGTTTTCCTCCTTTTACACATTGTAAACCTCCTCTACTCTCAGTCTCAGGTAACCTTTCAGCACTGAATGACTACTTCATAGGTCCCGCTGTCTGCAGATAATCAGTTCTATACAAGTTTTCTTGGTCTTGCAGATGTGGGACTGGGATATGTGGATGCGTTTAGCAGAAGTTCGCCGTGGAAGGGAATGCATTGTTCCAGATGTTTCACGGACATACCACTTCGGATCCTCCGGACTCAACATGAACTCCTATTTTCAAGATACTTATTTCAAGAAACATTCCTTTAACACTTTACCATATGTTGAGCTGCGAGATTTGGATAGGTGAGTTATTGTTGTCAATATAATACTGTAATTATTGTAGTGTGTTTGTATTAGTTTTGCTAAACAGGAACTATTATGTTAGTAATGATTAGGTTTTTGGAGTGAAGATAATTAATTTATTTTTTATACTGCATTTGATTTAATTTTTCCTGAAAGAGAAGAAGCATTGAAATACTGTATGATGTAGATAAGGCCCATAAGAGTATTTCTGGGATGAAGCATAGAATTTTCAGTCACAGGACAAGAGTAACTAAGTTGTTTTGATATAAGATAAAACAAATTGAACTCTCCAGTAAATACATTATATCAATGTAACTGCTAACTAAGGTTGAGTATGTTTTTTCAGAAGAAATAGTGAAGTTGTAAGGATAATAAAGATTTAATTAAGGGAAAGATATGCAAAGGAAAATTACCTATCTTAGGATTTTAATTGATAAGGAAAAAGAGCAGTTTAAAAACTAGGCTTACAAATAGTTGAGGTTGACACAAGTGGAAAGGTAGACAAGTCTGATTGGCAGAAGTAGTTGATGTGGTGGTACTGCAATAAAAGAGAAATAATGTCTGGGTAAGAAGAGAGCCTGGAAGAAAGATAGTGAAGCTGAGAATGGAACAAATTTTTTACCATAAACAACAGACAAAGATTTGTTTCAAATATGGAATGTGTTTGCAAGGCAAGGTACAATAGTGATAACACGAATTTAACCAACAGAATCTTATGCTAAGAAATATAGCTTCATGGCATTAGAAGATGTTACATGTAACAGTCTTTTAGGGAAGAGGTATTGTAGGCTGATAATACTTTTGAAAGCTGCTCATGTATTTGCATTAGTTTTAGTCAGTTTTACCAACATGTCTATAACATTTTAGAAATTACTTCAGTTAAATTTGAGAATAGAAGCTTGTTAAAATAACTTTGTCTCTTGATTTTTAAATATCTTTTGATTTTAGCTTGAAGAAAGATGCATACGAAGAGCTAGTGAGTGATATGTTGCGTCGCGGGACGGTGTTAGATCACTCTCGCAGTCCATGTGATGAAAACTTTGTACCCGACACAACAGGACATATTTACCTTCTCTTCATTCAGATGGAGCATCACAAAGATTACACAACATGGCTACAGGTTGCAAAGGTATGAGGAAGTGATATGTAAAGGAAGAAGAGGGTATTGTAGAGGTCATTAATCAAGAACAAAAATAACCAACTTAATAAGATTATGATGCTGTTACGAACTGACTTTTGAAAATATAATAATGTTATATAATTTCAGACCTTTTGAGGTGTTATTCTTAGTTTTCATATCTACTGTATTTAGTTTTTGAGAATGCTAAGCATATCCATACTTTCATTGAATGTAAATCACTGTACAAAATACTTCTGAACTGAAACTTTGTACTCTTTTCAGTGTTTACGAATTTGGGACCTTGATGGTCGAGGTTACCACCATGGTATGTGGAGACTCCATATGAAATCTAATCCTCTCCTTATAGTTGGTGTTCCATTTTCACAATATTCGTAAGTAAATTTGCCTTTGCTGTTCAGTTTACAAATAATTTTAAGAATTTTGGCATCCTTTTAGAATCATAACTGTCATGCAATAATATAAAAGTTATTTAGTTATTTTGGGAAATATTTTATTTGTGTATTGGAATTTCTTAGTTCTAAAGGCCTAAATCATCAAACATTGAATCCTTTCCTTAACTTTGATGAGCCAAGTTTTTTTGTTGCATTTATAAAGCCTTTTTAAAGGTATATCAGCTTATAACTTTACCACTTTTAATATGTCATAGAGATTTCCTTTTATTTAAAATTATAATTGTTTTCATTTGGAATTTTTAACATTGTGTTACCCAGTGCTGTAGAGAGAAACTCACTGGGTTTGGAGTAATTTTGAAGCCAGATATTTCTTGTTTATTGTAGACTATTCTGATTTGGAAACAACAAAAATTAAAAGTCAAAATGATAGGTTGAATTTAGCAGGAAATATGTTTGTAGACTTCATTTACAGATGTCAGAATCTCAAGGGTTGAAAATTTGACTAATTACAATTAATTTAATCAAAATTTTGTAAGGATTAAGCTTATATGGACAATTGTGTAACAATAGGGGTGTGTTAAGGAGTGTTGCATTTACTAATGTGCTTGTCCTATCAAATGTGACAGCAGTATTTGAGTAACTTTACCATTGAATCTCACTTATATTAGGTACATTATGGTGCTTTGCATTTTTCACTTCAAGATTTGTTGCTGACTAAAGATTATTACTAGGCTGTGTGTCTTAAACAGTAATTTTATGTAGTGGGAGGTTCCCCAGATCCCAAATCAGTTAGATTTTGGTTGAACTGAACTTTATTCCTAGTAGTACAGTATTTCCAGATTTGGCCTTACATACATTGAAGATTCATTGTATTCTCATAAAAAACTAGGAGTGAACACTTGCAATTTTATAGTTCCATATGCCATATTTTTTATGAATATGTAATTGTTCATTACTTAGAGAAAAGGACTCTCATAATGCAAGGAGGGTAAAAGCTCTCAGAACTGATTGATACTGGATTTTGGGTTAAGTTTTTTACTCAATGAAAGTTATAGATTTAGGCTATGAAGTGACAATGCTTTATTGAAGTATTGTAAATTCTGTTTGACTTGTAATATCTATGCATATATTTAAGCCTTTTGTTTTTTACAGAAGCTACAAGCCAGCAAAGTTGAAACCATTGTATATGGAGAGAAAAGACAAGGAGAAAACTACAAAGGAGAAGAATTTCATTCATAGATAACAACTGGCTTTATTGGTGCTGAAGAAAATGTATGCAGAGAAGAAAGAAAGTTACATAGGGAATAAATTGCTTGAAATATTTATGAAGAACTCTCATACAGAGAGCTTTGTCCTTAATTTAAATGACGCATGGTTATTATTAAGAAGTGTCTTGATTTACTGAAGTGTAGAAAATAACTGTAACAATGATAACTATGAGTAATTATGTACAGAATTAGCCAGAGCAAGGTAAAGTCAGTGTTTTCTGTGCGAGTGATTTTATCAAGGGAACAGAATTGTTTCATACACCTGATGATAAGTTGTATTATATCTTATTTTCATGTGGCATTCTTACTTCATTTGCATTAGAGTTCAATATTTTATGTCTAATTCAATAAAGAGCATTTTTTATATCTTGATCATTTACTTGTAGCTGGTTGTACAAATTAAATTGTATAATTATACCTGGAGAATCAAACTATGAGCTGTATCTGGGATTACAGCATAAAGTCATTCCTGTTGTGTGAGAAATGATTATTTTGCATAGAAACTGACCAAATAGTTTATGTTTGTCTTTTTGTAGTAAACTTCAACCAGGCTTTTTATAAACAGTTGAAACATTAAATGTTTCATGTAGGAACTATGTGAGAATTGAAGGTGTTTTCGTTGACAGGATTAAATTGTGTGGACTTTCATTATCCACAAAGTACAGGATGCATAAATTCAATGTTGAGTTTTTAATTAATAGAAATTTAGTTACCTACAATTTATTAAAATTGCCAACTTTTAACTTGTGGATGAATTTAAAGAAAAAAAATAGTGATGTTCTATTTTTGTTTTTATGCAAGTGTATGCATCCTCATAGGGTAGTAGTGTCAACAGCGGTTCATCCTTGTGCACTGTGAGCAGGGTTTGAGGTTGTATGCCATGTTCCTTTTGTCCCTAGCTTGCTTTTCATCACCTCATTTTAGTCTCTTCTAATGTAGCGGTCCAACTTTTGTAACATAATTTTGATTTGATTTTCACTTTTCATATTTAATAACAAGTCTTTATTACCAGCACTGTGAAAGTCAGGAATGTGACTTAGTGGTTTGGTTAAATGACTTGAGAGAATGACAGTTAGGATTGTACATGAATTCTGAAACTTCTTTTATATATGAGGGCTTTTTTTTTCTCTTGAGATTTCATAGAGGTGTCATTAATGAAATCGATTTAAAAACAAATATAAATATTGAAACCTTGTACTGAGTTGCAATAATTTTAACTAGATTAAATTTAGTTTAAAGGACTCATAGATTTAAAATTAATTTCATTTAAACAAATATAATTTAATATTATACCTTTATATGTGTTATGGAAAATGAATATTAAGTAAAATTACTGTGCAATTGAAATCAATACTCTAATACCAGTTTGGAGTAAATAGTTTAGAATTGTGGTGCAGGTGTTCGTACCATGTTGAATTTTTGGTTTGCACTAGCGTATTTGTTGAGTCCAGTCAGTTTATGTTATTTTATTCGTTTCTCATAGGAATCAAGCGATGTACCATCATTCTTTAATTTCCGTGAAAGGTATCTTGAATTTTCTTTTTGTTGCTGTAGTAGTATATATAAATTTGGATGATGGGAGGCTACTGTAAATGAATCTGTTAGCGAGAATATCTCAAGCTTTTTTGGGCAGTAGGTGCTTTGCTGTCATGGCAAAAATATTGGTTTTTGTAGATTAGATGAAGCTTCCTGTTGAGGAATTATATATGAAAATAGTGTATATAGAGTTTGACTAGCATAAAGTTATATTTTTTATGGTCGATGTAACTGTGTCTTGAAAATGGTTGTTTTTGAGACTTAAGCTGTAATTGGCTTTGTTAGGAGTTTCATGGTTTAACTTAACTGATGTATAGTATATATACAGTATTTATGTATTTAATTTTGTGTGGCTAAAAGCAATATAGAAACTTGTCTGCACTGGAAATGTTTAACTTTCTGAAGAGGAAAAGTTGTAAATATTAATTAGATACAAAAGTTCTTTAAGTTAGCATTTTTTCAAATATTTCTTTGTACATTTTGTAAAATTAATGCCAAGTACTTGATTTTTATGTTTAGTGTTATTACTTGTATTTCATTTTGTAAAGCATGTTTTTTTCAGAGGTACAATTTATAGTCCACTACTGCTTGTCTTCATAGACTAGCATATTAAATAGAATCACAAAATATATTTTCTTATAGGTTGCTAAGGGCTTTAAAATGCTTAAAAATTGTATATGATCACAAAAATCATGTTTTTCATCAAAGTTTTTCAGGAATGAGATCGGAAACTAGCAAACGAAGTGAGCTTTGATTAATGTGAGAGTACATGGTCTTATAATACTTTGGTTGGATATACTACTGTAAAACATCTGTTTAACTATGAATTGTAATGGGACAACTTTAGCTGATGTAAAGAGCTTATCATGAAGTTTATGATGGTTCTTATTATAGTACTGAATTACTGCTTCCTTTTAATATTAAGTGAAATGCTTTACATATAACTTACGAAGGTGCTACACAAACTTACGAAAGTAATGCCTGTGAAAACTTTATCTTTCTTATTGTAGATTTTGTAATTTATTTCTATTTAGAAGTTGTATTTATGGATTGTAGTGGAAATATTTGGTCCGGAAAATGATCATGTGAAATGAATGTCGGTGTGTTTTGTAAATTAGTTGTACATATTTAATGAAAAAAAAATATGGTGGGTTATCATGAATTAAAGTAAAATGTATATTAAAAAATGTTTGAAGATTTGATAAATTTGAAATACTGTAAAGTTATATGTATGTCTCAGAAATGGAAATTTTACATCTTCAAAAATATCTACATGGAAATTGATAAATGTACGTACTTAAGTTTATTAGAGAAATAACTGGTTCATGCAAAACACTTTATTGAATAATATAGATTTTAAGTTAGAGAAAAATTTTTAAACTATATTGATATACAATTTTGTCAGAGATTTCGGTCTGCATTCTTCTAATTATGTATTTCTCCAAATATTTTACTTTATTTAAACACAAAGCATAAAACTGGATTGCCTTTAGTGATAGCCATTCAGTGTACAGCACCTGAATATCTGTCTTCTGATACCTAGGAGTTGCCCTCTTATCATATTCTTCTTGAAAGTGGACCATGATTGCATTGAACAGGATTAGATTGTCAGGTTCTAATATCATGAAAAATGTTAATCACATGTTGAAGCTATTGTCAGAGATGGTTCCCATTGGCAACCATTACCTTTTTTAGATAAATGTATTTACCAAATTGAAATTAAAAAGAATTATGCCAGTATGGTTGAAGAGTTATTCAGTGTTAATAGAAAAATGTGCTGCTTGCAATTGGTGTCTTTTGTGTGGATTCAGAGGACTGTCATTTGAATGTACAGTATGTCTGTATCAGAAAAACTGTAGCCTTAGTCTTATGTTTTGGTTTGAGTAGGCAACCATGTACAAGGTCAAGAGAAAATTTAAGGCTAGTCTGTTAACCTAAACTTGTTAGAGTTCACTCTTGTTAAGGACCAAGACCCTTACATTTTTCCCCTTCCCTCCTCCGTATTTGCTTGTTGATATTTAACAATTCCTCACTACTTTCTCTATGACTGGCTTTTCTGCTTCATGTCTCCTCTTGAGCTTTGGTCATGTTTGCCTTTCAGAATGCTGAAGACTAAGACTGACCCTCTCTCAGTCAATATAAGATTCGTCTGGAGAAGATAAACCTTTCAGTAGAGATGGAGCTTTTTCAGATCATTGCCATAGACCCATGAACCAGATAAAGCAACCAGCTGCTCTCTGGATGGTAACTAATGCACTGTTGACCACAATTGGTGCTGTTTTTTTGACAGTTACTCCTGCATTCGATTATTGTTTCTTTCAATTCCTTGACACTTGTGGGCTAACAGAGGTGATAATGCATCATGTAATAAAAGAGGACCAGCTCATTGTCACCTCTCTTCCGTAAGACTTCCCACTTTTACAGACAGCTGTGATGTTCTACCCTAGTCCATTCTTGGTTGTGTTTCTGCACCATTCCACCAGATTTGCTGTGGTCATACTAACTGCTACAGTCTGGTTGTTGCTATGTGAGCTGATCACATTTTTGACAAGGAGACTGTTATTCTTGTCACCAAGTAAAATTCTGTAAGACGTGCTGTACACACATAGTTATTCTACTTCTTCTACGTTCCAAAGCAAAACATACTAGTATATAAGGAGTCCTTTTTCCTCCTTATACTTGTTTTTCACCGTTTAAATATCTTCTGTCCTCAAGTTTCACCAGTACTAGCTATTTTGCTGTTGGTTTGCCTGTTTACTACCTGTGCTGGTGTTACCAACTGTTCTACGTGTGTGCAGCTGTCCTGATTCCACCTGTCTACTGACTGCCATTCATCAATCATGCAGGTGGTCATGGCTTTAGTGACAGTTCTCCTAGAGCCACACCATATCCTGACACTTTTGTTGGTGCTCACTATCCTGCAAATGGTTCTGTTGGTCATTCTCTTTTATTCCTCTAGTGTTTTATTGCATATTTGGTGTTCCACAGTCATACTAGCTTTTGTGTTGCTGTTATTAAGTCTTTTTTCACATCTTTTATACAAACTGCCATGTGCTGCCATGTTACTGGTGTGCTACCATTCTTTAATTTATCTACAAGCCATTGTTACTGATTTTCCTCTATCCTCTAAACTTTCTTCTTGAATAATTTATCAAGACTCCTGAAAAAGAGAAGATCATTCTCTTTTAGGAAAAATCTTTATTAACCCTGCTTGTGATAAGTTATGTCATCCTTAGTTCTTTGATTCCTGGCTGTATATTGCACTAAATCTTAAGAGTTGTGGCACTACTTCAATTCATCCACATCTGTATAAGTCTCCAAACAGGTCTTGTCCTTATTCATAGCCAAATCTTGTTACATTTCCCCCCACCCCCATTCGCCTTCTTCTTTGGTGATCTTTTGTTCACTGATGCATCTTCAACAGTCCATTTCAGGATAACAGATTTCAGGTTACACATCGTAGCTAATGTAGTAGTTTTGTGTCAGACTACACAAGGGCAGACCCTTTCAGTAAGGATTACAAAGGGCAAGCCATGTAAGACAATGGTTTGTTAGATACAAAAAATATGAAATTAAAAAATTAGTATCATACATTCAGATCATTTCTGTACATTAGAGATCTCTCATCCCCCTTTCCAGATAGCTGTAGATGGTTCACTTCTAGAGCAAAGCTTTGTATTAGGAGAGTTTAACCAGACAGTTGATTTAAAGGTCTTACCTCTCACAGGGCATAACCAGACCACTGAGCTAAAAATCTTAGCTCTCACATGGCTAGCCTACATACTAGGTGAGGTAGATGAGAGATGTAGGGAACTGACAGAAGGAAACTCTCATTACATAGGAAAACTTTTCCTTTCTAATATGTGTTTGCTACCCATTTTGAACCAGATTGTAAGACCATCCAAGCAGGGGTTATTAGGAACCAAAAGTGAGTTTGTAATTTTAAATTCCATGGTTTTGGTGAGGAAACATTTTGTAAATTAATTGCTATTAGGAAAATAAAACTTTATAATTCCTATTTTTTGGATAAAAAGACATGCATAAATTTTAAATTAAAATATTTGTAAATGTTTTAATACTGTATTTTCTTAGCATATTTTCAGAAACATCTTGGCGCATAATAATTATTACTTTGAGACTCATGTATTTGTGTTTGAAAGATTAAGAAATTGAGAAGTATTCACTGCTTTGTGTTTCTTATGTGTTTGTACAAATTGTAAGAGAATTAATCAGGGGCCAAGAGTACTGGAATAATGGCATTGAGTATAAACTACAAGTGAGATGGTTTCTAGTGATATTTTGTCTCTTTTCAAAATATTTTGCCTATCCTGCCCATCTTAATTTTCCTTTGAATGTATAAGTATGTTGCATTCTGGCTTGTATGTAGCGTTAAACTGAAAATTGTCAAATTTTTATATAAGAAAATGGTTGAAATAACATGTCTTACCAGTTATATCCTTATTTAGTGGGAAGACTTACAACCAGTTGTTAGAACCAGTTGTACAAATTGGTTTACAGTACTGAGAAATGATAAAAATAGTGTCCAAATTATTTGGTGCTACTTCAAACAACATTTGTTGTGATGTAAGTTGGTATGTAAAAGCAATTGCTTAAACAGATCTGATCAGTTTATATCATTTAACCATTTTCTCTATGATGGCAAGGCTGGATAACTTTTACTTCATTTATTTACATATGTTTTTATCTGAGGAATGTAACATGAAGAACAGTAAGTAGTATAAGTGAATTAAAATATTGTTTGTGTTCTCAAGTTTGATGCAAATTTGATGGAAACACAAAATACTGTTATATTTTCTGTTCAGTTGTGTAAATTGATTTCTACTCTCTTGTATTTATGACATCTGTCCTCTTTGATTGCATGGACAAATGCCACTGAATTGCTAATTGCAATGTACTCTAAATTTGTGCAGAACTTCTCTAGTGCTTTCAGTTAAAAAAATTGACAGACCTCAAGAATATAGCAAAGCATTCAAGCATATGTCACATTGCACTGTGAATTATCAAAATTTGTAATTGAAAAACATTTTAAACCCAAATATTCCTATAGGTTACTTCAATCATCACTAAAGGCTGTCACTTACTCTAATATCTATATCAGTATCTGCTGTGGGATTATATATGTGGATGAATGAAATGCTGGAATTTATTTTTTTCTTTACCTGTCACATCTGATGATTTTGCAATGGTGGTTGTGCCAATGTTTTACATGTATTAATTTATTCTTTAGACACATGGCATAAACTTTCCTAGTAATACAATTTAGTGGATAAGTCATTTGGCAGTGCTTTGAGGCCTAAGTGTGTGTGTATTACTTTTAGCAAGTTGTGCATGTATTCATACTATGTATGTGTACTGTATTGTATATATTATTTCTTTGTATGTAAAAACTGTAATGAGATATATATATATTTGATTGTTGAACTAGGCAACTAGTAGCACTTTACATGAGACTAATGGTGGAAAGTGTATTTGAACCGCCCAAGTATAAATGTAGGTGTAATTCTTAAGATTTGGTCCACTGCATCTGATTGGTGCTGAGCTTCCACTGGAATTGTAATATTTAAATTAGTTATACTGTACATGTATGTTGACTATACACAGAGTTAAGTTATTAACTCAAGTTAGTTAATAACTAACTGTGAAATTCATCATTCATGCTATGCATTTTGTTTATATATACATATATCTCTCTCTTTCTCTCCAGAAAGGTTGTCTTCCGCACTTGACAGTTTGAGCCGTTTTATCATAGCTTGTGTACTTAAACACTCAGTCAGGTATTTTCTCAATATGAAGTGGATGTACATGAAATTATTGATAGTAATTTTAACTTAATATCTTGAAAAAAATTACCATAGCTGTTTTGCAGTAAAATTTAGATACTTTAACTTTCAGTCTACCAATTTGTCCGTTAAAAAATTGCTGTAGTTTTAAAAGTCATCAGATTGGTGCCTTCTCATTTTTTTTAGCTTACGATTCTTGGTTTTCCAAAGTTGAAAAGCACTTTTATGAAGAGGGAAAGAGAAAGCCAGTGATTAGTCATCCAATAGGCTTATATATTTCAAAAGCTAATTGCATAGTCAAGTACTTGAAACCACAACACAGTGGAAATGACAATGTGCATGTGAATATATACATAAATATATACTGTATTAGTATATATGTATGTAAAACTCCCTCTTGATTATTGTATTATACTGCTGGAATGAACTTTTTGCATAAGCCATAGAAAGGTTGTATATGAATATATACATAAATATATACTGTATTAGTATATATGTACGTAAAACTCCCTCTTGATATATGTATATATATGCTGAATGAACTTTTAGCATAAGCCATAGAAAGGTTGTATAAATTGCATAAAATATGTGCAGGAAAGTGATTCTTATATGTACAGTATACAATAAATAAATTTTCTGATGATTTTCTTTTATATTTTCCATGCTGTTTTAGAAGTGATTAGCCTCTCTGGCTGATGAATTTGTCCTGACCATCTAAGGATAAAGGACAGATTTTATGGCATAATAGTTTTTGTATTAAAAATAAGTGGAACATTCTTCACCAGAAAAATTATAGCGTTTACTGTAGGTCAATTTTAGACAGGATATGATGGAGTAAGGCTTGGTTGGTGCAAGAAAAAACTATGAGATGGCAATGTGGTATTTTTCTAACCCAGAGTGGTCCAGTTTATAATTTTTTAAGCCTTGGTCCTGTTGACAACCACAGCAAGAAAAATTATCAAAATTTTGACTGTAGATGGTTTCGGTGGAGGTTGGAGTCGGACAGGATGCTTCTCAACCCTTAGAACTGGACTACATGAAGTGATCAAGTGAAGGAAACTTCCAAGTCACACCTTTCCTGCAATGCTGAGCCTAATCTCAGCAGACTAATAATACACTCAATTCAATTGAGTGTATTATTCTATTGGATCTCAAAGGAGAGCTAATGATACTGTTAACCTTCCCTGGTCTGTGCCCTTTGGAGAATGGGAGTCCACTTGGATGGAACCACTTTAGTATGACTTAAATCCTAAATGAAAAGTATAAAATAGGAATGACAAGGAATGTGGTTACAGAAAAACACAGCCTGTACGTATTTGCAATGTATCTTGCAAATTCAGTCATACCAATAAAAAGTTGCCCCATATCAGAAATCATTCCATAGACCTGGGGTGTCTGTGCCCTGAAACCGTGAAGGTTGGTGTTACAGCTATCAAACCCTAAATGGCGTATGTGTCAGTGCCCTCAGCTCTTGAAGGACAATCTCCTAAGTGTCCTTAACACGTAAAGGAAGTGTGTTTGTGCTGTCAACCCCTGAAGGATGTGTTAATGTTCTCAGTCCCTTAAGGATGTTAGCACTCAAATTTGGGAAGAAATATGTGTTAGTGGCCTCAGATCCCTAAGGATGCATGTGACCACCCTCAGTCCCACCAGGGACATTTGTGTAAGTGCCCTTAACTACTAAAGGATATGTGTTAGTGCTCCTGAGCCCTGAATGATGAGTGTTAGCACTCAACTGCTGAAGAATATGTGTTAGTGCTCTCAACACCATAAGGATATGTATTAGTAATACTCTCAAACCTTAAAGGTTGTGTCTTAGGACTCTCCAACCCTCAAGGATATGTGTTAACATCCTCAACACCTTAAGGAAATGTGTTAGTCCTCTCAACACCTAAAGAATAAGTATTAACACCCTCAACCCTTGAAACAGGTGTGTTAGCAACCTCAACCCCTGAAGAGTATGTGTTAACACCATCAACACTTTAAAAAAATGTTTTAGCACCCTCAACCACTAAAGAGTGTGTGTTAACACCCTCATAACATTAAGGAATTGTCTTAACACCCTCAAAACCTCAAGGAAATGTGTTAAAACACCCTCAACACCTCAAGGAAATGTGTTAACACCCTCAACACCTCAAGGAAATGGTTGTTAGAACTTTCAACTGTTGAAAGACGTGTGTTAGCACTCTCAACCACTGGAGGAAATCTATTAACACCTCAAACCCTAAAAAGTATGTGTTAACACCCTTAACTCATGACTATTAACAACAATAAAGGTTATGAATATGTACAACCTGAGTAAATAGGTTTAACAACTGGTGAACAAACGTAAGTTCAAAAAAACGGGAAGTATATTCCGAGAAGAAACACTAGTACTAAATATATAACACGGGGAATAATAATCTTGTTGTTGTGGTTTCTTAAAACGGCTATGGAAGATGAATTAGCGGATAACACGAGAGAGAAAAAACCAGGTGAAAAAAAACCACGATGTCAATCTGTAACTTAATAACCTCATATTTTTGCACCCGGCCGAGAGTCATTTATATGCAAATCAGGAAACTGAAAATCAAAGCGGCAATTACTCGAAAGTAAATATGCAAATTGGTAACAGATAGTATCAGTGTTTATTATTTTCACACATAGGTTGGTCACATGCGGTCTTTATCATCACAAATATAGGTACATGCAAAAAGGTAACTTGTTCAAAAATGAGAAAAAACTATTGGAAATGATAAGAAATGTTGTACAATAAAATGAAACTCATGAAACAGCATTTTACTACGACAAACGCATGCGCGCACACACTTACGTACACACAAATATATTATATATATATATATATATATATATATATATATAGATATATATATTATAATATAGATATATATATATATAGTATATATATATATATACATTATATAGATAATAATATATTATATAATCTGTATATGATATATATTGTACATATATATATAATATATATATATATATTATATATTATTAGATATATGATATTTGGTCTGGGGGAGCTGTAAGGTTTATCTACTGAGGAGTAGCACTTTATTATACCAGGGAGTTGAGCATTGTTGGATGAGTACATACGCATGAAGTAGTTTGTGTGGACAAGAATAAAACTTAAAACTTAACCCATGCTTAAAATCAAGTAACTACTTAAAATTTAATGCAACAAAAATGTCTGTAAAACACACATTATTTTCATTTTCAGCTCAATTTCAAGTCTAGGTAAAAGCTCTCTACTAGATGACGTAATCAAACAGCAGAACGCTCCAACTAAAATGTCGCCAGGGGCCATAGTTGTTAAACTTTAATTTGTTTTAGTCTTAACTACTAAACTATTTCAAGGCCCATAACACCCTCCTTTTTTAATATAACTAATGAACTAGGCTTCTGATTAATGTGAAACCGAAACCACCAGAGTTTGAGACACCGACCTAATTAAGACAAATGGATTCAAGCATCTACTCCGCATTACTGTCTTACTTTATATCGAGAAATGTCATCTCAATTTTGTGTGCATGGTGAGAACGGAAATTAAGACCTGGCAACTAGGCAGAATGACTTGTGTCGACCATGACGTTGGGGCCCCGTGACGTTTACACCTGCTACGCCCTCCCTTTCTGTATGGTATCATTATATCAGTACAAGAAATTATATATTATATATATATATATATATATATATTATATATATATATATATATATATATATATATATATATATATATTTTTTTTTTTTTTTTTGATAGAGATAAGGTGTTTTTATTTTTCAATACAGGTATGCAGTCATTAGTGTGTTGAAGTTATGGAATGAAAAAATGTTTGGTCTGGCAAAGTTTAAATTGGTCATATTATTTTATTATTCTCTGATTTCAATAACGTCACGAAAGTAATTTTAGATAAAGAGTTTAATCGTGCTATATGTGAATTGATTATTGGTGAATATAATTGTTGAGGGTGCGCACATATGATCATTATAAATATTTAATATGGCTGAGGATTGGATGGAGGTGAAAGGATAGTAATACTTTATTAACAAAAAGTGTAGGTATTGTACATAAATAGTAGTATAGCAGCTAACATTTTAATGAATAAAGTTACAAGACTGAAGTAGAATATATATACATATATAAGTAAATAAATAAATAAATATATATATATATATATATATATATAATAAATATATATATATATATATATAGATATATATATATTCACTCTTTATTACCCCCCAAAACTGTCTTAAATAAAGTCTTCCTCTTTGTCGTCACTGGCGAGACTAATGATGATGGGATGCACACTGTCATGGATATTATCTGATGGCCAGTACTCTCTCTCAAAGTATTCAGAGCACCGAACAGCATTTGCCTACGCGTCCTCTGTCACACACAACTTTGCTTCATTCTATCTTGCATTGAGGTCCGTTCGTGTAAAATGGTGAAGGGATGATCGAATGTACTTCTTCATGACACCCCATACTTGCTCATTAGCATTTAGCTCTGGGTGTGCTGGTGGTAGCCGCACTACTTCATGACCCCACAGGCGAATGGTATTGCCCACTGTGAATCTGGGAGGTGGTCGATTTTCCTTGCATATTTTGAGCAATTCAGGTCGCAAAGCGTGTGGTGGGTATGTGATATTACGCATCTGGAACCATTTTATTAGATCGCCTTTTTTGGTGCCAGAAGTTGAACAGTGGCTCTCCTCTGTAAGGTGACTGTGGCAAGGAGTGTTGTCGATGACGAGAACTGATGGCTCTTCTATTGATGGTAGTAATTTGGTTATCAGCCATCGCTCGAAGAGTTCGGCGTTCATTTCGCCATGGTAGTCCCCACTACTATTCTTAGCTGTATAGCAAAGGAATGAATCTTCAATAAAGCCCTTGTTGGTACCAGCTGCTACCACGACAAAGCGTTCACTATCTCCTGTCGGCTATATGTGGTAGTTGTGGATGGTTGAGTTGTGTCCACCCATTCTTTGTTGTGGCTCATCCTTGTAGTGAACCATGTCTCGTCTAAATAGACCACCTGTCTTCTTTCCTCATGAGACTGTTTGAGAGCCCTGAGAGCACGGATCCTTTTACATACTATGTCTAAGGACTCTTTTCTAGCATACATTTTTCGCTGTTTCGTCTTATATCGAAAAACCATCTTGTGAAGTACTCTCCAAAACGAAGTTTCCGATGTGCCTTCAGGTAATATTCCTTCCTTCTTGAGTTCTCTTGTCAGAGTAGTAATTGTAAAGGTATCCTTTGACAAGAACTTGTTGTGAACATATCGACGAATTGTACCAATGGTAAAAGAGTCGAACACATCTTCAACTGGCTGTGTGGAGTGAAACTCTACTGAATCTGATGAGGGCGGTGCTAATGGTGATGGCAATGGAGCTCTTGATGGCGATGGAGCTCTGATAGTGCTGGCGATGAGGGTGGTGATGGTAATGGGACTGGTGATGGTGTTGGAGTTGGTTGTCCTGCAATTGGCCGTGAATGTGTGGTGCTCCTGACCATCTGACGAACGGCATTCCTAGTCATATCCATGACATCAGCAACTCGGTCATACGGTCTGTTTGGGTAAAAAAATATTTGTTCTCGTGTAATTATCTATCGAACAACCGCTCTTTTTATCTCTTTATATATATATATATAAATATATATATATATATATATATATATATATATAAAGAGAGAGAGAGAGAGAGAGAGTGAATCTGATAATGCAAAATATTCAACTATACATGTCCGTGATGGTATGCCATTAAACATGACAACATGATACCAACCTATTCAATCCCATCTTCAGTTTATTGTTGTCTTGTTCCCTCTTGTAGAATGTTAAGAGTCGCATCACAAAAGTATTACGACAACCTTGTGGACAATGGTGAAGCATTCTAGACATGATATAAAATGCCAATAGTAGGCAGTAAGCAAGGTGTCAGCAGGAGCCCTTGTCAATGCCTGTATCTAAAGGCCTGTCCACACGAGTGGGCCTGATCGGCGTGCTCCGGGGTTGACGGGCAAATTCTGGCGGACTTACCCGTGAATGTTGTCCACACAGGTGAGGCGATGGAGAGGTGGGCGTGCCCGACGATGCCAGTAGTGTGTTCAGTGCGGTACGATAAACATGGTGCCTACCGCAAAAAAAGATATTGTGTAGCATGATAATTGCTTTGTGTGTGATGAAAAAAGAAAAAAAAAATAAGCGAATATGATGCAAAGAATGGCTCGGTAAAAGAAATGCATATGGTTAACGTACGTCTGCCAGGGTCTAAGCTCAAGCCATCGGGCACCACCATGGTGACTTTGCTACAAGACCCATCGGGCAATTTGGCGGTTTGCCTGTCAAGTGTGCCCGTTACAGGGGAAGTCCGCCGATCAGGCCCGATCGTGTGGACAGGCCTTACAGACTTGTACCTTCTCTAGCACGATCACCTCTCTGACTGGCGTCTGCTATCCGAGATTTTTATTTTTTTTCTTCTTTTTCGTAAGAATTACCTATTAATCAAATAATAAACAAAAGTGAGGCTAAAAATGAGTTTATTCAAGCATAATAACTAATCAGTATCTTTAATTCCATCAAAGAGCAGTATAATTCACTACAACTTATATATTATTTGATAACCATACAGAAATGGGGCCGTGGCAGGTGTAAACGTCACGGGTCCCCACGTCATGGTCGACACACGTCGTTTTGCGCTTAGTTGCCAGGTCTTAATTTCCGTTCTCGCCATGCCCACAAAATTGAGATGACATTTCTCGATTTAAAGTAAGACAATAGTGCGGAGTAGGTGCTTGAATCCATTTTTCTCAATTAGGTCGGTGTTTCAAACTCTGGTGGTTTCGGTTTCACATTAATCAGAAGCCTAGTTCATTAGTTATATTAAAAAAGGAGGGTGTTATGGGCCTTAAAAATAGTTAGTAGTGTTGTGTTAGAGTGTATACGCGTGATTCTGAGCTTTCTTCAAGACTGTTCCAGATGGATTTGCATATATTTGTCCAGTGTAGATAGAATACCGCCTTCGAGATGTCAAACCAATAGGAAAAATGCATGTCGGATAAGCCTATATTGCCCAAGCAGTAATCCTTGCGATACAGCAACTCATGAACCGGTTACCAGAACTGGAATGTGTTATTAAATGAATACCGTCATAAAGAGAGATGGTAACGAATGCTATAAACGAACTAGTAGCTATTTAAGGTTACTGAAACTGCAATCACAAGGAGGTGGCGTGGTTTGGCTGTTGGATAAAGAGCAAAGGAAAATGAAAACAGAACATGAAACGATGGTAAATAGACCATGGGAATTCATCGATGCTCATCACAACGTTATTAGATGCAGTAAACAGAAAGGAACCACCAATGAAATACTGTTAGTAATATTATTTTTTAATCATATGCATTTGAGTCGTACGTATCCTGTTTACGACCAGATAATTATAGGCTATATACATTTTTTCGGACATAATAGGCCTATAGGCCACTCTGTTAATTTCGCGAGGTTGAAAAATGAATATTAAATTGGCCGTTATATATTTATGTATATTATTATTATTTATATTATATATATACTATATACAAAATGTATGAGTATATAACAATAGAGTATGTATGTATAATTTCCAGGTAGACAAATTAAGCAATCACTCGTTGAAATATGCATATAGGCCTATTGCCATCGAACCTAACCCTTGTGTGTCACGAAATAACGTTTATAAAACTGATGAAAACGAATGTCTTGAGCTATCCTTGCATTATTTTGAAGAGTATAGTAAGTCTAGCTAGATTTAATAGTTTGCAAATAGCATTATAAAAGCGTCAACGATTATTACCGTTCTTGAACCTGCCAGCCATGCAGTGAGATAAAGCTTTTATCTCTCGATTAAAAACAGGACAGTCTGTAAAAAAACGTCTTGTCATTACTTTCATTTGCCATGAGTGACAAACTGGGACTTAAGTCTCCTATTTCGACGTGATTCAGATGTCACAAATGCTTCGTTAATCCATTATAACAGTCGGTTATCCTAGGCGTAACTGCATTGTGAAACGAGACCTTTTTAAGGTTAGGTATAGGTTAGGTTCAAGACTACTTCCCCAGGGTTAGGTAGGGCTAGTTGACAGGTGGTGCCTTGGGTGAGGTTAGGTTACTGCAATTCCACGTTTTTCACTCATTCCTTCATTCACTTAACCCAAAAACCCAAGTGTCCTCTGGAAGAAGAAACTGGGTTGCCTTAGCTTGTTATTTCTGATGGAAATTGTTTTGGTTAAACGATTAGGAAAATGTGTATACAATGCAATACAGTCTGACTGGGGAAATGCTAGATCAATTTAAGGAAGACTATAGACACTACAATGAAAATAATTTTTATATAAGAAACAAACAACGTACTATATATTAAAAGGATAAAATCAATTCGATAATGTATTGTTGAGACGTCAGAAAACCCTGTATTTGTCGTTAGGAGTTATCCGAGCCATATAGGACTAGGCTTCCTTGTAGAAGATGTAATCACGTACCGTCCTTTTGGGTGGGCGGGGGGAGGGGGGTATGCCGTAAGTTTGAGACATTAACCTGTAGCTGTTGCTATTTTGGCTTGAGTAATTACTTACTCGCAAGGGAGTAATTTATTTTTTGCATTAAACTGAACCAGTTTAGAGAGCCTTCAGTGTTTACGATTTTTATTCCGCTGTTCATTTGCCTCCTCATCTTCTTTTCCTGTCAACTAATGACTCCTCCCATCTCCGGGAAATGTCTAGTAATTATCTAAGACGAAACTTATTATGCCGGGCGGATTCTAATCAGATTCTCGGTAATCTTCCAGTTTTAAGAATCGCTAATTTTTTACGAAGCAAAGTTTCCACACTCCTATCAACGCCGGAGAGAATCTTGGAGTGATGGCGATTGGGAATTCGGGATTTTGTGATGGGAATCACAATTGGGAATCCGAGAGTGAGTGTTAAGTGAGTATAATGTGTGAGTGTGTGTGTGTGTGCATTTCTAAAGTTTCTCTCCATTTATATCTGTACGGTCCCAGTTGGAGTTTTATGATTTTGTTCATGCTTATAATCAGGGGTTGATATTACGTTTGGTGTGTCCACATATATACAGTAAATAATATATATATATATATATATCTATATATCTATTATATATATATATATAATCTGGTAATTTTTTAAAAATGTACTGGTAAGTCTAAGCACTCTCTGAGCTTATAATCCAGTAGAAACTGAGCTTCAGTGCTTTAACCAGTAATGCCGGAATCTGATATCCTCTGGGTCTAAGATTTCTGTTAAAACGACAGTGAAGAAGAAAAGGGAACTCTAAAACATTTAAAAAAATATTCGTGAATTGTGCGTAAAGAGGTTTGTTGTCGCCAGAAGCCACCAGATAAATCAGAATATTTATGAGAGAAGAAAGAGAAGAAGCTGAAGACATCATTTCGTGGATTGTTTTTAACCGCTCGCTCGGTAGCTCGTCTTCTGTTTGTTGACGTTCGCTCTCGTTAGGGAACGATAAACTCTTTGGTGTTTTCTCCTTCTCTCTTGAGTTTATTTTAAATAATAATTTTCATTTTGAGAAAAAGTAAACGTTACCGTGACGTGTTTTCACTGCTTTGTCAGAATTGAGTCTTCAACTATATTCCGTTTTATTTGAATGAATACACACACGCAAACACACACACGTCTTGGGTAAAAGTACAAACACGAACATAAAGCTTTAGTCTCAGACTCGGCGCCCAGCATTCCAATTTAAATGACGTACATAATTATCATTTGGGTGTAGAGTATCACAAAGGAAAGATATCATGATTATTTAGTTCTAAACTTTTTAAGTAAAGTAGCTTTAATTCTACCGTATGTAATGAAGTCGAGAGAGATTTCAGTTGTTACCCTGAAACTAAACAGGAAAAATTTAAATAAAGAAGAAAATAGTTGAGAGAGAAAGAGTATGTTCTTTATTTGAACGAATAGGGATTTTATTATCGTTCTTTTGTTATACTTTATACATTTATCATTTTTCTCGCATACAACTTTTAGTACTCAAGGGTTTAAGAAGAATTTCGAAGACTATAAGATGATTTGCTGTATATTTTGAATACTTCTTTAAAAAATGTTGCAGCTAATTTGGTTGCCATAAAAATTCACGCAGCGTAGGCTAATAGTACTAGCTATTTAGACACAAGTGAGTTTACATTAGTTATATCGAACACAAGCTCGTGTATTACCACATAATTGGTTATATAAATACAAACATGTGCTTAGTTATAGATTATATACACACAAACCTCTATCAGTAAGTACAGATTAGTTATATACACACACAAACCCATATAAGTAAGTACAGATTAGTTATAAATACAAACAAACCCATGTAAGTAAGTACAGATTAGTTATATGGGCACAAACCCATATAAGTAAGTACAGATTAGTTCCATATACACACAAACCCACATAAGTAAGTACAGATTAGTTATGTATACACGCAAACCCATGTAAGTATAGATTAGTTATAAATACACACAAACCCATTTAAGTAAGGACAAATTAGTTATAAATACAAACAAACCCATGTAAGTAAGTACAGATTAGTTATATGGGCACAAACCCATATAAGTAAGTACAGTTTAGTTCCATATACACACAAACCCACATAAGTAAGTACAGATTAGTTATATATACACGCAAACCCATATAAGTAAGTGCAGAGTAGTTATAAATACACACAAACCCATGTAAGTACAGATTAGTTATATATACACACAACCCCATATAAGTAAGTACAGATTATTTATAAATGCACACAAACCCATACAAGTAAGTACAGATGAGTTATATGGGCGCTAACACGCATGCGCGTGTGTGTAGGCGCATACAACTAAGATCTCGCTCCTAACAAAAGAAAAATTATTATTAAGGAAAAGATCTCTTTGCCAGAGAACGAGAATAGATACTAGTTCCTCGCACTGTAAAAGCACATCGCAGTGACAGCGAAGATCGTAAACACTGAACTGTATGTATGGAGGAGGCCAGTGACATTTCAGGTCGTGTGACGCGCAAGGTAGAAAGACCCCAAACTGAAATAGATCAGGCTTTGGTGTATATATATAAGCTGACCGTACGTACGTACGTACGCGCTGGTTCTTCGTGCGTGCAATGGCGGAAGTTGTGTATTATTATTATTGTTATTATTATTATTATTATTATTATTATTATTATTATTATTATTATTATTATTAGTAAAGAAAATGCTCTTAGCAGCACGAGTCTTGCAATGGAGTAACTAATCCACAGATATTTATATGTGAGTATATTTCAAGATAAATCGGTACAGAATGCTCTTGAGAAACTTCGATTATCTCTCTCTCTCTCTCTCTCTCTCTCTCTCTCTCTCTCTCTCTCTCTCTCTCCTTTTAACGTTAACAAAACAAGAGAAGTTATCTATAAACTAAGAACCCGGTGGTCAAGCGAAGTTCAGGCAATACCGTCTTTGTCTGACGAAACAACTCGCCCCCTTCTCACCCCCCCCCCCCCCCCCCCCCCCCGCCCCCCCCCCCCCCCCCGCACCGCCCCCAAGTCGTCTGGAACGTCGTCTAACTGGTCCTTGGCCCAATGGGGGTCGTTCTGCAAGAAACCATGTCACTTGAACGGGAAGAAAGAGATGCAACCCGTAGCATCAGATGTGGTTGAGGAGACAGCATTATCATAATGGGTCTTCATTCTCAAATCCTGTTTAACGTATTTCCCGGAAATATGAATTATTGATGAATTTATCTTCTTGCGTCGAGTTGATTTTTATTGCCTTTCATAGATAAACCACTACTCTTCTTATGTCAACATCTTTGCTATAAAAATGACTATAAATTCTACCTAATTCATGCAGTGGTCAGGATTAAGACTGTAACTAACTAACACATTGGTTTTCGCGTGTAACTTTTATGCTCTAATTAACTTGAAATATATAGGTACATATACATAACTGTAGATTTGCTTATCCATTATTATTATTATTATTATTATTATTATTATTATTATTATTATTATTATTATTATTATTATTATTATTGTTGTTGTTGTTGTTGTTATTATTATTATTATTCAGACTGGAACAAGCCCACCACACGGGCTAATTAATGCCTTGGGATTCAAGCTTCCAAAAAATATGGTGTTCATTTCAAAGAATTAACAGAAAGATGAGATCATTTATTACAAAAGACAAAGTGAATTTAAAGAATCAATATAAAATAAATATATATATTTAAATGTAATTAAATGATTAAAATACGAGGGCAGTTGCTTTAGTACAGTAATGCATTGCATCTTCGCATTTGAACTTTAGTGGTTCCAGTAGTAAAGTTATGATAATTCTTTCTATTGCGGTTAACGGGTATTTGATCAGGCTCGTATATTCTCAATAATTTTGACTTTTGATCTTTTAGCTCTATGTTAATATTATACCACCTATCCTTCAGTTAACCTGATTTGGTTATTCATCTATAGATACTGTACACTCGGCGGTATGATTCACGCCCGATTAGATTCGTAAATCAGAATGTGCTACTTATTTCTTCACAGTCACCTGTAGCGGAGAAAACGCGAATTATTTCGGTTTCGATAAAAATAAAAATCTGTATATATTCACAGGCAAGGAGTGACTTCATAGGTTTGTTTAATGATGGAGAATAGCAAAGATAATGAACTCAAGGGTTAATCGTCTATCCGCCAAGTTTTTTCTTACCCAGCCATTTTACTCTGGATGTCCATTCTTTCGTCTGTGTTCCTTTAATAGAATTTCCATACGATTGTTTGAAAATGTATTCTTTTTTAATTGCCTTTTAAGTGATTTTTATTAGAAGCTCGCTAAAGCATTATCGTATTTCATTTTTTTAATTTACATTGTATTCAGATGAATCAAATTTTGTATTTGGAAACTGACCCACCAACGAATGTCTTAATACCACACCACTTGTCCTTTTCCCTTATAACCTTCAGAGAGAATATTGAAATAAAGAACAAACTCATAACACGGAAATATTTTACGTCATTTATTCAAAGTGGAATAGAGAGAGAGAGAGAGAGAGAGAGAGAGAGAGAGAGAGAGAGCCTGCATAATAAACATAACTTTGAAACCAATGCAGTTGAGAGAGAGAGAGTGATATATTAAGACATAGCCTGCATAATAGACATAGGTTTGAAACCAATGCAGTTGAGAGAGAGAGATAGATATATTAAGACATAGCCTGCATAATAGACATAGCTTTGAAACAGATGCAGTTGAGAGAGAAAAAGAGAGAGTAAGATATAGCTTGCAAATAATAGAAATAGCTTTGAAACCAATGCAGTTGAGAGAGAGAAAGATAGATATATTAATACAAAGCCTGCATAATAGACATAACTTTGAAACCAATGCAGTTGAGAGAGAGAGAGAGAGAGAGAGGAGAGAGAGAGAGAGAGAGAGAGATATGTTAAGACATAACCTGCATAATAGACATAGCTTTGAAACCAATGCAGTTGAGAGAAAGTAAGACATAGCCTGTATAACAGAATAGCTTTGAAACCGATGCAGTTAAGAGAGAGAAAGAGAGAGTAAGACGTAGCCTGCATAATAGACATAGCTTTGAAACCGATGCAGTTGAGAGAGAGAAAGAGAGAGTAAGACACAGCCAGCATAATAGACATAGCTTTGAAACCGATGCAGTTGAGAGAGAGAGAGAGAGAGAGAGAGAGAGTGAGTAAGACACAGCCTGCATAATAGACATAGCTTTGAAACCGATGTAGTTGAGAGAAAGAGAGAGAGTGAGTAAGACACAGCCTGCATAATAGACATAGCTTTGAAACCGATGTAGTTGAGAGAAAGAGAGAGAGAGAGTAAGACACAGCCTGCATAATAGACATAGCTTTGAAACCGATGCAGTTAAGAGAGAGAAAGAGAGAGTAAGACACTGCCTGCATAATAGACATAGCTATGAAACCGATGCAGTTAAGAGAGAGAAAGAGAGAATAAGACACTGCCTGCATAATAGACATAGCTATGAAACCGATGCAGTTAAGAGAGAGAAAGAGAGAGTAAGACACAGCCTGCATAATAGACATAGCTTTGAAACCGAAGGAAGTGAGAGAGAGAAAGAGAGAGTAAGACACAGCCTCGCATAATAGACATAGCTTTGAAACCGATGCAGTTAAGAGAGAGAAAGAGAGAGACACACAGCCTGCATAATAGACATAGCTTTGAAACCGATGCATTTGAGAGAGAGAAAGAGAGAGTAAGACACTGCCTGCATAATAGACATAGCTTTGAAACCGATGCATTTGAGAGAGAGAAAGAGAGAGTAAGACACAGCCTGCATAATAGACATAGCTTTGAAACCGATGCAGTTAAGAGAGAGAAAGAGAGAGTAAGACACTGCCTGCATAATAGACATAGCTATGAAACGGATGCAGTTGAGAGAGAGAAAGAGAGAGTAAGACACTGCCTGCATAATAGACATAGCTATGAAACGGATGCAGTTGAGAGAGAGAAAGAGAGAGTAAGACACAGCCTGCATAATAGACATACTTTTGAAACCGATGCAGTTGAGAGAGAGAAAGAGAGAGTAAGACACAGCCTGCATAATAGACATAGCTTTGAAACCGATGCAGTTGAGAGAGAGAAAGAGAGAGTAAGACACAGCCTGCATAATAGACATAGCTTTGAAACCGATGCATTTGAGAGAGAGAAAGAGAGAGTAAGACACTGCCTGCATAATAGACATAGCTTTGAAACCGATGCATTTGAGAGAGAGAAAGAGAGAGTAAGACACAGCCTGCATAATAGACATAGCTTTGAAACCGATGCAGTTAAGAGAGAGAAAGAGAGAGTAAGACACAGCCTGCATAATAGACATAGCTTTGAAACCGATGCATTTGAGAGAGAGAAAGAGAGAGTAAGACACAGCCTGCATAACAGACATAGCTTTGAAACCGATGCATTTGAGAGAGAGAAAGAGAGAGTAAGACACAGCCTGCATAATAGACATAGCTTTGAAACCGATGCAGTTGAGAGAGAGAAAGAGAGAGTAAGACACAGCCTGCATAATAGACATAGCTTTGAAACCGATGCATTTGAGAGAGAGAAAGAGAGAGTAAGACACTGCCTGCATAATAGACATAGCTTTGAAACCGATGCATTTGAGAGAGAGAAAGAGAGAGTAAGACACAGCCTGCATAATAGACATAGCTTTGAAACCGATGCAGTTAAGAGAGAGAAAGAGAGAGTAAGACACTGCCTGCATAATAGACATAGCTATGAAACCGATGCAGTTAAGAGAGAGAAAGAGAGAGTAAGACACTGCCTGCATAATAGACATAGCTATGAAACCGATGCAGTTAAGAGAGAGAAAGAGAGAGTAAGACACAGCCTGCATAATAGACATAGCTTTGAAACCGATGCAGTTGAGAGAGAAAAAGAGAGAGTAAGACACAGCCTGCATAATAGACATAGCTTTGAAACCGATGCAGTTGAGAGAGAGAAAGAGAGAGTAAGACACAGCCTGCATAATAGACATAGCTTTGAAACCGATGCATTTGAGAGAGAGAAAGAGAGAGTAAGACACAGCCTGCATAATAGACATAGCTTTGAAACCGATGCAGTTAAGAGAGAGAAAGAGAGAGTAAAAGACTGCCTGCATAATAGACATAGCTATGAAACCGATGCAGTTAAGAGAGAGAAAGAGAGAGAGTAAGACACTGCCTGCATAATAGACATAGCTATGAAACCGATGCAGTTAAGAGAGAGAAAGAGAGAGTAAGACACAGCCTGCATAATAGACATAGCTTTGAAACCGATGCAGTTGAGAGAGAGAAAGAGAGAGTAAGACACAGCCTGCATAATAGACATAGCTTTGAAACCGATGCATTTGAGAGAGAGAAAGAGAGAGTAAGACACAGCCTGCATAATAGACATAGCTTTGAAACCGATGCATTTGAGAGAGAGAAAGAGAGAGTAAGACACAGCCTGCATAATAGACATAGCTTTGAAACCGATGCAGTTAAGAGAGAGAAAGAGAGAGTAAGACACTGCCTGCATAATAGACATAGCTATGAAACCGATGCAGTTAAGAGAGAGAAAGAGAGAGTAAGACACAGCCTGCATAATAGACATAGCTTTGAAACCGATGCAGTTGAGAGAGAGAAAGAGAGAGTAAGACACAGCCTGCATAATAGACATAGCTTTGAAACCGATGCAGTTGAGAGAGAGTAAGACACAGCCTGCATAATAGACATAGCTTTGAAACCGATGCAGTTGAGAGAGAGAAAGAGAGAGTAAGACACAGCCTGCATAATAGACATAGCTTTGAAACCGATGCATTTGAGAGAGAGAAAGAGAGAGTAAGACACAGCCACCATAACAGACATAGCTTTGAAACCGATGCAGTTGAGAGAGAGAAAGAGAGAGTAAGACGTAGCCTGCATAATAGACATAGCTTTGAAACCGATGCAGTTGAGAGAGAGAAAGAGAGAGTAAGACACAGCCTGCATAATAGACATAGCTTTGAAACCGATGCATTTGAGAGAGAGAAAGAGAGAGTAAGACACAGCCTGCATAACAGACATAGCTTTGAAACCGATGCATTTGAGAGAGAGAAAGAGAGAGTAAGACACAGCCTGCATAATAGACATAGCTTTGAAACCGATGCATTTGAGAGAGAGAAAGAGAGAGTAAGACGTAGCCTGCATAATAGACATAGCTTTGAAACCGATGCAGTTGAGAGAGAGAAAGAGAGAGTAAGACACAGCCTGCATAATAGACATAGCTTTGAAACCGATGCATTTGAGAGAGAGAAAGAGAGAGTAAGACGTAGCCTGCATAATAGACATAGCTTTGAAACCGATGCAGTTAAGAGAGAGTAAGACACTGCCTGCATAATAGACATAGCTTTGAAACCGATGCAGTTGAGAGAGAGAAAGAGAGAGTAAGACACAGCCTGCATAATAGACATAGCTTTGAAACCGATGCAGTTGAGAGAGAGAAAGAGAGAGTAAGACACAGCCTGCATAATAGACATAGCTTTGAAACCGATGCAGTTGAGAGAGAGAAAGAGAGAGTAAGACACAGCCTGCATAATAGACATAGCTTTGAAACCGATGCATTTGAGAGAGAGAAAGAGAGAGTAAGACACAGCCTGCATAATAGACATAGCTTTGAAACCGATGCATTTGAGAGAGAGAAAGAGAGAGTAAGACACAGCCTGCATAACAGACATAGCTTTGAAACCGATGCATTTGAGAGAGAGAAAGAGAGAGTAAGACGTAGCCTGCATAATAGACATAGCTTTGAAACCGATGCAGTTGAGAGAGAGAAAGAGAGAGTAAGACACAGCCTGCATAATAGACATAGCTTTGAAACCGATGCATTTGAGAGAGAGAAAGAGAGAGTAAGACACAGCCTGCATAACAGACATAGCTTTGAAACCGATGCATTTGAGAGAGAGAAAGAGAGAATAAGACGTAGCCTGCATAATAGACATAGCTTTGAAACCGATGCATTTGAGAGAGAGAAAGAGAGAGTAAGACACAGCCTGCATAACAGACATAGCTTTGAAACCGATGCAGTTGAAAGAGAGAAAGAGAGAGTAAGACGTAGCCTGCATAATAGACATAGCTTTGAAACCGATGCATTTGAGAGAGAGAAAGAGAGAGTAAGACGTAGCCTGCATAATAGACATAGCTTTGAAACCGATGCAGTTGAGAGAGAGAAAGAGAGAGTAAGACACAGCCTGCATAATAGACATAGCTTTGAAACCGATGCATTTGAGAGAGAGAAAGAGAGAGTAAGACGTAGCCTGCATAATAGACATAGCTTTGAAACCGATGCAGTTAAGAAGAGAGAGAGAGTAAGACACTGCCTGCATAATAGACATAGCTTTGAAACCGATGCAGTTGAGAAAGAGAAAGAGAGAGTAAGACGTAGCCTGCATAATAGACATAGCTTTGAAACCGATGCAGTTGAGAGACAGAAAGAGAGAGTAAGACGTAGCCTGCATAATAGACATAGCTTTGAAACCGATGCAGTTAAGAGAGAGAAAGAGAGAGTAAGACGTAGCCTGCATAATAGACATAGCTTTGAAACCGATGCAGTTGAGAGAGAGAAAGAGAGAGTAAGACGTAGCCTGCATAATAGACATAGCTTTGAAACCGATGCATTTGAGAGAGAGAAAGAGAGAGTAAGACACTGCCTGCATAATAGACATAGCTTTGAAACCGATGCATTTGAGAGAGAGAAAGAGAGAGTAAGACACAGCCTGCATAATAGACATAGCTTTGAAACCGATGCAGTTGAGAGAGAGAAAGAGAGAGTAAGACGTAGCCTGCATAATAGACATAGCTTTGAAACCGATGCAGTTGAGAGAGAGAAAGAGAGAGTAAGACACTGCCTGCATAATAGACATAGCTTTGAAACCGATGCAGTTGAGAGAGAGAAAGAGAGAGTAAGACACAGCCTGCATAATAGACATAGCTTTGAAACCGATGCAGTTGAGAGAGAGAAAGAGAGAGTAAGACGTAGCCTGCATAATAGACATAGCTTTGAAACCGATGCATTTGAGAGAGAGAAAGAGAGAGTAAGACGTAGCCTGCATAATAGACATAGCTTTGAAACCGATGCATTTGAGAGAGAGAAAGAGAGAGTAAGACGTAGCCTGCATAATAGACATAGCTTTGAAACCGATGCATTTGAGAGAGAGAAAGAGAGAGTAAGACGTAGCCTGCATAATAGACATAGCTTTGAAACCGATGCAGTTAAGAGAGAGAAAGAGAGAGTAAGACACTGCCTGCATAATAGACATAGCTTTGAAACCGATGCAGTTGAGAGAGAGAAAGAGAGAGTAAGACACAGCCTGCATAATAGACATAGCTTTGAAACCGATGCAGTTAAGAGAGAGAAAGAGAGAGTAAGACACAGCCTGCATAATAGACATAGCTTTGAAACCGATGCATTTGAGAGAGAGAAAGAGAGAGTAAGACGTAGCCTGCATAATAGACATAGCTTTGAAACCGATGCATTTGAGAGAGAGAAAGAGAGAGTAAGACGTAGCCTGCATAATAGACATAGCTTTGAAACCGATGCAGTTAAGAGAGAGAAAGAGAGAGTAAGACACTGCCTGCATAATAGACATAGCTTTGAAACCGATGCAGTTGAGAGAGAGAAAGAGAGAGTAAGACACAGCCTGCATAATAGACATAGCTTTGAAACCGATGCATTTGAGAGAGAGAAAGAGAGAGTAAGACACAGCCTGCATAATAGACATAGCTTTGAAACCGATGCAGTTGAGAGAGAGAAAGAGAGAGTAAGACACAGCCTGCATAATAGACATAGCTTTGAAACCGATGCATTTGAGAGAGAGAAAGAGAGAGTAAGACGTAGCCTGCATAATAGACATAGCTTTGAAACCGATGCATTTGAGAGAGAGAAAGAGAGAGTAAGACGTAGCCTGCATAATAGACATAGCTTTGAAACCGATGCATTTGAGAGAGAGAAAGAGAGAGTAAGACGTAGCCTGCATAATAGACATAGCTTTGAAACCGATGCAGTTGAGAGAGAGTAAGACATAACCTGCATAATAGAATAGCTTTGAAACCAATGCAGTTGAGAGAGAGAAAGAGAGAGTAAGACACAGCCTGCATAATAGACATAGCTTTGAAACCGATGCAGTTGAGAGAGAGAAAGAGAGAGAAAGACACAGCCTGCATAATAGACATAGCTTTGAAACCGATGCAGTTGAGAGAGAGAAAGAGAGAGTAAGACGTAGCCTGCATAATAGACATAGCTTTGAAACCGATGCAGTTGAGAGAGAGTAAGACATAACCTGCATAATAGAATAGCTTTGAAACCGATGCAGTTGAGAGAGAGAAAGAGAGAGTAAGACACAGCCTGCATAATAGACACAGCTTTGAAACCGATGCAGTTGAGAGAGAGTAAGACATAACCTACATAATAGAATAGCTTTGAAACCAATGCAGTTGAGAGAGAGAAAGAGAGAGTAAGACACAGCCTGCATAATAGACATAGCTTTGAAACCGATGCAGTTAAGAGAGAGAAAGAGAGAGTAAGACACAGCCTGCATAATAGACATAGCTTTGAAACCGATGCAGTTGAGAGAGAGTAAGACATAACCTGCATAATAGAATAGCTTTGAAACCGATGCAGTTGAGAGAGAGTAAGACATAACCTGCATAATAGAATAGCTTTGAAACCGATGCAGTTGAGAGAGAGTAAGACATAACCTGCATAATAGACATAGCTTTGAAACCGATGCAGTTGAGAGAGAGTAAGACATAACCTGCATAATAGAATAGCATTGAAACCGATACAGTTGAGAGAGAGAAAGAGAGAGTAAGACGTAGCCTGCATAATAGACATAGCTTTGAAACCGATGCAGTTGAGAGAGAGTAAGACATAACCTGCATAATAGAATAGCTTTGAAACCGATGCAGTTGAGAGAGAGAAAGAGAGAGTAAGACACAGCCTGCATAATAGACATAGCTTTGAAACCGATGCAGTTGAGAGAGAGAAAGAGAGAGTAAGACACAGCCTGCATAATAGACATAGCTTTGAAACCGATGCAGTTGAGAGAGAGAAAGAGAGAGTAAGACGTAGCCTGCATAATAGACATAGCTTTGAAACCGATGCAGTTGAGAGAGAGAAAGAGAGAGTAAGACACTGCCTGCATAATAGACATAGCTTTGAAACCGATGCAGTTCAGAGAGAGAAAGAGAGAGTAAGACACAGCCTGCATAATAGACATAGCTTTGAAACCGATGCAGTTGAGAGAGAGAAAGAGAGAGTAAGACACAGCCTGCATAACAGACATAGCTTTGAAACCGATGCAGTTGAGAGAGAGAAAGAGAGAGTAAGACACAGCCTGCATAATAGACATAGCTTTGAAACCGATGCAGTTGAGAGAGAGAAAGAGAGAGTAAGACGTAGCCTGCATAATAGACATAGCTTTGAAACCGATGCAGTTAAGAGAAAGAGAGAGTAAGACGTAGCCTGCATAATAGACATAGCTTTGAAACCGATGCAGTTGAGAGAGAGAAAGAGAGAGTAAGACACAGCCTGCATAACAGACATAGCTTTGAAACCGATGCATTTGAGAGAGAGAAAGAGAGAGTAAGACACAGCCTGCATAATAGACATAGCTTTGAAACCGATGCATTTGAGAGAGAGAAAGAGAGAGTAAGACACAGCCTGCATAATAGACATAGCTTTGAAACCGATGCAGTTGAGAGAGAGAAAGAGAGAGTAAGACACAGCCTGCATAATAGACATAGCTTTGAAACCGATGCATTTGAGAGAGAGAAAGAGAGAGTAAGACACAGCCTGCATAATAGACATAGCTTTGAAACCGATGCATTTGAGAGAGAGAAAGAGAGAGTAAGACACAGCCTGCATAATAGACATAGCTTTGAAACCGATGCATTTGAGAGAGAGAAAGAGAGAGTAAGACGTAGCCTGCTTAAGAGACATAGCTTTGAAACCGATGCAGTTGAGAGAGAGAAAGAGAGAGTAAGACACTGCCCTGCATAAATAGACATTAGTTTCTTTGAAACCGATGCATTTGAGAGAGAGAAAGAGAGAGTAAGACACTGCCTGATAATCATAGACATAGCTTTGAAAACCGATGCAGTTGAGAGCATGCATGGAGAGAAAGAGAAAGAGAGGAGTAAAGGAAACTGGCCTGGACATAATTTAAAAGACCTTAGCTTTGAACCGATGGCAGGTTGCGATAGAGACAGAGAGAGTAAGACACAGCCTGCATAATAGACATAGCTTTGAACCCGATGCATTTGAGAGAGAGAAAGAGAGAGTAAGACACAGCCTGCATAATAGACATAGCTTTGAAACCGATGCAGTTGAGGGAGAGAAAGAGAGAGTAAGACATAGCCTGCATAATAGACATAGCTTTGAAACCGATGCAGTTGAGAGAGAGAAAGAGAGAGTAAGGACGTAGCCTGCATAATAGACATAGCTTTGAAAACCGATGCATTTGAGAGAGAGAAAGAGAGAGTAAGACACAGCCGCATAATATACATAGCTTTGAAACCGATGCAGTGAGAGAGAGAAAGAGAGAGTAAGACACAGCCTGCATAATAGACATAGCTTTGAAACCGATGCAGTTGAGAGAGAGAAAGAGAGAGTAAGACGTAGCCTGCATAATAGACATAGCTTTGAAACCGATGCATTTGAGAGAGAGAAAGAGAGAGTAAGACGTAGCCTGCATAATAGACATAGCTTTGAAACCGATGCATTTGAGAGAGAGAAAGAGAGAGTAAGACGTAGCCTGCATAATAGACATAGCTTTGAAACCGATGCAGTTGAGAGAGAGAAAGAGAGAGTAAGACGTAGCCTGCATAATAGACATAGCTTTGAAACCGATGCAGTTGAGAGAGAGAAAGAGAGAGTAAGACGTAGCCTGCATAATAGACATAGCTTTGAAACCGATGCAGTCCTTACCTTACAGACCTTACATCTTGTTCGGGTTGCCCCAGGTCCCTCAGTGTGAGGCACCTCTAATGTCTACCAGAGAGTTGCTAGTACATCTTCCGGTATATTTTGCATCTTCCAATCTTGGATGGTCTGGGATGCAGTTTAGATATTTGTCGAGCTTATTCTTAAACACATCTACGCTCACTCCTGATATATTCCTCAGATGAGCTGGCAACGCATTGAATAGACGCTGCATTATCGATGCTGGTGCGTTAGTGGATTAATGTCCTGTGGCTTTCCTTATTTTTCCTGGTATAGTTTTGGGCACTATTAATCTACCTCTGCTTGCTCTTTCTGATATTTTTAGTTCCATGATATGTTTCTGCTATTCCTTCTATCTGTTTTTCCATGCCTGAATTATCATGTAGCGTTCTCTTCTCCTTTCTAGACTATATAATTTTAAGAATGTAGTCTTTCCCAGTAGTCTAGGTCCTTAACTTCTTCTATTCTAGCTGTAAAGGACCTTTGTACACTCTCTATTTGTGCAATATCCTTTTGATAGTGTGGGTACCATATCATATTGCAATATTCAAGTGGACTACGAACATATGTTTTATAAGCATAATCATGTGTTCAGCTTTTCTTGTTTGAGTGCCTTAACAACATTCCCATTTTTGCTTTACATTTTGCCAACAGAGTTGCTATTTGATCATTGCATAACATGTTCCTATTCATCATCACACCAAGGTCTTTAACTGCTTCCTTATTTGTGATGGTCTCATTATTAGGTCCCTATATGCATATAGCTTTCTTTCTCTGTCTCCATAATTTATTGATTCAAATTTATCAGAGTTAAATACCATCCTATTTACCTCTGCCCAATCATATACTTTGTTAAGGTCTCTTTGTAGAGCGTTCCTATCTTCATCACAAGTAATTTCTCTACTTATTCTTGTGTCATCTGCGAAACTACTCACTACCGAATCCTTAACATTATTGTCTATGTCTTCAATCATAATAACAAACAGTATTGCAGCTAACACCGTACCTTGCGGCACACCGGATATTACCTGGCTTCATCCGATTTCTCGTCGTTTTGCAATAAACTATCTGTTTTTCTGTTGTGTAAAAATTCTTTTAACCATCTTCCTACTTTATCCACGATATTGTGTTTTCTAATTTTCTTCGCTAATATATTATGGTCTACTTTATCAAAAGCTTTTGCAAGTCTAAATAAACCACATCTGTTTCATTTCCGCTTTTCATATTTTTGAATTGTATCACGGTGGACTAACAGTTGGGTTTGTGTACTTTTTCCGGGTACGAAACCATGTTGTCCTTTATTAAACAAATTATTTTTTATTAAATGTTTCATAATATTTTTCTTCATTACCCTTTCATACACTTTCATAATAGTGATGTTAGACTCACAGGCTTATAATTACTTGCCTCTAGTCTTGATCCACTTTTGAAAGTAGGGGTAATATATGCTAATTTGTGCTCATCATATATCTTGCCTGTATCTACACTTTGTCTTAATAATATGCAAGTGGCTTTGCGATAGAATGAACTACTTTCTTTAACAAAATAGCAGGCTAAATTCCCAAAAAAAAATCTGGCCCTGCAGCAGCTCCATTTTAATTTCATTAATAGCCTGCCACAATATCAGCTTCATTAATATCTATGTCAGCTAAAAAATATTTCATATTTCATCCCTTACTTCTATATCATTATCTTCATTATCTATTCTAGGGGTGAATTCTCTCTTATATCGTTCTGCCAGTATGTTTGCAAATTTCCTTTTTTTCATTCGTTAATCTCCCTTCAATCTCATAGGGCCTATTTCTATTCTTCTTTTATTCATCTTCTTCGCATATGAGTATAATAGTTTGGGGTTGTGCTTGATATTTAATAGGGTTTTTTCTTCCAAGTCCCGTTTTTCATTTTCTTTTGATTGTATAATCTTTTGTTCTGCAATTTTCTATCTTACTTTTTAGTTCTATAACTTTCCATGCAATTTTTTTATTTTTTTTTTGTCTTTTGCAAGACCTTTTTTTTCCATTTTCTGATTTTCTGGAACAAGATCCTTTCTGTCTCTTGGTATGCATGAATGATGTTTACTTTTCTTCTTCGGTATATATTTTTCCACTATTATCTCCAATATTTTATAATAATATCTCCGTATTTACCCTTATGTCATCACTTACGAAAATGTTTATCCCAACTCTTTTTTTGTTTAATTCTTCATTAATTTCTGACCATTTTATATTTTTTACTGTAGAAGTTGTATTTTCCATATCCTTCCCACTTTTTCATTTCTTGCTTATCTCTATTTTCACTTGCTTTGGAATGAACTGTTAATTCTATGACATTATGGTCTGAAATACTCGCATTATAAACTATTATTTTCTTTAACATAATTCATCTCGTCACAAATACTAGTCTAAAGTCATTTTCCTTTCTTGTTGGCAGGTGATTTATTTGTTGAATGTTGTATTCTAGTAGCATATCTAATAGCTTTTCAAATTGCCTCTTATCTTCTGCACTACTATTACTCTCTTTTTTTATATGTATAAGTACAACCACAATCTCCTATTCGTTCTTTCCATTCTACGAAAGGAAAGTTGAAGTCACCAGATAGGAGAATAGTCCAGTCCTTGTGATTCTACATATATCATCCAATTTTTCAATTATTAAGTCAAACTCTTTAGTATTAGGAGGTCTATATATTACTATGTTTTCATCAATTTTTCAGATTCAAATTCTACCGCTATTAGTTCACATTCTGAGTTACTATATTTCTCATATATTTTTCCTTGTTTTTTGTCTCTTTCCCACCATATATTGCGGTTTCCCCCTTGATTCCTATTTTTTTTCTATCTGATCTATAAGTTTGGAACCTTTTTATTTGATCATCATTCCAGTCTCTTGGGAAATACAGTTTTCACTTATATTCATTCTTATATCTATTTTCTTTTCATTTTGGGTAGATTCTTCTAAGTACTCTATTTTTCTTTTTGAGTTACTCGTAACTAAAAACCTGCGCATTCATCACTATGATGGTTTGCAGTGTTTTCTCCTCAATTCTTTAATACTGGTAGTAATAAGGATTTTCCCATGTCTCTTTCCTGTTCTGGTATGTTGTTCTTTTTTTATTTCATTTCCAGAAATTCTGACATTAAAAAATCCAACTTTTCCATAATATTTGATCTTCCTCATCATAATTATTAATTTTGTGTCTGAATCTGCAATTTTTTCCTCCGTTTCTGCAATATCCTCTTGCATAATAAATACAGTTATTATCTCTTGAGTAGAATTTCGGAGCTGATGCTTTGAAATTTTTTGCTGACACCTCTGCATATCTCATGGTGGTTTGCTTTTCTCTTTTACCTGATATTCTTGATTTCTCTCTTTATTGTTTCTTTCTTATTTTGGATTTTATTACTTGGTTGGTTATTTATTTGATTATGATTCATGGCTACAGGGTGCATATATTTGCATTTTTGTCGAACTTACATCCTTTTCCTTCTTTTAGGTTTTTATCATATTTTTGGATGCAGATCTCTGCAATCATCCCCATATCCATCTAAGTATGCACATTTACCATATATTTCATAGTTTTGACATATCTTAGGATGTTTTTTGTAGTAACATCTTTCTCCAAATCTGCAATTCCCTCTTTCAAAAGGTTGCAGATTTGTCTTTCTTGTCTATTTTTTCCTCTTTCCCGTCATTGGATAGATCTGGGTAGAGCCTCTTCGGGATTTGCTTTTCTGTTGTCATATCGTAATTTATTTCTTCGTAGGTATGCTGCTTTATTGCCTCATATGTAGTATCAATGAGTATCTCTGCATCCATACTTTTATCTTGTTCTTTGTTTCCTTATTTTTTTCTGTCATTTCATTTTTGTTTACTTCTCTTCCGTTTTCCTCTTCTTCTTTTTCTTCTTCTTCTTCCTCTTCCTCTTCTTCTTCATCCTCCACTATTTGTACATTCAATCTTGATTTAATAACATTGTCTATCCATGATAGACATGTTGAACAAAAAAAAATTCTTGTATCTTTTCTCAAATCTGTATTACCTCAGCACACTGTGGATGGGTAGGAATGTTGCATGCAGCACATTTTCTGATTAGGTTTTGTGGATTGACTATGCTACCAAACCTTACACAGTTTGCATGCTTTTGGCATTCTTTTTCCTAATGCATCAATTAGGATATTCACAAGATTCACCTTATTCATTTGCTTTGTCGGAATATGTTGGTTTATGTATATTTTTCTTTATGAGTCTCTGACCACTTGGATTTTATTTGGAACTTCTTCAATTATTTTCATAAGATGTTTTCATTAGATTTGTTCCAGTTTGAAGGATTATATCCTTCTAATATATCTATGAATGCTTTTGTATCTTTTTGTTAGGACTGTTGCTGATTTCATAGATGAGAAATGCCAGTTCCCTTCCTGCTACCTCATCATATTGCGAATCTTGCTAGACACGCCCAAATTACTTACGCCACCTTTTCCCGCAGTTGGAACTTACTGCCATCTTGATCTGATTTATAGTTTTACACTTGATAAACTAACTTAGAAGACGTTTTATCCTACTATTTTCACACTAATCTTATCACCGATAGTTCACGAACACTTCTAGATATTTCTCAAATTCTAGTCGTATGTTAACTTTGTGATATCTGTTGATTATTGTGACTTCACGGGTACGTCTCACCAAGCAAGATGGCTACTACGAGAGAGAGGAGAGAGAGTAAGGGGGGGACACAGCCTGCTAATAGACATAGCTTTGAAAACCGATGCATTTGAGAGAGAGAAAGAGAGAGTAAGAACAAGCCTGCATAATAAGACATAGCTTTGAAACCGGATGCATTTGAGAGAGAGAAAGAGAGAGTAAGACACAGCCTGCATAATAGGAAATAGCTTTGAAAACGAGGCATTTGAGAGAGAGAAAGAGAGGAGTAAAGACACAGCTTGCATAAAGACATAGTTTGAAAACCGATGGATTTGAGAGAGAGAAAGAGAGGTAAGACACAGCTGCATAATAGGACATAGCTTTGAAAACCCGATGCATTTGAGAGAGAGAAAGAGAGAGTAAGACCGTAGCCTGGCATAATAGGGGACATAGCTTTGAAAACCGATGCATTTGAGAGAGAGAAAGATCGAGAGTAAGACGTAGCCTGCATAATTAGGGATTCGCTTTGGAAACCCCGAGGCCAGTGAGAGAGAGTAAGAGAGAGTAAGAACGTAGCCGCATAATACATAGCTTTGCACCCCGATGCATTTGAGAGATAGAAAGAGAGAGGTAAGACACAGCCCGCATAATAGACTTAAGCTTTGAAAACCGTGCATTTGAGGGAGAGAAATAGAGAGTAAGACACAGCCTGATAATAAGACTTAAGCTTTAAACGATGCAGTTGAGAGAGAGAAGAGAGGTAAGGGAGTAGCCTGCATAATAGGACATAGCTTTTGAAACCGATGCCAATTTGAAGGACTATTTGAAACGATGCAGGTTGAGAAGGAGAAAGGAAAGAGTAGAAGGAAGCTGATTGCATAATAGACATAGCTTGAAAAACCGATGTATTAGAGGAGAGCGAAAGAGGAGTAAAGGACAGCCTGCATAATGTTCATAGCTTTGAAAACCGATGCAGTGAGAGAGAGAAAAGAGAGAGAAGACACAGCCTTGCCTAAATAGACATAGCTTTGAAACCGATGCATTTGAGAGAGGAGAAAGAGAGAAGAAGGACACTGCCCTTGCATAATAGTACATAGCTTTGAAAAACGATGCATTTGAGAGAGAGAAAGAGAGAGTAAGGACACAGCCTGCATAATAGACATAGCTTTGAAACCGATTGCAGTTTGAGAGAGAGAAAGAGCGAGTAAGAGTAGCCTGCATAATAAGGGGGACATAGCTTTGAAACCGATTGCATTTGAGAGAGAGAAAGAGAGAGTAGAGTAGCTGCATATAAGCATAGCTTTGAAAAAAAAAAAAAAACATGCAAGAGAGAGAGAAAGAAAGAGGAGTAAGACGGTAGCCTGCATAATGAGGGATAGCTTTGAAACCGATGCATTTGAGAGGAGAAAGAGAGAGTAAGACAGCCTGCATAAATAGACATAGTTTGAAAACCGATGCGTAGTAAGAAAGAGAGAAAGAAAAGAGGAGTAAGACAGCCTGGGCATATAAAAAAAAACAAAAAAAAAAAATAGACTTTGAAACCGATGCATTGAGAGAGGAGAAAGAGAGAGTAAGACACAGCTTTGATTTAATAGAATAGCTTTGAAACCGATGCATTTGAGAGAGAGCAAGAGAGAGTAAGACAATTTGCCTGCATTAATAGACTAGCTTTGAAACCGATGAGTTGAGAGAGAGGAAAGAGAGAGGTAAGACACAGTCTGCATAATAGCATAAGCTTTGAAAACCGATGCATTTGAGAGAGAGAAAGCGAGAGTAAGACCGTGCATAAAAGACCATAGCTTTCGAAAACCGAGCATTTGAGAGAGAGAGAGAGGAAGTAAGACGTAGCTGCATAATAGACATAGCTTGAAAACCGATTGCATTTGAGAGAGCGAAAAGAGAGATAAGACCAGCCTGCCTATGACATAGCTTTGTTGAAAAGATGCAGAGAGAGAGAGAGAGAGTGAGACACAGCCTGCATAATAGACATAGCTTTGAAACCGATGCATTTGAGAGAGAGAAAGAGAGAGTAAGACACAGCCTGCATAATAGACATAGCTTTGAAACCGATGCATTTGAGAGAGAGAAAGAGAGAGTAAGACGTAGCCTGCATAATAGACATAGCTTTGAAACCGATGCATTTGAGAGAGAGAAAGAGAGAGTAAGACACAGCCTGCATAATAGACATAGCTTTGAAACCGATGCATTTGAGAGAGAGAAAGAGAGAGTAAGACGTAGCCTGCATAATAGACATAGCTTTGAAACCGATGCATTTGAGAGAGAGAAAGAGAGAGTAAGACACAGCCTGCATAATAGACATAGCTTTGAAACCGATGCATTTGAGAGAGAGAAAGAGAGAGTAAGACGTAGCCTGCATAATAGACATAGCTTTGAAACCGATGCATTTGAGAGAGAGAAAGAGAGAGTAAGACACAGCCTGCATAATAGACATAGCTTTGAAACCGATGCAGTTGAGAGAGAGAGAGAGAGAGAGAGAGTAGGACACAGCCTGCATAATAGACGTAGCCTGCATAATAGACATAGCTTTGAAACCGATGCATTTGAGAGAGAGAAAGAGAGAGTAAGACGTAGCCTGCATAATAGACATAGCTTTGAAAACCGATGCAGTTGAGAGAGATGAAAGAGAGAGTAAGACACAGCCTGCATACTAGACATAGCTTTGAAACCGATGCATTTGAGAGAGGAGAGAGAGAGAGAGTAAGACACAGCCTTGCATAATAGACATAGCTTTGAAACCGATGCATTTGAGAGAGAGAAAGAGAGAGTAAGACATGCCTGCAATAATGAACATAGCTTTGAAACCGATGCAGTTGAGAGAGAGAAAGTGAGAGTAAGACGTAGCCTGCATAATAGACATAGCTTTGAAACCGATGCATTTGAGGGAGAGAAAGAGAGAGTAAGACAACTGCCTTCATAATAGACCATAGCTTTGACGATGCATTTGAGAGAGAGAAAGAGAGAGTAAGACACAGCCTGCATAATAGACATAGCTTTGAAACCGATGCATTTGAGAGAGAGAAAGAGAGAGTAAGACACAGCCTGCATAATAGACATAGCTTTGAAACCGATGCATTTGAGAGAGAGAAAGAGAGAGTAAGACACAGCCTGCATAATAGACATAGCTTTGAAACCGATGCATTTGAGAGAGAGAAAGAGAGAGTAAGACACAGCCTGCATAATAGACATAGCTTGAAACCGATGCATTTGAGAGAGAGAGAGAGAGTAAGACACAGCTGCATAATAGACATAGCTTTGAAACCGATGCATTTGAGAGAGAGAAAGGAGAGAGTAAGACACAGCCTGCATAATAGACATAGCTTTGAAAACCGATGCATTTGAGAGAGAGAAAGAGAGAGTAAGACACAGCCTGCATAATAGACATAGCTTTGAAACCGATGCAGTTGAGAGAGAGAAAGAGAGAGTAAGACGCAGCCTGCATAATAGACATAGCTTTGAAACCGATGCATTTGAGAGAGAGAAAGAGAGAGTAAGACACAGCCTGCATAATAGACATAGCTTTGAAACCGATGCAGTTGAGAGAGAGAGAGAGAGAGAGAGTAAGACACAGCCTGCATAATAGACATAGCTTTGAAACCGATGCATTTGAGAGAGAGAAAGAGAGAGTAAGACACAGCCTGCATAATAGACATAGCTTTGAAACCGATGTATTTTGAGAGAGAGAAAGAGAGAGTAAGGACACGCCTGCATAATAGACATAGCTTTGAAACCGATGCATTGAGAGAGAGAAAGAGAGAGTAAGACGTTAGCCTGCATAATAGACATAGCTTTGAAACCGATGCATTGAGAGAGAGAAAGAGAGAGTAAGAACGTAGCCTGCATAATAGACATAGCTTTGAAACCGATGAATTTGAGAGAGAGAAAGAGAGAGTAAGACGTAGCCTGCATAATAGACATAGCTTTGAAACCGATGCATTTGAGAGAGAGAAAGAGAGAGTAAGACACAGCCTGCATAACAGACATAGCTTTGAAACCGATGCAGTTGAGAGAGAGAGATAGATATATTAAGACATAGCCTGCATAACAGACATAGCTTTGAAACCGATGCAGTTGAGAGAGAGAGAAAGAGAGAGTAAGACACAGCCTGCATAATAGACATAGCTTTGAAACCGATGCAGTTGAGAGAGAGAAAGAGAGAGTAAGACACAGCCTGCATAATAGACATAGCTTTGAAACGACGATGCATTTGAGAGAGAGAAAGAGAGAGTAAGACGCAGGGGGCCTGCATAATAGACATAGCTTTGAACCCGAATGCAGTTGAGAGAGAGAAAGAGAGAGTAAGACGCAGGCCTGCATAATAGACATAGCTTTTGAAACCGATGCAGTGAGAGAGAGAGAGAGAGAGAGAGTAGACACAGCCTGCAAATAAAAATAAAACATAGCTTTGAAAAACGATGCATTTGAGAGAGAGAAAAGAGGAGAGTAAGACGTAGCCTGCATAATAGGGACATAGCCTTTTGGAACATGATGCATTTGAGGAGGGGAGAGAAAGGAAAAGGAGAGGTAAGACGTAAAGCCTGCATTTAAATAAAAGGGACTAGCTTTTTTTAAAAAAAAAAAATACCGAGCATGAGGAGAGAGAAAAGAAAGAGGAGTAAAAGACGTAGCCTGCATAATAGGACATAGCTTTGAAACCCGATGCATTTGAGAGAGAGAAAGAGAGAGTAAGACGTGGCCGCATTAAATTAGACATAGCTTTTGAAAAACCGATGCAAATTTGAGAGAAAGAGAAAGAAGGTAAGGAAACCGTAAGCCTGCATTTAATAAAAGACAAGCTTTGAAACGATGCATTTGAAGAGAGAGGGGAAAGAGTAGAGGTAAGACGTTAGCCTGGCATAATAGGGGGGGGGGGACATAGCTTTGAAAACGATGCATTGACGAGAGAGAAAGGAGAGAGTAAGGACCACAGGCCTGCATAATAAGGACATAGCTTTGGAAAAAAAAAAAAAACCGATGCATTTTTGAGGAGAGAAAGAGGAGAGTAAGACGTAGCCTGCATAATAGACATAGCTTTGAAACGATGCATTTGAGAGAGAGAAGAGAGGAGTAAGTCACAGCCTGCAATAATTAACTAAAAGCAAAAAAAACCGATGCATTAGAGAGAGAAAGGACGAGAAGTAAGCGTTAGCCTGCATAATAGGGGGGGGGAACATGCTTTTGGGAAAAAAACCAATGGGCAGTTGAGAGAGAGAAAGGAGAGAAAAAGGTAAGGGGGACACAGCCTGATAAAATAGACATAGCTTGACCGATTTGGCAAGTTGGGGATCGAGAGAAAGAAAAGAGGGGAGTAAGGACACAGCCTGCATAATAGGACATAGGCTTTTGAAAAACCCGATGGCATTTGAGAGAGAGGAAAGAGGAGGAGTTTAGGGGGGACAACTTTTGCCATGCATTAATAGACATAAGCTTTGAAAAAACCGATTTGCATTTGAGAGAGAAGGGAAAGAAGAGGGAGGTAAAGATGTAGCCTGGCATAATAGGGGACATAGCTTTGAAAAACGATGCCAGTTTTGAGAGAGAGAAAGAGGAGAGTAAGGACGTAGCCTGCTAATAGAACTAAGCTTTTGAAAAACCCGATGCAGTTGAGAGAGAGGAAAGGGGAAGGGCGGTTAAGGGGCAGTTTAAGCCTGCATAATAGACATCGCTTTGAAAACCGAGATTTGAGAGAGAGAAAAGAAGGAAGGGGAGTAAGACACAGCCTGCATAAATAGGGGGGAACATAGCTTTGAAAACTATGCATTTTGAGAGAGAGGAAAGAGAGGAGTAAGACGTAGGCCTGCATTTAATGACATAGCTTTGGAAAACTGATTTCAGTTGAGAGAGAGAGGAAAGGGCGGAAGGAGTAAGACGTAGCCTGCATAATAGAACATAGCTTTGAAACCGATGCAGTTGAGAGAGAGAAAGAGAGGAGTAAGACCACCAAGCCTGCCAAATGGGGGACATCGCCTTTGAAAAAACCCGAGCATTTTTGGGGAGAGAGAAGAAAGAGGAGAGAAGAAAGTAGCCTTGCATAATTGGACATAGCTTTTGAAAACCGAAGCAGTTGAGAGAGAGAAAAGAGAGAGTAAAAAGACGTAGCCTGGGGATAATAAGACATTGAGCTTTTTGAAAATCGATGCCCCCAGTTTTGAGAGAGAGAAAGGAAGAGGAGTAAGACGTAGCCTGCATAATAGGGACATTGTTTGAAAAACGGATTGCATTTGAGAGAGAGAAAGAGGAGGGTAAAGGGGGACGTTAGCCTGGGATAATAGACATTGGGTTTTGGGGAAAACCGATGCATTTGAGAGAGGGGAGGAAAAGAAGGAGGGTAAGGGGGACGTTTTTAAGCCTGCATAAATAGACATAAGCTTTGAAAACCGATGCATTTGAGAGAGAGAAAAAAGCGAGGAGTAAGACACAGGCCTGCTTAATAAGAAACTAGCTGAAAACCGATGCATTTGAGAGAGAGAGAGAGGCGAGTTTAAGACAAACAGCCTGCATAAATTGAACATAGAAATTTTAAACCGATGCATTTGAGAGAGAGAAAGAGAGGAGGTAAGACGTAGCCTTGGCATAAAGACATAAGGCTTTGAAACCGATGCAGTTGAGAGAGAGAAAGAACGAGAAGTTTAAAAAAAAAAAAAAGACACCAGCCTGCATAAAGAACATAGCTCTGAAAAAACAGCATTTGAGGAGAGAGAAAAGAGAGAGGTAAGACACAGCCTGCAAAATTAGAAACCTAGCTTTGAAAACCGATTGGCATTTGAGAGGAAGAGGAAAGAGGTAAAGGAACGTAGCCTGCATAATTAGGGGACAATAGGGGGCTTTGAAAAAAAAACCAGCCAGGTTTGAGAGAGAGAAAGAGAGGATAAGACACCAGCCTGCCTAATAGACCATAGCTTTGAAATAATAGTATTTGAGAGAGAGAAAGAGGAGGAGTTAAGACGTAGCCTGATAATTTAGGGGAACATTAGCTTTGAAAAAAAAAAAAAAACCGATGCATTTGAGAGAGAGAAAGAGAGAGTAAGACACAGCCCGGCATTAATAGACATAAAGCTTGAAAACCGGATGCATTTTTTGAGATAGAGAAAAGACGAGAGTAAAGACACAGGGCCTGCCAATAGACATAGCTTTTGAAAAACCGGGATGCAGTTGAGAGAGGAGAGAGAGGAGGAGAAGAGTAAGACACAGCCTGCATAATTAGACGTAGCCATAATAGACATAGCTTTGAAAAAAAAAAAAAAACCGATGCATTGAAGAGAGAGAAAGAGAGAGTAAGACGTAGCCTGCCTAATAGACATAGTTTTTGAAACCCCCCGGATGCAGTTGAGAGAGGGGGGAAAGAAAGGGAGAGAAGGGCCTAAAAGACGTAAAGCTGGTATAATAGACATAGCTTTGAAAACTATTTGCATTTGAGAGAGAGAAAGAGAGAGTAAGACACCAAGCCTGCATAATAGACATAGCCTTTGAAACAAACGATGCAGTTGAGAGAGAGAAAGAGAGAGTAAGACCAAGCCTGCATAATAGACATAGCTTTGAAAAAAAACCGATGCTTTGAGAGGAGAGAAAAAGAAGAGGAGTTAAGGGCACAGCCTGCATAATAGACATAGCTTTGAAACCGATGCATTTGAGAGAGAGAAAAGAGAGGAAGTAAGACACAGCCTGCATTTAATTAAGAACAATAGCTTTGAAAAACCGATGCAAATTTTTGAGGGAGGAGAGGGAAAGGGAGGCAGTAAGGGAACACCAAGCCTGGCATAAAGAAACAATAGCTTTTCGAACCGATGCATTTGAGGAGAGAGAAAGAAGAGAGTAAAGACCGTTAGCCTGCATAAATAGACATTAAGCTTTGAAACCGATGCATTTGAGGGCGAGAGAAAAAGAGAGAGTAAGGACGTAGCCTGCATAATAGACATAGCTTTGAAACCGATTGCAGGTTTGAGAGAGAGAAAAGAGGGAGAGTTAAGACGTTAGCCTGCATAATAGACATAGCTTTGAAAACGATTTGCCATTTGAGAGGAGAAGGAAAGAAGAGGGGAGTAAGGGGGACCCCAGCCTGCCATAATAGACATAGCTTTGGAAAAACCGCATGCCAGTTGGAGAGAGAGAGAGAGGAGGTAAGGTAGCCTGCATAATAGACATAGCTTTTGAAACCCCGATGCATTTTGAGAGGAGAGGAAAGAGAGAGTAAAAAGGCACACAGCCTTTGTGCTTTAATAAGAACCATGCCTTTGAAACCGTTGGCATTTGAGAGAAGAGGGGGGGAAAGAGGAGGAGTAAGGGACAACTGCCTGCATAATACCCTAGCTTTGAAAAACCCGAGGCAATTTGAAAGAGAGAGAAAGAGGTGAGTAAGGACGTTTAGCCTGCATAATAGACCATAAGCTTTGGAAAAACCGATGCATAGAGAGAGAGAAAAGAAGGAGAAAGTAAGACACAGCCTGCATAATAGGGGGGACATAGGGCTTTGAAACGATTGCAGTTTGAGAGAGAGAAAGGAGAGGAGTAAAGACGTTTTAGCCTGGCATTAATTTAGACATAGCTTTTTGAAACGATGCATTTGCCGGAGAGAGTAAAGAAGAGGGAGTAAGGGGACACAAGGGGGGCCTGGCATAATAGACCATAGCTTTGAAAAAACCGATGCAGTTGAGAGAGAAGAGAGAGAGAGAAGATAAGGAGGGGGGGAAACAGCCTGGCATAATAGACGTAGCCTGCATAATAAGGGACAGAGCTTTGAAACCGATGCATTTGAGAGAAAGAGAAAGAGGGGAGTAAAGAGGTAGCCGCATAAGACATAGCCTTTGAAAAAAACATGCATTTGAGAGAGAAGGAAACGAGAGAGTAGGACGTTTAGCCTGCCATTAAACAGAGATGAAGCTTTGAGAAAACCGATTGCAGAAATTGAGAGAGAAAGGAAAGAAGAAAGAGTAAGACACCCAGCCTGGCATAATAGAACATAAGCTTTTGAAAACCGATGCATTTGGAGGAGCAAAAAGAGAGAGTAAGACACATTTGGCCTTTGGCAGAAAATGACATAGCTTGAAAAAACAGAATGCATTTGAGAGAGAAAAGAGAGAGTAAAGGCACTGCCTGCATAATAGACATAGCTTTGAAGAAAACCCGATGCAGTTGAGATGAGAGAAAGAGAGAGTAAGGACGTAGCCTGCATAATAGACATAGCTTTGAAAAAAACCGATGCAATTTGAGGGATGAGAAAGAGAGAGTAAGACACAGCCTGCATAATAGACATAGCTTTGAAAACCGATGGCATTTTGATCTAGGGGGAAAGGAGAGAGGTAAAAAGGACAAGCCTGATAATAGACATAAGCGTGGGAAAACCCCGATGCATTTGAGAGAGAGAAAGGAGAGAGTAAGACACAGCCTGCATAATAGTACATAGCTTTGAAAAGATGCATTTGAGAGAGAGAAAAGAGAGAGTAAGACATAGGGCCGGCATTAAAAATAGACATTAGCTTTTGAAAAAAAACCGATTGCATTTTGAGAGAGAGAAAAGAGAGAGGTAAGACAACAGCCTGCATAAGGACATAGCTTTTGAAAAACGATGCATTTGAGAGAGGAGAAAGAGGACCGGAGTAAGACACCCAAAGCCTGCATAATAGACATAGCTTTTGAAAAAAACCCGATGCATTTGAGAGAGAGAAAGAGAGGAGGAAACTAAGACGCCAGCCTGGGCATAATAGACATAGCTTTGAAACGATGCAGTTGAGAGAGAGAAAAGAGAGAGTAAGACGCAGCCCTGGGCATAATAGACCATAGCTTTGAAACCGATGCAGTTTGAGAGAGAAGAAAAGAGAGAGTAAAGACACGCCTGCATAATAGACATAGCTTTGAAACGATTGAGTTGAGAGAGAGGAAGGAAGAGCGAGATAAGACCAGCCTGCATAAAGGGACATACGCTTTGAAAACCGAGCATTTTGAGAGAGAGAAAGAGAGAGTAAGAACCACAGCCTGCATAATAGCCATAGGCTTTGAAAGATTTGGCATTTGAAAGAGAAGGAGGAAAGAAAGAGAGGTTAAAAAAGGGGACCCACAGCCTGGCATAAATAGACATAGCTTTTGAAAAAGAGCATTTGAGAGAGAGAGAGAAGTAAGACGTTAGCCGCACCATAATAGACATAGCTTTGAAACCGATGTATTTGAGAGAGAGAAAGAGAGAGTAAGACGTAGCCTGCATAATAGACATAGCTTTGAAACCGATGCAGTTGAGAGAGAGAAAGAGAAGTAAGACGTTAGCCTGCATAATAGACATAGCTTTGAAAACCGATGCATTTGAGAGAGAGAAAGAGTGAGTAAAACACAGCCTGCCAATAATAGTTTGACATAGCTTTGAAACCGATGCATTTGTGAGAGCAGAGAAAGAGAGAAAGTAAGACGTAGCCTGCATAGTAGACATATTTGTTTGAAACTGATGCAGTTGAAACGAGAGCGAGAGAGAGTAAGAAACGTAGCCTGCATATGAGACACCTAGCTTTGAAACCGATTGCATTTGAGAGACCGAGAAAGAGTTAGAGTAAGACGTAGCCTGCATAATAGACATAGCTTTGAAACCGATGCATCAGAGAGAGAAAGAGAGAGTAATAAGAACGTAGCCTTTGCATAATCAGAATAGCTTTGAAACCGATGCATTTGAGAGAGAGAAAGAGAGAGTAAGACGTAGCCTGCATATAGACATAGCTTTAAAAGAAACGATGCATTTGAGAGAGAGAGAGGAGAGTAAGACACAGCCTAGCATAATAGACAATAGCTTTGAAACCGAGCAGTTAAGAGAGAGAAAGAGAGAGTAAGACGTAGCCTAAGATAACCTAGACATAGCTTTGAAACCGATGCATTTGAAGAGAGAGAAAGAGAGAGTAAGAGTAGCTGCATATTTTTTGAGACATAGCTTTGAAACCGATGCAGTTGAGAGAGAGAAGAGAGAGTAAGACGTAGCCTGCATAATAGATATTTAGCTTGAAACCGAAAACCGAATGCATTTGAGAGAGAGAAAGAGAGAGTAAGACTAGCCTGCATAATAGACATAGGCTTTGACCGATTGCCTGAGAGAGAGAAAAGAGGAGTCAAGGACGTAGCCTGCATAATAGACATAGCTTTGAAACCGATGCATTTGAGAGAGAAGAAAGAAATGAGAGTAAGACGACATGCATTAATAGAACATAGCTTTGAAAACCGATGGGCATTTGAGAGAGAGAAAAGAAGAAAGGACACAGCCGCCATATAGACATAGCTTTGAACCGAGCATTTGAAGAGGGAGGAGAAGAAAGAGAGAGTAAGATCAGCTGAAAACCATGCATGCAGTGAGAGACATAGCTTTGAAAACCGAGATGCAGTTAAGAAAAAGTAAGACACGCTGCATAATAGAACATAGCTTTGAAACCGATGCATTTGAGAGAGAGAAAGAGAGAGTAAGACGTAGCCTGCATAATAGACATAGCTTTGAAACCGATGCAGTTTGAGAGAGAGAAAGAGAGCGTAAGACGAGCCGCATAATAGAACATAGCTGACCGATGCATTTGAGAGAAAGAGAAAGAGAAGAGTAAGACACAAAGCCTGCCATAATCGACATAGCTTTGACCGAAATGATTTGAGAGAGAGAAAGAGAGAGTAAGACACAGCTGCATAATAGACATAGACTTTTGAAACCGATGCAGTTGAGAGTAAGAGCCAAACGAAAAGAGAGTAAGACACAGCCTGCATAAGAAAAGCATTGAGCTGACGATGCACTTTGAGAGAGAGAAAGAAATGAGTAAGAAAAAGTAGCCTGCCTTAATAGACAGCTTGAAACCGATGCATTTGAGAGAGAGAACAGAGAGAGTAAGACGTAGCTGCATAATCAGGACATAGCTTTTGAAACGATGCATTGAGAGAGAGAAAGCAGAGAGTAAGACGTAACCTGCATAATAGACAATAGCTTTGAAACCGATGCATTGAGAGAGAGAAAGAGAGAGTAAACACAAAGCTTTGCATAATAATGACATAAGAAACCACAGCATGCATTAATAGACATAGCTTTGGAAAACCGCTGCATTTTGAGAGAGAGAAAGAGAAGAGTAAGGACACAGCCTGCCATAATAGAAAGTTTGAAAAACCGATGCATTTTTGAGAGAGAGAAAGAGAGATAAGGGACCGTAGCCTGCCATAATAGACATAGCTTGAAACCGTGCATTGAGAGAGAGAAAGAAGAGAAAGTAAGACCAAAGCCTGCATAATAGACATTAGCTTTGAAAAACCAGAGAATTGAGAAAGGAGAGAAAGAGAGAGTTCAAAGGACGTAAGCCTGCTTAATAGAATCGCTTTGAAACCGATGTAGTTGAGAGAGAGAAGAGAGAGTAGACACAGCCTTGATAATAGACATAGCTTGAAACGATCGCAGTGACCGAGAGAGAAAGAGAGAGTAAGACATAGCCTTCTGCATCAAACAGACATAGCTTTGACTGATGCAGTTGAGAGATGAGATAAGAGAGAGTAAGAGATAGCGCATAACAGACATAGCTTTGAAACCGATGCAGTTAGAGAGAGCGATAAGATATATAAGATAGCTGCATAAGACATAGCTTTGAAACGATGCAGTGAGAGAGAGAGATAAGATATATAAGACATAGCCTGCATAATAGACATAGCTTTGAAACCGATGCAGTTGAGAGAGAGAGAGCTATTAGACATAGCTGATAACGACATTTGAGCTGAGAGAGAGAGAGCGAGTAAGACATAGCCTGCATAACAGACATAGCTTTGAAACCGATGCAGTTTTGAGAGAAAAGATAAAGAGAGAGTAAGACATATCCGCATAGACCAAATAGCTTTGAACCGATGCAGTGAGAGAGAGAAAGAGAGAGTAAGACATAGCCTGCATAACAGACATAGCTTTGAAACCGATGCAGTTGAGAGAGAGAGAGAGAGTTAGACACAGCAAATGCATTAATAAGACATAAGCTTTTGAAAACGATGCAGTTGAGAGAGATAAAGACGAGAGGTAAGACACAGGCTGATAATAGACATAGCTTTGGAAAAACCGTTGAGTGAGAGAGATAAAGAGAGAGTAAGACATAGCCTGCATAAAGAAGAATAAAGCTTTGAACGAAGTGTCAGTTGAGAGAGAAAAAGAGAAGAGTAAGGACATAGCCGCCAAAACCTAACAGACATAGCTTTGAAAACCGATGCAGTTAGAGAGAGAAAAGAGAGAGTAAGACACAGCCTGCATAATAGACATAGCTTTGAAACCGATGCAGTGAGCGAGAGAAAGAGAGAGAGACATAGCCTGCAAACAGACATAGCTTTGAAAACCGATGCAGTTCGAGAGAGAGAAAGAGAGAGTAAGAACAGCCTGCATTAATAGACTTTGCTTTGAAACCGATGCAGTTGAGAGAGAGGAAAGAGAGAGTAAGACATAGCCTGGCATAACAGACAAGCTTTTGAAACCGATGCAGTTGAGGAGAGAAAGAAAGAGTAGTAAGACACAGCCTCCATAATAGACATAGCTTTGAAACGATGCAGTGAGAGAGAGAAAAAAAGAGAGAGTAAGACACAGCCGCATAATAGACATAGCTTTGAAACCGATGCAGTTGAGAGAGATAAAGAGAGAGTAAGACACAGCCTGCATAATAGACATAGCTTTGAAACCGATGCAGTTGAGAGAGATAAAGAGAGAGTAAGACACAGCCTGCATAATAGACATAGCTTTGAAACCGATGCATTTGAGAGAGAAAGAAAGGAGAGTAAGACAGGCATGCATAACAGACATAGCTTTGAAACCGATGCAGTTGAGAGAGATAAAGAGAGAGTAAGACATAGCCTGCATAATAGACTTAGCTTTGAAACCAATGCAGTTGAGAGAGAGTAAGACATAACCTGCATAATAGAATAGCTTTGAAACCAATGCAGTTGAGAGGGTGATATTAAGACATAGCCTCCATAATAGACATAGCTTTGAAACCGTGACCGGTTTTTCCGCCACAGGTCTTTTCGCCGTTAGCACTCTTTGCCATGAGGATTTTTGGCCGCAGAATTGAAAAAAAAAAGGCCAGTGCCCGCCTGAGAGAGAAAAAAAACGAAAAGAGTAGAGAAACAAAATGAGCCATTTAAATAATTACATTACAAGTAGTTTCAATACTGTAAACATTTCAAAACAGCAAGCCTTAAAAAAATACATTACGAATAGCTTCAATACTTTGATATTTTAAACTAGCAGTGTTTAAACTGCCTGTGGCTATGAAAAAATAAAATGATCTCTCTCTCTCTCTCTCTCTCTCTCTCTCTCTCTCTCTCTCTCTCTCTCTCTCTCAATACAATAAACATTTCAAAACAGCAATCGTTTTTAAACAAAAAAAAATACGTTACGGTTTTCTTTCCAATGGAGGACCTTACGTTTATATTTCATTATTATTGAAGCCCTTCTATAATGGCGTATACTGTTAAAACTAGCCAGGGAGGGGAAAAGTTAGTAGACGAAAATAATTTCGTATATCGAATAGACAGAGCTAGCGAAAACAAGAAGTATTGGAAGTGTGAAGTTAAAACGTGTAAGGCGAGAGTCCACACAGGAATTGAAAGTGAAGGTGATATAGAAATATACAAAAAAGTAGGTGATCATAGCCATCCAGCAAACCCATCAAAACCAACAGAGTATGCTTCCTTAGCCAAAATAAAAGAGTGCTTCTGAATCACAATCATCTGCCAGGTCAATAATTGCCAATGCTTCTGCGCATTCAGTGGATGCTGCATGTTATCTAATGCTCTCAAATGCACTTTATCAAGAAATATCAGGAAATGGAGAAGCAAGAATGAACAGGCTCCGCCTATCCCACATGCAAGATCCACGTGGCTATGTAATTCCTGATTCTTTGCAATGTCTCGGTAGTGGTGAAAATTTTTTACTATACGACAGTGGAGAAGACGACGTGGACAGAATCTTGGTTTTCGGGACAAATTCGGGTTTAGATGATTTGGAAATATGCAAACATTGGGCTTGTGACGGTACATTCAAGTGTAGCCCTGAGATCTATTACCAGATATACTCGTTACATGCTCTTCTAGAAAACGTTAGTGTTCCCCGAATATTTGCTTTACTTCCCAACAAAAGCCAGGAGACACATGAAAAATTTTTCCATGTTCTAAAAGATTTGCGTGCAACCTTTGCAACCCGACACATTGATGATTGATTTTGAGAGAGCAAGTTACGAAAGTTTCTCTGATGTCTTTCCTAGTGCAAACGTAATCGGATGCTTATTCCATTTAGCCAAAAATCTATTTAGAAAAGTAGTTGATTTTGGCCATAAAGTGCGTTACCAAACGGACGGTGAATTCAACACTTTGGTGAAATGCTTTGCAGCACTTGCTTTTCTGTCTCCTAGCGACGTCATTGACGGGTTTGAGGAACTAGTCGACAATGGCGATTTGCCTCAAGACATAATATCATATTTCGAAACCAATTACATTGGTGGTGTAAGAGGCAGAGGTCCTCGTCGACGGAGAGTTGCTCCAACATTTCCAGTGGAACTGTGGAATGTTTATGAAAGGACATTGAACAATTTACCTAACACCAACAACAGCGTTGAAGGGTTCCATAACGCAATGCAAAGTTCGGTAACAAATACACACCCAAGTATTTGGAAATTACTCACAATTTTAAAACAGGGAGAGTATCTGGCCAGGAAGAAAAGAACTGACATCGAACGAGGCGAAGCACCGTACAAGAAGAAAACTTACAAAGATGTTTATTTACGAATACACAAGCTTGTAACTTTATATAATTCTGAACGTAAACTTTATTACTTACGGTGTATCGCAATGAATACGCATTCATTTTGATATTGAAAAGAAAATTAAACTTTTTACTTCCTTTTTAAATATGATGCTACTGTACAATGAAATATCAATGTTGAATTGCACCTTATATTTTTAAATGAATAAACTTTGTATTTTTGATAAATAAATGAATAAAATTTGTACTTTATAATCTTTATTTACTTTCCTTTTCAGTAAGAATTAGTACCTAAAACTTATGAAATACAATATTTATTGCTATATGGATAAGAGTAAAAGAGAGAGAGAGGATTTAATATTATGGCCACTGGCAGTTTAAACACTGCTTTTTTAAAATATCAAAGTATTGAAGCTAGTTGTAATGTATTTTTTTAACGCTTGTTGTTTTGAAATGTTTACAGCATCGAAACTACTTGTAACGTAATTATATAAATGAATATATGAAAAGAGATGGTTATCAAGATAGAGAGAGAGAGAGAGAGAGAGAGTGTGTGTGTCTTGGGTCATTTTGTTTCTCTACTCTTCGTTTATTTTTTCTTTAATGGGCTTTTCTTTTTTCAATTCTGCGGCCAAAAATCCTCACGGCAAAAAAAACCTGCGGCAAAAGGACCGGGGGCGAAAAGACCTGCGGCGAATAGACCTAGAACCCTTTGAAACCAGTACAATTGAGAGAGAGGGAGATAGAGACAGAGGTTAGGACGTGTAGCCGGCGTAATAGCCATTCCTTTAAACTCAATACAATACAGAGAGAGAGAGAGAGCGAGAGCAAAGAAAACCAGGGCACATTTATATGCAAATCGAATGCTGGAATGTCTTTGCAAAGGTCCCCAAAACCATGAATATAAAATAGTGAGTCTTGCCATAGAATATCGGAGGACTTTTAAGAATTTCTTCAGGTACAGGTGGGTGAAGGACTTTCTTCTGGGACTTTATTTCACGTTTATGAGTGATTTATACTGTAACTTGTGTGACAGGTTGAGAGTTACGGCCTGCATAACAGACATAGTTTTGAGGTCAATGCAGTGGAGAGAGAGAGAGAGTGAGAGGTGATTTAGCCACAAAACCAGACAACAGATAAAATATTGATAAGATTTGCCATTGAGAAGGTTAACTTTTCTTCAGCAAATTAAGAAACCAGTCGTTATCCTAAATTTAATCAAGTATTTCAACGATGAAAAACCTAGGTTCCACTATAAAGTAAAAAGTCCATTGTTACTTTTTATAAGTGATTATAAAAGTGATTTTCATTGATTGAAGTAGGAGAGCGTTACCTATATAAGTTGCTTAATTGATATTCAGTTATAAATATTTCAAGAAGGAAAAACCTGAGTTTCACTGTTAAGTAGAAGATGCAGTTTTACTTTTATAAGTCTCCAACTTATAAAAGTGATAAGTAATGACTGAAGGAGGAGAGAGTGATTTTTAGAAGTTGCATTGTTGATATCCAATTGCAAATACTTAAACAATGAAAAACCTGAATTCCACTGTAAAGTAGAGGATGCGACTTTACTTGTATAAGTGTTAAACTTATAAAAAGTGATTTGCAACGAAGAAAGAAAAGAGTTGCAAATAGCAGCGAGGAAACCAGGTAAAATCTCTTTTGCAATCTGGTGGAAAAAGGTTCAATTAGACCATTAATTTGGCCGGAAGGACAAAATTATCGATGCTCCATTAGTTTTTGCCTCCTGGACTGATTCGGTTCTTGGATTTCAATTTTTTTATTAGTTTTTTTTTTTTTATTATTCTCCAAGTCTTTCCGTACTTTTCTTTTTATTTTAGTATATAGTGTATATATATATATATATATATATATATACATATTCATATATATATATATATATATATATATATATATATATATATATTATATATATATATATACACGCATACATCACGAAAATAAAACTACTTTATGAAAAACTCACAATTTTCTGATATCCTGTGCCTTAGGACACTCAAAAAAAAGAAAAAAAAATCATGTCTGCTAACATCTATGGTCAAGTAGAACCTTGTTTCACCAACGGAAATTAAAATTAATACACCGTATTTTATTAGAAATGGTTTTTGTGTACTGTTTAACATGCGCATTATATATATATATATTTTACATTTTCATTCTAACAGATAAATCATAGATATTCTAATATTCCTGTATCTTTATCTCAACGCGAGACATCTTTCCTACCCCACTACAAAAAGCACAACTACAACATCAACAATAACAACAACAGAGTAGATTGTAGGCTTACTCCCCGTGTAAGCAAAATGGCATTTTTCCCTATACACTGAATACTATTCCACAATATTTTTATTTTATTTATTTCTTTTTTGAGAGAGAGAGTCTTAACGCAAAGGATATCAGAAAATGGTGAGATTTTCATGAAGTATTTTTATTTTTTATTTTCGTGACGTATTCCGACTTATTCCAAGAGTTCCCGAAATCTCTCGGTGGCGTCATTGTATCAGAAAAATAATGATGCCTGGAATATATATAAATATATATTTTTAACACATATCCTCCTGTTTTTTTTGTTCTCTTCAAGAGTCGGGTGAATGAATGAAAAGTTTCATGCGTGAATAATATATATATATATATATATATATATATATATATATATATATATATATATATATATATATAATATGTATATATAATTATATATATATAATTTACCAAGGTCAAATATTAATTCAATAACCGACTCTAAATTATTATAATATAATAAGCCTTCCATTTATCTCCATAAAAACTAAGAGCTTGTTTCCTCTTTTATTCCAATCTCTTGATTTTTCAAGAAATTACTTTTTTTTCAAGAAAATACTTGGTTTTTCAATAAAGTCCTTGTTTTTCTCAAGAACATCATTGTTTTTTCCAATTACTTTATTCAAGAAAATGCTTGTCGTCGTCTCGAGAAAATCCTTGTTTTTTTAAGACAATTTTTTTTTTTTTTTCCAAAAAGATCCTTGTTTTTTTAAGACAATTATTTTTTTTCTCAAGAAAATGCCTTTTTCAAGAAAATCCCCTTTTTTAAGGAAATTCCTTTTTTCAAGAAGATAATTTTTTAAAGAAAATTCTTTTTTCAAGAAAATCTATGCTTTTATTTTAGGAAATCAGATATTTTTTTTTTTCGAAGAAAATAAGTTTTTTCGAAGAAAATAATTTTTTTTCCAAGAAAATCCTTTTTTTCAATAAAATCGTCGTTATTTTAAGAATATTTTTTTCAATGAAATTCTTGTTTTTTTTTTCAAGAAGAGCCTTGTCTTTTTTTTGTATTTTTTCCCAAGAAGATCCTATTTCGAAGTAATGTTGGTCACACTCCTACATCCTTATCAGTGGGTAGGCCTGGATGCGCTATTTACATACTGATGCTCGACGAACAGATCTCTCTCTCTCTCTCTCTCTCTCTCTCTCTCTCTCTCTCTCTCTCTCTCTCTCTCAGCCTTTAAAATAATGTTTCTGTCCCTTCATTCTTCTTAGCTGCTAATAAGGTTCATTAAAAATGTGCATTAAATCTTTGTGCCTGAATATATATTTTTTTACTTTTTCTCACTTCCTTGAGAAGGCTAGAAGGATACCGTGAGCTATTTTTTCTATTTTTTAAAATCGTTTTTATATCTTATTATTTATTTTTTACCATATGCCTTTCAATCAAATGCGTCTAGCTACTGTTACGGACCGAGAGAGGTCCGCTCCAAGTTCGATATTATGATAAACAAAAAGAATTCAACACCAACAGTCGAAACTGAGGATATGAATATAGAAAGATACACAAACACAACAAAGGTTTATTTACAAGCTTACTAACAAAGATAAATGCAGAATGGTATCTCCTATTTACTTAAAAAAGGTAAAATATTACACTGCATGAACTGGGGGAACAGTGACGTAATGTTAATACTTGCTGGCAAGTTTTGCGCTGTCGGAGATCTATGCTCGAAGCGGTGGCTTCACAAAAGGAGAACTGTAGTTGTAGACGTCTTCTTGACTCCGTATTGCAGAAAATAATGTCTATACTTGATACTTGAAGGGCAGGGACTCCTCGAAACCTCATGTAGAAAGTTTCTTCTCTCAGGGCTTGCTCAATGTCGAAAATACCTCGGTCGTTCTCCCTGACTGGACGACTTGACCAGAATTCAACCAACTCTCGAGCGCCTTTTCCTCTCTGATCCTTCGTCTGTTCCTTCTTCTCTTATCTCTCTCTGATGATCTCTGATCTCTGCTGCTGGGCTCTCACTGATAATCTGATCTGTGACTCTTACTGATGATCTCTTCTACTTCGTCAGTCGTATTTATACGGTGACCCGGGGGCGGGGCCTACGGGGGGCGGAGCATGAACGTCACAGCCTCCCGAGATGACCAGAACGTCTTAGAAGAATCTCGACGAAGTATTGCATCATATTTCGCTGCATTTTCTGCCGTCGTGACTGCGCGTGTCGCGTTCCACAACACTCCTGCCGATTCTAGAACCATCATGAGAACAGGCGCCTCCAAGACACGCGCGAAAGCCTCCGTGCTGCAGAACTTCTTGAAGAAGATGCGTTTTCCTTTCCTTCATCTTATCATTCGTCGCTATGAAGCGCTTACCATTACAGCTACCAGGTACCTGATCCATAAGGGTCATACGATTACACACACATATGTATGTATGTATGATGTATGTATGTATATATTGATACAATAATGAATATGGACGTTATTGGTGTCTTAAGAAGTAAATAATGGTTTTCTTCAACTCTCATTTGAAGGCAAAATTTAAAGTTCTTCCCAGGATTTGTCTTTTGTAATCACCCTTCCTCTGTTTGTCAATCTGTCTCTCCCTCTCCGTCTCTCTTTATAGGAAAAACAATAATAAACTCAATTAAACAACTCGTTAAGTAACATTTATATAAACCTGAAAGCGTTCAAGTCTTCGGTAATCAGCTGCTTCTGAAACGAAAGTAAACTAAATTTCTTGGCTTCAGAAAAGTCCAGTGATTGATTCTCTCCTCTTCTGTGCAGTTGTAAATTCTGGAGACTTGAAAAGGAATTATTTTAATTGTTTTAATAAACAGATCAATTTTGACTTAGTTACGCAATTCCTTCATCGTCGAGGACTCTTGCTAATGTAAGGCCACTTCACGATACTAAATGACGTATACCATCATATTTTTTATGGGGCACATTTAAAAAAAATCTGTTAACTTCATGCACTGACTCTAGAAAGCTTGATAAGACCATTTTAAATTAAGGTGAATCAGTTTTTATAGCTTTGACTAGAATTATTATTATTATTATTATTATTATTGGTCTGTCACAGTCCTCCAATTCGACTGGGTGGTATTTATAGTGTGGGGTTCCGGGTTGCATCCTGCCTCCTTACGAGTCCATCACTTTTCTTACTATGTGCGCCGTTTCTAGGATCACACTCTTCTGCATGAGTCCTGGAGCTACTTCAGACTCTAGTTTTTCTAGATTCCTTTTCAGGGATCTTGGGATCGTGCCTAGTGCTCCTATGATTATGGGTACAATTTCCACTGGCATATCCCATATCCTCCTTATTTCTATTTTCAGGTCTTGATACTTATTTTTTCATTTTTTCCCTCTCTTTTCTAAACAATCTGGTGTCCCATGGTATTGCGACATCAATGAGTGATACTTTCTTCTTGACTTTGTCAATCAACGTCACGTCTGGTCTGTTTGCACGTATCACCCTATCCGTCCTGATACCATAGTCCCAGATGATCTTTGCCTGATCGTTTTCTATCACTCCTTCAGGTTGGTGCTCGTACCACTTATTATTATTATTATCCAGAAAACGAATACTATTCATATGGAACAAGCCTAACAAAGGGACCACTGACTTGAAATTCAAGCTTCCGTAGAATAATGAGGTGTTCATTAGGAAGAAGTAAGAGGAGATATAGGGAAATGCAGAAAGAGGAGATCTCGCATGTTAAAAAAATAAGAATGAAATTAGTAAATTAATAAATACATAAATAAATGCTATTAAAGTGCAAGAAGGATAGTATTAGGGAAGAAAAATTCTCCAGTCTTGATTTTGTACCTAATTGTCTGTTTTCCAACCTGTAGTCATCAATTTATAGTCCATGTTCCTATAGAAATTCTATAATCAAACCATCTACCAGCTGATCGAACGGGAGTAGTTAGTTTTCAAGCATATTCCCTCATTTACCTTAATCCTGTTGAGTCAATTTGTCTATAGCATGGGGACGTCTACAGTGATTACTGTTCCCACCGGATATTAGCAGTAAATGAGAAGAGAGAGAGAGAGAGAGAGAGAGTGTTGGTAGCTCGTCAGGCTATAGTACTTTCTTTTCACCCAACCCGCAGGGTTTTTTTTTTATTTGAAAATACTACATAATAGCCTGGCGAATTTAACCGCCTCTCTATCTCTCTCTCTCTCTCTCTCTCTCTCTCTCTCGGGGGCTAAGTTCGTCGTGCTATTATATAGTATTTTCAATAAAACTTGGAGGCAGAAAGGGTGGGGTGATGCTAAGCTGGTCAGGCTACAGTACTTTTAGTAAAAAAACTCGGAAGAGAGAGAGAGAATCAGGCTATAATGCTTTCAATAAAAAAAACTCAGGAAGAGAGAGAGAGAGAGAGAGAGAGAGAGAGAGAGAGAGAGAGAGAGAGAGAGAGAGAAAACCAGGCTATGGTGCTTTCAATAAAAAAAAACTCAGGAAGAGAGAGAGAGAGAGAGAATCAGACTATAGTGCTTTCAATAAAAAAAACCGAGAGAGAGAGTGAGAGTCAGGCTATTGTGCTTTCAATAAAAAAAACCGAGAGAGAGAGAGTCAGAGTCAGGCTATTGTCTTTCAATAAAAAAACCGAGAGAGAGAGAGAGAGCCAGGCTATAGTGTTTTCAATAAAAAAACTCGGGAAGAGAGAGAGAGGTAGGTAGGTAGGTAAGTAGGTCAGGCTATAGCACTTTCAATAAGACCTCCATTCCATATCACAGGCACAGTACAACGACCTGATGACCTATTCCTAATACTGAAGTATACTTAAGTACCTACTTAACCGCACAAGTGAGTTTATATGTTATTCCGCGATGCTTTTAAAACAGTTCCCTCCTCCAGGTTTAAGTAAGGCATTTGGCCAAGGAGGGACGGAGGGAGGGAGGGAGGGAATATTCGCTCAGAAATTTCAATAACCGTGACGCCAAGTGGAATCCCTCGGGAATAAACAAGGTTGAATAAATAATTTAGCGACGGGGAGATGGGACGAGGGGGAGGGATTTGGAGGGGAGCAAGAGCATCCAATTTATGGCTGTTTGCATCTGATATCCCGTTACTCTGCGATTTCGGCAAAATACTTTATTGGAATCCTTTTTATCTCTGAAGGCCTCGAGTATCCCTGAAGGAATAAGCAGTCTGAAGTGGAAGCCGGGGTGAATTGACAAGGATGCATCATTTTATTCCAGGAACGAATCGGTCGGGGGTGGCAAAGGAGAGCGATGATCCTTTGTCAAGAGCGGATCGTAATCATATGATATCCTATGATATCCTACGATAAGCTCCCAAAACAACAATCAAACGATCCTTACGGATATCATATCAGCATGATTATAGTGACGGAGCAAGACGAGATAATTATATTTAGAAGAAAATAAGATTTTTTGAAAATCTGAATGTAATATTCAACTTGAACTATAGTCTCAAAGCCATTGAGAAACTAGAACAAAGAAGGGCGGATAAGGCAAAGGATATTGTCAGGAGCATTTGTAAGCTTTGCAAAGGAGATGTCATGTCAAAATGTAAGCTGTCCTGATGCCCCTCATGAGCCCAATCATGAAAAAGGCTAGAAAAATTAAAAGAATGGCTATTTAATGAAGAACTCGTGCTAACGACAAGGACAACCTAATGCCCATAAGAAGCCCAGGCCTGAATAATGCAAGAGGAAGGAAAAAAAGAGGGTAGAATGGGTGGGTTTCACCACGAATGGTAATGAGAAATATACGAAGAGAGAGCATTACAATTGCCTATTTGCTTTTGCGAAATTATGCTGTGTAGGCGGACTCCATAATTCAGGTATTGCTCCTTATTTGTGGACCATAAAGTGTGAGGTTTTATTTGGCAGTCGTATAATTATTCATCAGTGATAAAGGGATGCTGCAAAAAAATCGAGTTATCGTACACAACAAAGTTCGAAAGCTATCGTACACGCCAAAATTTAAAAGTTATCGAACACACCAAAATTCGAAAGTTATCGTACACGCCAAAATTCGAAAGTTATTGTACACGCCAAAATTTAACAGTCATCATACACACCAAAATTCAAAAGTTATTGTAAACCATAAAATTCGAATGTTATCATACACACCAAATTTTGACAGTTATTCTATACACCAAAAATTGAAAGTTATTGAATTCACTCAAATTCGAAAGTTACTGTATACACCAAAATTCGAAAGTTATTGTAAACCTTGAAATTCGAAAGTTATCGTACACACCGAAAATCGAAAGCTATCGTACACAAAAGTCGAGTTATCGTACACAAAAAATTCGAAAGTTATCTTGCTCACGATAATTTGAAAGTTATTGTACACAAAAAAATTCGGAAGCTATCTTACACAAAACTGAAACTTATCTTACACAAAATTGCTAGCGTCATCGTGCAGATAAAAATGCGAAAGTTATCGTACGCTCGCATATAAAGTTATCAAGGTAATCGCATCCACTCAATCTTTCTCCTCAGTTGGAGTGTGATTTGTTGCATCTCCCGACTGCATGCAAGCATAATTCGTTAGGGTAAATCTCACTTATCAGTCAGCCTCAAAGGCTGAATTACCTGCGGGTATGTGAAATGGTTGCCATACGTAACGAGATAAGTGAGCGTTCATTTTAACTGATTATTTTCAAAAATCTTTCCAGTGGAGAAATGCTTTCAGGTTGCAAGCAAAGTTACTCAATAATTATTTTTTCCGCGGAATTACCGATTATTTGAATACGTGAATGTTTACTTGATCTCATTATTCTTAGAATATTTGTTTCTTCTGTCGAAATACTGTTAAGCTTGCAAGCGAGAGAAATTAATATATTTTTTTAAAGAAGAATTATGAATCTTTTTATTTGTACAGGGTGACCTTGACAGGTTGATTATTCTACCAATTTTGTCAATTATTTAAGACAGAAGAATTATCCATTATTTATACCGGATGATCTTGACAGCCACAAATCAAATTGATTATCCTACCTATTTGGTCAAGAATCTGAAATGCTTTAACGAAGGCAGCATAAAAAAAATTATAAAATGAATCTTTTAACATTTTGCTCGTCCTCAGTAACATAAGGAAAGACACCACGACATAATAAAATATTAGACTTCATCCAACCTTGCCAAGAGGAGCATCGAAAAATGACCACAGTTTCCAAATCGATCGTGATGAGTTCATGACTCACAAATTTTTCTGCGAGGGAAGTACCTAACGACTTGGCCACAGCTGGGTACGCCGAATAATCATAGTTCATATGTCTATGTTTGTATATCTTTGTTTATATGCATTTTGTTTCTATAACTTTGTTTATATCTTTGGCTTACCTTTTGTATTTCTTCGTTAGTTTGTCGGCCATTCGATTGGCTTTGTGTATAGTTTTGTTTTCTTGTACTCGATTTTTATTTATATTCTATGCTTCGAAAAATCTAGATTTTTTTTGTTGATTCAAGTCGCAGACTTTGTGAACGCTCAGAAAATAGTTAATACTACCAATGGTAATTGTCTTTGATGTTTGTTTTTTTCCCCTGCTATTTTTTTCTTAGGTAACGATTTTCAAAAAACAATTGCAGGTGTTTTTAAGGGCTCCCATATCCATAGCTGATACTGAAATTAATTCTCAAAATGCTGAACCCACGGAAAATTTGATGGTGTTTGTATTAATCAATATACCTTACAAGAATCTGGTAAAATTTTTGTCACATTTTTTGTCTGCAGCAAAATTGAGTTCTAAGTTTTCACAATAAGTGAAAATGTTATACCAAGAATATTATTCTTATTAAAATTAATTTGGCAGTATATTTCTTTTACAAATTTTTTGTTTCCACAAAGTATGATTAGAAATCTTTACATTATATGACAAAATTTGTACCAAAAAATATTATTCTTCTTATAGATAATTAGACAGTATATTTTTGTAACATTGTGTTTAGCACTGTGTTGATTCCAAATTATCACAGAAAATAGAAATTGTGTATTAAGAAATTTTTTGCTTGGCATCGTATCTTTATGTTTCCTGCGTTAGATTTCTAGTGTTGTTCCTTAATAATCCTTTCTTGGCCTGACAATGTATCCCCTTGCTTTCTGCGTGAGATATCTAGTGTTGTTTCTCAACAATCCTTTCTTTTTCCTGATAATGTATCCCCTTGCTTTCTTAGCGAGGTATCCAATAATCCTTTCTTTTTCCTGATAATGTATCCCCTTCCTTTCTTAGCGAGGTATCCAATAATCCTTTCTTTTTCCTGATAATGTATCCCCTTCCTTTCTTAGCGAGGTATCCAATAATCCTTTCTTTTTCCTGATAATGTATCCCCTTGCTTTCTTAGCGAGGTATCCAATAATCCTTTCTTTTTCCTGATAATGTATCCCCTTGCTTTCATAGCGAGGTATCCAATAATCCTTTCTTTTTCCTGATAATGTATCCCCTTGCTTTCTTAGCGAGGTATCCAACAATCCTTTCTTTTTCCTGATAATGTATCCCCTTGCTTTCATAGCGAGGTATCCAATAATCCTTTCTTTTTCCTGATAATGTATCCCCTTGCTTTTATAGCGAGGTATCCAATAATCCTTTCTTTTTCCTGATAATGTATCCCCTTGCTTTCTTAGCGAGGTATCCAATAATCCTTTCTTTTTCCTGATAATGTATCCCCTTGCTTTCTCAGTGAGGTATCCAGTGTTGTTTCTCAATAATCCCCAGAGTCTTGCAACATACTTGCGAACCGTTGTTCCTGAATCGATTCCACGCATGAATTCTTGACGCAACATCCACGGTCTGTTCATTTGTCATCATTTTCTCCTGTTTCACATTTAGCTGCATCTTCCATAAGTCCGATTGCCCTCGAATATAAACGGAATCCTTCATTCATCACTAATGTGGGTATGTCTATATTAGTTTTGGTTTTCACTTTGTACAAATGTCGTGCCCTGATACAGTTCTCCTTGTATTAGTTTAATGACAATATTTTTCTATATATTGAATTGTTAATTGGATTATTTTCTTAAGTTATCTCCCCTTTCTGTATTTCCCTTTATTTTTTTTACTTGTTTCTAATGAACACATTCTTTCAAGCCATCGGTCCCTGTGGTGGGCTTGTTCCATATGAATAGGGTTCATCTTCGGAATAATAATAATAATAATAATAATAATAATTAATAATAATAATAATAATAAAAGTGGCACCGTGGCAGAGTGGGTTAGGCCGTCAATTGACTGGTTAAGGAACATTGGGGCTGGTCAGTCGTTGGATGGGTGACCGCTCTCCTCGGCGTTGATTCCTTGGGAACAGATCTTTACCATAATTTCCTCAGTCTACTCAGCTGTAAATGAATACCTATTCCTGATGGGGTAGGGTCCAGCTATGGGTTAAATAGCAAATCTCAGCAATGATGGAAAGAAATGAAGGATCAAACGACAACGATGTAAATGGAACCTCTGGCAACAGAAGAGCTTCGTCCGGCAGCCAGGTATTCAGCCCAATTGAAAGGGAAGACTGTCAGGTACTTGGAGGTCGTCATCCAGCAACTGACCACCACAACGACAGTAACCAACAACCAGAGAATGGAGCTATAGAAGCAAACCAGAGGAAGAAATGGACAAGAGAAGAAAATAAGGAAATATGGAGATGCTACATCAGAAGCAACCTGACGGACAGAGGATATAGAAGAAGGTTGGTCAACATCTGGAATGAGAGGAATAACACCCCCCAAATAGAGCAGAGGCTGGCAGACCAAGTAAGGAACATAAAGAAAAAGAACTGGCTCTCCCCAACAGAAAGAGAGGAATTGGAAAAGGAAATGACACACGGCAACGAATTACAAGAAGACGAACTGAGAGACGATGCCACAGAAGACTTCAGGGATGATGAGGTATCAAACAACGACACACGAAGAAACACCGACAAAGTAACAGACAGGACGGAATGGGTAGAAAAGATCAGACAATGGATGAAGCCAGATACAGAGAGAACAAAGATTCCCTCCATGAAAGCCTACAACACCAAGAAATTAAGGGAGAAAACAAGTGAGGTCAATGAAATAATGAGACTAATACACACCACCAATATCACAGAAACAAATAACTTGACATATGCAGGAGCAAGATTAGTAGCAGAACTGATGGGGATACGAACACCAACACCACCAGCACAACCAACCCAACAGAAGCCAAAGCAGCAACCTCCTTGGAAAAGACACCTGGAAAAGCAAATCATGGTGATGAGATCGGACTTGAGTAAACTGAAAGAGATGGCAGAAAAAAGGCTAAGAAGCAAGAAAACAAGGGAGGAACTGAACGAGAAATACAAAGTACACGAGAGGGGACTAAACAACATAATAGAAGATCTAAAACAGAGGCTTAAGGCCAAAGCACATAAGATCCAATGGTACATGAACAGGAATAAGGGATACCAACAGAACAAACTATTCGGAACCAACCAGAAAAGACTATACAGCCAACTAAGAGGGGAAGACAACCACCAAGAAATTCCTGAAGTTGAACCAAGTAAGAGACTTTGGGAAAACATCTGGAGCAATCCGATATCACACAACAAACATGCAACATGGCTCCAGGAAGCTAAAGCTGAAGAAACAGGGAGAATAAAACAAAGATTCATTGTCATCACGACAGACACAGTAAGACACCAACTACAGAAAATGCCCAACTGGAAAGCCCCAGGTCCCGATGAAGTCCGTGAATACTGGCTCAAAAACTTCAAGGCCCTACACCCAAGAATAGCAGAACAACTCCAGCATTGTATCACAAATCACCATGCACCCAAATGGATGACCACAGGAAGAACATCCTTAGTCCAGAAAGACAAGAGTAAGGGAAATATAGCTAGTAACTACAGGCCTATCACCTGCCTACCAATAATGTGGAAGTTACTAACAGGTATCATCAGCGAAAGGCTATACAACTACCTAGACGATACAAACACCATCCCCCACCAGCACAAAGGCTGCAGAAGGAAGTGTAGGGGCACAAAAGACCAGCTCCTGATAGACAAAATGGAAATGAAGAACAGTAAGAGAAGGAAAACTAACCTAAGCATGGCATGGATAGACTATAAGAAAGCCTTCGACATGGTACCACACACATGGCTAATAGAATGCCTCAAAATATATGGGGTAGAGGAAAACACCATCAGCTTCCTCAAAAGTACAATGTGCAACTGGAATACAATACTTACAAGCTCTGGAATAAGACTAGCAGAGGTTAATATCAGGAGAGGGATCTTCAAGGGCGACTCACTGTCCCCACTACTCTTCGTAGTAGCCATGATTCCCATGACAAAAGTACTGAGTACTGCAGAAGATGGATGCTGGGTACCAACTCAAGAAAGGCAACAGAATTAACCATCTGATGTTCATGGACGACATCAAGCTGTATGGTAAGAGCATCAAGGAAATAGATACCCTAATCCAGACTGTAAGGATTGTATCTGGGAACATCAGGTTGGAGTTTGGAATAGAAAAATGCGCCTTAGTCAACATACAAAAGGGCAAAGTAACAAGGACTGAAGGGATAAAGCTACCAGATGGGAACAACATCAAACACATAAATGAGTCGGGATACAAATAGCTGGGAATAATGGAAGGAGGGGATACAAAACATCAAGAGATGAAGGACACGATCAGGAAAGAGGATATATGCAGAGACTCAAGGCGATACTCAAGTCAAAACTCAACGCTGGAAATATGATAAAAGCCATAAACACATGGGCAGTGCCAGTAATCAGATACAGCGCAGGAATAGTGGAATGGACGAAGGCAGAACTCCGCAGCATAGACCAGAAAACGAGGAAATATATGACAATACACAAAGCACTACACCCAAGAGCAAATACGGACAGACTATACATAACACGAAAGGAAGGAGGGAGGGGACTACTAAGCATAGAGGACTGCGTCAACATCGAGAACAAAGCAGTGGGGCAATATATGAAGACCATTGAAGACGAATGGCTCAAGAGTGCATGTGAAGAAGGACTGATAAAAGTAGACGAAGACCCAGAGATGTACAGAGACAGGAGAATGACAAACAGAACAGAGGACTGGCACAACAAACCAATGCACGGACAATACATGAGACAGACTAAAGAACTAGCCAGCGATGACACGTGGCAATGGCTACTGAGGGGAGAGCTCAAGAAGGAAACTGAAGGAATGATAACAGCACCACAAGATCAGGCCCTAAGAACCACATATGTCCAAAGAACGATAGATGGAAATAACATCTCTCCCATATGTAGGAAGTGCAATATGAAAAATGAGACCATAAACCACATAGCAAGCAAATGTCCGGCACTTGCACAGAACCAGTACAAAAAGTGGCATGATTCAGTAGCAAAAGCCTCCACTGGAGCCTGTGCAAGAAACACCAGCTACCTTGCAGTAATAAGTGGTACGAACACCAACCTGAAGGAGTGATAGAAGATGATCAGGCAAAGATCCTCTGGGACTATGGTCTCAGAATGGATAGGGTGATACGTGCAAATAGACCAGATATGAGGTTGATTGACAAAATCAAGAAGAGAGTATCGCTCACTGATGTCGCAATACCATGGGACACCAGAGTTGAAGTGAAAGAGAGGGAAAAAATGGATAAGTATCAAGATCTGAAAATAGAAATAAGAAGGATATGGGACATGCCAGTGGAAATTGTACCCATAATCATAGGAACACTAGGCACGATCCCAAGATCCCTGAAAAGGAATCTGGAAAAACTAGAGGCTGAAGTAGCTCCAGGACTCATGCAGAAGAGTGTGATCCTAGAAACGGCGCACATAGTAAGAAAAGTGATGGACTCCTAAGGAGGCAGGATGCAACCCGGAACCCCACACTATAAATACCACCCAGTCGAATTGGAGGACTGTGATAGAGCAAAAAAAAAAAAAAAATAATAAAAAAAACAATAATAATAATCTTTCTATAATGGGCGTTATGTTTGTCTGTCCGTCTGTCCGTCGTCCGTCTGTCATTCAATCACGGCCAAACGGCTGGTCCGATGTGCATGAAACTTGGCAGGGTTATAGTGGGGACCCCTAAGAATGTTTATAATTGGGTTTCATCCTACCTTCCCCAACCTCTCCGAAGGGGATGGGGGTGAGAAGGGATTACCTGAAACGGGGCTGGTTATGCCCGTAGATGGCTAGTAATTATAATAATAGGTGAAAAGGTTGCATAATCTTAAATTCTTCTTCAGTGTAGTTTATTATTATTATTATTACTATTATTATTATTATTATTATTATTATTATTATTATTATTATTATTCAGAAGAAACCTATTCATATGAAACAAGCCCATCTCAGGCACCATTGACTTGAAAGTCAGTAGTTTTTTAATATATAAATAGCTTCTTATTTTCGATTCAGTATCACGATTCAGGAACTTTATTTTGCCTTCCTCATTGCTCCCAGATATTAATGATGCCTTTACTTATTCAGGAAGTGACCGGACAACCACCTGAGGAAATACTGGATGATTTAAAAATTCATCCCGTGGCAATTGACATGACCTAAGCACTACAAAAAGCTAGAGAAACGGTTGTTGACCAGTCATTCAAGACATATCAGAGAGAAGGAGGAAGATAATGAGGTCTTCACTTGCCCATAAAACGTAGGTAAACTTAGAGAAGTTCTTGTAAGGCCATAGAAGAGTATGGAAGTGTTTGCGCATATGTAATATACGTCGGTACAGTCGGCAAAAAAAATTTTGAGCCTCATGCAAATTAAACTGGTTACATATATATATATTTTTTTTAGATGCGCTAAGCTATTCTCACACCTCCCATCAGGTTGAAGGCAAGGGGTATGAAGCATTTACCGTTTCATTCCACGGGTGTGAAAATTCCGAATTGGTTTACTGACGGGGAGATGGGGCCACACGATTTTTATCGGCGGTGTGTGTCTACTCGAATATGGTAGAGGAGAATGCATGGTGTTTATACATATATGTATATATATATATATATATGTGTGTTTGTGTGTATGTATTTATATATATACTCCCACATACATACAATGTTAAACCCTCAGCTGCACTCAAGGATTCTGAGCAATTGCTACAAGAATGCAAACTAGTCCAGCGCGTATAATCATGAGAGAGAGTTACTTCTTAACGTATTTGCTTAAGCAATTGTGGCTTCAAATGTATTAGTCTGGGAGTCCGATTTCTTGATAATTTTACAGATTTACATAGCCCACACCAATTGCAGTGTCTGTTAGTCATTATGAGGATTATGAGATGGAATATTTTCCTATATGTACAATAATAATAAAAAAAAACTCTTAACTTATATCTGGACTACAGTCTCATATCTGGACTAAGGTCTCGTTTCGTGCATATGCAAGACGTACATAATAAAACTTGACGTTTGTAAGTGGACGAACAACTTTGAGTCAGCTATAATCTTTTACTTTCACCCCAAGTGCTTTGCCCAACACTAAATCCGTTTACTGTTTCATTTCTTTGTGCCAGCGTTCTGTAACTGCGTTCCGCGCATGCGCGTCCTTGTGCAGCTTCATTTTTCTATCTTTGTTCGTGTTTACGTTGCAGAATTCTGTGCATACAGATGTGTATTGGGATTCATTTGGTTTTTGTTTGGTTTTTAGTAAAGATTTACTTACTTTTTTTTTTACTTGAGGGCACAAGAAGTGTTATGCTGTTTATTTTAATGTTTTCAGTGTGAAAAACCGTGGTAATATTTCTAGTTTTCATTTTGGTATTCTTATTTGATGTGTTAGACTATTTGTACGTTCGCCCACTAATACCTTACATACACATGTATACATAATTATGTAAGTGTATATATATATATATATATATATATATATATATATATATATAATTAATATATATATATATAATATATATATATATATATATATATATTATATGTATATATATATTATATAATATGAATTATATTATATTTATATAATATATATATATATATATATATATATTTATATATATCATATATATATATATATATATATATATATATATATATTAATATATATATATATATATATATTATATATATTATATATATATATAATAAACGAACTCACTTTGCATTGCAGCCTCACCCTCGTTCTGTCGTCATGCAACTCGGTATCAGAAGCCTTCATTTTTTTTATGAATATATAAGCATAAACTACAGAAGGATTTCTTTTTTTTTCTTGCAATGTTACTGAAGCTGATTTGGTCATAAAATGAAGAGAATGAGATTATACTTTGAAAGTGACCTCTATTGTTCCTTATTATTTTTTTTTAATTATTTTTTTTTTTTTGTAGGCCAAAGTTCCTTGTTGATATTTATTTATTCAGATGTTATATTTTGCTCCACGTTTCTTCTTTCTAAGCAAATGCGTTTTATTGTGTAAATAATAATAATAATAATAATAATAATAATAATAATAATAATAATAATAATAATAATAATAATAATGAACTAAGGAACCTCCGTAACGATGCTATAATATTGACAATCAAAAGCCACAGCAGTGTTACAATATATTATTGTACAGTGGTAAAAATACAAGAAGAGACTTTTGGATACTGCTCCGTATCCCTCTTTAGTCCTACTGACGGTCAGGGAGCGTTACAACAGTGGAAAAAAAAAAATAAAACTGGTTCAAGGCGGATGGATTTAAGTGTTGGTCAGGTAATCCCCGTTCGGTTGTTTCTGTTTGGCGAGACGGCTGGAACGGTGAAGTGGTCGTTCAGGTGATTCCAGCTCAGCAGACACTCCATCGGTGCCATGACTTGAAGCTGTAGTAACCTCAGTCATCTGGGATAAAAGAGAAGTGGGAGCAACATCAGGGGTCTCACAATCACCAGACATATGAATCCTAAAATCGTTGACAAAGTGGCCAATTATTAAAGAATTGGTAAATCTATCTTCATCAGTGAAGGTTTTGTTCCCTTCAAAACCACACCCCTTTCTAATAGCAGCTCCTTCCACTAAGCGACGAACACCAACATCCCCACTCTTAAAAATGACAGAGGCATCATTCCAATTAATGTTGTGTCCTGGAACGAATGAATGTGAAACAAGAGCATTATTCATTGCATGGAGTTCATAGGCCCTACGATGTTCAGAAATTTTGAGCCCATCTTGTCCAATCTGTGCATGGAGTTCGTGGAGAAGAGTATTTTAGAAAATTGTGATCCACACATAAAGCCACTGGTCTGGGTCAGATTTGTTGATATTTTTATTCTTTTCAAAGGAAACGACACACGGTTACAACAGCTAGTTGACCGTGCCAATAGCATTGTACCCTCTATTAAATTTACTGTTGAACTGGAGGAAGATAATAAGCTTGCATTTTTGGAGATTTTGGTTGTTAGAGATAACGTAAGTAACAGGTTTAAATTTTCCGTGTTTCGTAAAAGTACTAATGCTGAGGGGTACATTCATTTCTATTCCTTTCATTCGTTGAGGGTAAAAGCGAATATTGTTAACTTTTGTCTTAGAGCCCTTCTTATTTGTGATATTGAACTTTTAGAACTTGAGCTTCAGCATATCTTCAATGTTTTTAAGGGTATGAAATATCCCACTCACATTATAGAAAGAGCTATCTCTAAAGCAAAACGAATATATTACGGTATGAGTGCAGCAGGTAATCCTAAAGTGGTAAAAAATAAGAAGTATTTATCCATAGCTTACAATCCGAAACTGGAAAATACCTGCTAGCTTGCAAATAGTAAGCAAAAAGAAATTCAAATTGCTTTTGTATTTTTAGAATACTATTAGAAATCGGTTAGTATACAATGATAACAACAATGGTATTAGGAAAACACCCGGTGTTTATCAAATTCCCTGTGCCAATTGCCGTCAGAAATACTTTGGAGAAAGTGGGCGGGGTTTGGATGTAAGACTTTCTGAACATCGTAGGGCCTATGAACTCCATGCAATGAATAATGCTCTTGTTTCACATTCATTCGTTCCAGGACACAACATCAATTGGAATGGTGCCTCTGTCATTTTTAAGAGTGGGGATGTTGGTGTTCGTCGCTTAGTGGAAGGAGCTGCTATTAGAAAGGGGTGAGGTTTTGAAGGGAACAAAACCTTCACTGATGAAGATAGATTTACCAATTCTTTAATAATTGGCCACTTTGGGATTCATATGTCTGGTGATTGTGAGACCCCTGATGTTGCTCCCACCTCTCTTTTATCCCAGATGACTGAGGTTATTACAGCTTCAAGTCATGGCACCGATGGAGTGTCTGCTGAGCTGGAATCACCTGAACGACCACTTCACCGTTCCAGCCGTCTCGCCAACAGAAACAACCGAACGGGGATTACCTGACCAACACTTAAATCCATCCGCCTTGAACCAATTTTTTTTCCCCACTGTTGTAACGCTCCTTCTATTGTTTGAACGTCAGTAGGACTGAAGAGGGATACGGAGTAGTATCCGAAAGTCTCTCCTTGTATTTTTACCATTGTACAATAATATATTTTAACACTACTGTGGCTTTTGATTGTCATAATATTAATAATAATAATAATAATTTGTTGAATAATATGACCGACTTAGAGAACTGATTTTATACTGAGTTTCCTAAATTTTTCTTGTAAATATCCCTTTTTTTTTTTATCAGTATTGGTCAATAGTTGGCCAACGTTCATTTTCGCTTACTCCGAGAGTAAGCCTACAAAGTACTTTATTGTTGTTGTAGTAGTAGTTCTGGTTGGGGCGTAGAAAAGGTCTCTAGAGGAGCCTAAAAAGGTCTGAAAATTGTGTTTTGCGTTGAGTTTACAAATAAAAGATAGAGTAGCTAGGGAATTACTCAGTAAGAGACCCCGCGAGTCTTTTAACAAAAAGGTTCCGCTATTCGCGCACGGCTGCGAGAGACCTGCGCAAAGTGATTTATGATCCAAGCGACCTTCGGTCTAAGCAAGATGAGAGAAGCCAATTCTTTAACGATTATCTGTTTTTGTATCGTTTGTTTCATATAGTTCCAACACTTAATTACTTATTTATTTATCTGTTTATCTGTCTGTGTATATGTCTATTTATTTATTTGTCTGTTATTTTATATGCGTTAATAAATTCTTTTTGCTTAGTTTTTCACTAGTGTAAAAAAGTTTGTCTCCTCCCTAACGTAATTTGTAAAAGAAACTTGGAGTGTAATTTTGTAGTTACTTTACTACTCAATTTGTTAACTTATCTAAAGGCAACACGAGTATATTTTTAACAATATCTTTATTATAAAAGAGACGTCGAAATAAAACGTACGTAGCTACGTTAAAAGTTTATAAGGAAAGGCTGACGTAGACATACGTCCAGTAATGTTGGCTTCCTACTCCAGACTGGTTAGGTGACTAAGTCTATCTGGATTTGGTATTGATATCGAGTGCTTACCGGTTAGACGTGTTAATAGCTACGTAATCTAGTCATTTATCCCGTCTTTATCTGTTGCTGATGAACAGATTATAACCAGGTCTTTTAATACCAGTGGCTATGCAATGTCCGTCTGAACTAGACCAAAATAGGAATGAGTTGTTGCTCTTGTGTTACGTAACGGAAACGTTGTTGATGGTAACGTTAGGATAGCCAGGAAGCTATAGAAGTAAAAAAAAGTGGTCATCACTTGCTTAGGGATACGTAAAAGTTGTGAATGATTTTTATAACCGTAGGTCGTCCAAGTGTTTAAGGGACTTGGCACTTTGAAGAAGTGTAAGAGCTTTGTGTATGGATCTAAGAAAAAGTTCTAAACTGAAAAAAGCGCAACAAAGTTTGAGAAAGTTTGTTGAACTTGAGGCATTGTCACGCAGGTACTACATCTACGGTATCTCTGCATCTTGCAACCAAACGTAAAAGATCAAGTAGCCAGTTATTGCTCGATTTATTCCCGCGAATTAACTCGGCAAATTTCCTTAGCCGACGACAGAAATGAAGTTACCCGACTTCTCTCTTGCGCGTCATAGCTGTAACGAGCTCACAGAGCTTTATCGGTTTTACACAAATATGCAAAAATGTTTGCTAATTAGTTCCAAGTTTGGCGGCAAGATGCCAAATGCCGCCGGAAAACGCGTTCATGTAGCATCTTGACGCATTTATTTTCGCCTTATTGTCACCGACAAAGGTCCTATATTAACCCAGAGGCCTCTAACGTATATAATCACAAAGTATGATTTTGCTTTTAACTCTTTTCTCTTCGCGTAACACCCGGAAGTGTATACCATCATGAAAAATGAATAATTTAACAGCTTATTTAACTTACCCTGGTCTCCACTCTTTCAGTGGTTTTTTCTAAAATGGAAGTTTTTAATTTTATTTTTAATCCTCGTTGGGATAAAAAAAAACCAAAGTGGTAAATCTTGTTTGGTTTAAAAGCTTGCATTTCTGATTCACGATTCGTTTTCGCTTTTCTGCTGAATTCGAGGAAGCTGAATAAGTAAATGGGGCTTGATTCGGTTTTTGTGGCTCGGTAATAGGCCTAGTGAGTCTATTGTATTCGTCTCTGTTTCCGAAAATTACAAAATATTTGCCTTACATGCGAAAATACTTACATTGACAAAGACAGCTATTGCTTACTGTAATATAGTTGGCACCATAGCTTATATATATATATATATATATATATATATATATATATATATATATATATATATATATATATATATATATATATATAGCCTTCTTAGCTCCTAGGTTACTGGTTCAGTACACCTAATTAAGAGAATATTAACTAGGCGAAATACCTTCATGGTTGGAACAGTTTGGCAAGAAAGTGAAATCCGAATGATCTAGTTGAATTTAACTTTTATTCCATGCCACAATTGCAGATAACAGCTAAACAAGAACCCGTTACGTAGTTCTTGTACTTGACATTTATCAAGAATAATAATTATTTCCTTTATAGAGAGAGAGAGAGAATAAAAAAAGTTTATTGCAATCATTAAAAGGTACAAAGGATAACATAAATCTTGGGTGACGTTCAGTATTCAACGTGAAAAAAAGTATGCAAAACAATACAGCAATTCCATAAATTATAAAACAATCAGATGAAGCCGTTACATCACACTGTAGACCCTTACATAGTCTCCATACATACGCGAGCCAGATTAAGCATTTATAGCCACCATCTGGTAGACTAAACAGACACCTTTTGTGATGAGACGGAAAGATGGCACGATATGAGAGAGAGAGAGAGAGAGAGAGAGAGAGAGAGAGAGAGAGAGAGAGAGAGAGAGATTATAAAGTTGTGACTCCCCCCATAATATCATCTGTGAAGGGTGCATAATACGACCCAAAATTAGTACGAAAATAAATCGGAATCTGCTTGACAAGTGCTGGGAGTCACCTTGGTGTTTCAGTCTTGTTTCTTAAAATCCTCCTTTTTTTCTTTTTCTTTCCTTCGTTCATCATGTTTTTCGTATTTTTTTCTCAAGATTATCCCGTTTGCGAGTCTTTTATTACTTTTATTTTTCATTTCTGTACGATGTAGCCCTTTGAAAATGAAAAAAAAAAAAACTAGATCGGGTCTAGGTGACGCTACTAGATACCGTAAACAAAAGTGAGAGTGCTACAACCAGAATTACTTTATTCTATTCCGTTCTTAAGGTTTTCCCGCTTAGGAGTTTTTTATTACTTTTTATTTTTAATTGGTGTATAATGCAGTTTTTTTTTTTTTTTTTTTTTTTTTTTTTTTAACTAGGTTTGGTCCAGGTGAAGCTCTCTAGATAATTTAAACAAAAGTAAGAGCGTCCTAACTAGACTCATCTCGGCTCTCGTTAAGGGCTATTTTAGTCTAAAATGTGTTTGATGGTACGAGTGATTCTGAGCTCTCTTTGAGAATTTCAGGTGGTTTGTTTTTGGTGAATTGATTGGTCCCTTCTAGCTCGAGTTTTTACCTCCTAGATGCCAATAGAAGTAGAGATATTGTGCTTAAATAATTACGTTAAATACTGCAAGAAGGGAGGCTAGCACTAGCAGAACTGTGAAATGTGTGATTAAATAAATGCTGCACGAATAACCTAATGCTAATTTAGTATATTATGAAAATTATTCCATTACCACCCATCGGCAATTTAGTGCCTACGTAATATTCCTTTTTCCACCACTTGATAAGCAAGTTGGCTCAATGGGAAACTCATTCGAGAACTTTGAATTTTTAGCGGGAAACTTGTTATCATTTCGTGGAAGTTGATCGTAGACTCAATGCTGTGGCGTCGTCTAGGCCTATGTAGAATACTTTTATATACTCCCGTAACAAGGTCCTTTACCTATCTTTTTTCTGACTGATCTTTATCAATTTCCCTTCGCCTTTCTCTGCATTCTTTCACTTTCGAAACCGATATTGCTTTTGTTTAGGAAATCTCTCCAGATTATGACGGGGAAATAAGTAGTGTCGGCAACATTTCTAAACGTATAGTCTCGAATTCACTCGCTTTCAAAAAGCGAGAGACACTGCATTTCAAATGTAGGTCGACTTATTAAAAGACTTCCAAAAATAAAATTATAATAAAAAAGGGTGGTGGGGGAACCAACGTCACATCTCCACTGAAGATATTTCAAGACGGCGACAGATTCATAATGGAGAATTCAGATCTCAGTCAGTTACACTGAGAGAGAGAGAGAGAGGAGAGAGAGAGAGAGAGAGAGAGAGAGAGAGTAGGCAGCTATAATAATTCTTCTGAGGACGCGATTGAAATGGCGAATTAATAAGTTTATGACAGATGTCTATTTCCTTTTGAATATACATGTGTATAGTGAATGTTGGTGAATGTTGTCTATTTGAAGAAGTATAATTCTTGGTTATATTAACCGCGTTGTGGTTAATTCAAAGTAAACCATAATATTGAACGTACGAAAAAACATTAACACAAACAATGGAAATGTGTTTCTACTATTGATTGCACAAATCTCTACAGGTATTATGTGTCGATAACATGACGAATTAATGTATTATTACATTGTACTATTAGTGAGCGAACTTGTCTACAGAACAGCGGCCATCAGTAACACGAAAACGCCACTTAAATGACATTTAGGTCACACTGCAACAACAAACTACATGTTATTTTTTGAAACTGCAGTTTAT